>NC_063055.1:14253451-14597618 GCF_018812025.1 Megalobrama amblycephala
TTCTATGTCACAGGGTGACACCAAGCAGTTTTACTGGCAGATGTATCCACTGGAGTGTCCTTGTCAGTGCTTTTAAACAGTGTTGTCCACATCGGTCATCACTCAACAGTACAGCAGGTACACTTCTTCTGTACACCAGGGTCAAATAAGCACAGGAGAAAGGGTCTATATGTGACATGACATCATTAATAATGGTCTACAGCAAGTCCTTGGTAAAGTAACATCTCAACTTTGCCTAAAGGACAAAAATGATGCTACTTTATTTCACACTCATAGTAACACATGAAATGGAAACTGACTTCATCTAAACATACAGTAGATGACCTGATAGACCTATTTTTTTGCTGCAGATAGGGGTGTGACCTAAAAAAAATAATCTTTCTTATCTAAATCCCATTATAATTAAAAAGAGCTCAATCCGACTATTATCCTGCTGATAATTAATTCGATAGATAATTTGTTTCCTCTTGAGAGCGGAACCAAAACTTCTAAAACTACATAAATCTCTCCACGACCTTCTAATCTCTTCTCACAAGTCAAGATTATCGTTAGTGACAGGCTTTTTGAAACGTGGGAATCAAAATAAAGTACCCAGAATCTTGCCCAAGTCCCCTAAGGATTGCAGTGGCAGGCGCCGTGAGGAGCTTCCACAGACTCTTTTAAGCGGAGCTGACAGGAAGTTCTGTAATGAGAGAAGTGACTGTGCCACAGATATGCATCTCAGCGTCTGACAGCGGCCTGAGCCATCCCATCTCTCAAAGTGGGAGGGGAGGGTATGACAGCAGAGAGCCATGCAATTTGAAGTGCCTCTCATCTGCATATTGATTGGGAACTTTATCACGCATCACTAATGAGCGAATGGCTTCGTTTTCCAAGATGATGATAATGTTGATCATCATCAAGGCTTCAGTCTCAGTTAATATTCAGCCGTCTACATCTACGACACTCGGCTCCATTCAATTAACATTTCACACGCTTGCTGCCAATCGACACCTCCATGTTTATTAGAAGAAATTCTCCAGATATGGTTGACTGTGCTGTAATTGCATCGATATGTCTCCAGTGTTGATAAAACATATGAAAGACCATATTTCATTAGACTGTACTTGTGTTCCGTGTATTGCCAAAGGATGTATTCAGATTTTTTTCCCCCAGTCTCTACTGTAAGATTGCCATCTTGTATAACCATTGTATAAAAAGACATCTATAGTGAACCCTATTGGAGTACTCAATTAGCAAGCATGAAAACCCAAAAAGCATTTTAACATAGCATGTTTTGCAAGAACAAAATGTCTCATTAGCTTAAAGTGTTTATATATACAAACATACTAAGGAAATTTCTTTCAAATGAGACCACAATTATGCTTCCATTTCAAAGGCTTCATAAACTATCTGGTATGCTGTTTCTTGGGTTTGGGTTTAGAAGAGTAGTGCAAGTTAACAGGCTAATATTAATGTTCTCAACATTACTCTAAACCTAAAATAAGCATGTCAACAATATCTTTTTATCAGTATTTAGCCTTGTTTTTCAGTAAAAACATCCAAACAGCCATAAAGCTAGACTTGTTTTCAGAAAATATATCTAAAATTTGGCTAGTATTAAGATTGTTTTTACACCATTAGCAAATAGTTAGCATAATTAGCATAATCTCACACAATTTTGTTAGATTTATGTCCAGATCCAGAACAACCAGAAAAAACTTTATATGATTTTAAAACTTTGTAATAACAAGTCTTAATATCTTCTATAATTTTGTTTCTCAAGTAAATTGATCTTATTTTAGACATGTTTAGATATTTTTGGTGGGAAACAAGACAAAAATACTGATAAAGAGAATCAATTTTGCATCAGACTGTTTTAGCAGAGCCACACAGATGGTGCGAAAATACGTCTGAACTCTCTTGAAAGACCCCAGAACACAGAAGTTATTCCTTTATAGTGCAGAATATTAGAGGTTTTGCCTTGATCGTGGCCAAAACAAACAGTATTTAGCATTCATGTGCAAATGTTCTATGAACAGCCCTAAACAACAGCATGAAATACTGTACCTAACAATTTTAAAGGTTAAGCTGCACTCTGTAGAAATGCCTGAGGAATAGGAAGTGCATTCAATGCATACATAATGATTTCCCAGTTTTGTCACTCTATTATTTACATTGTGGTCTTGAGGGATTGCATCGGTGCTAGCAAAATTGGCCATTTAACTAATTGGGCCAAACCAAGTGGGAAAAGAGGTCAAAATCACATGAATGTGAATGGATGTATATCTGCTGTTCTAACCTTTAGCTTGACCAATTAACTTAAATGTGCACCATTCATTTCAAAATGTTGCTGACAGCAAATATATTCCTGTAATGATTATTTGAGTGATTTGCAGAGCGTGTTACTCAATATGAACTGTGCATGTGCCGTTTTTACCCAATACCAAAAGGGATAGGAGGCATTTCTTGAAGCAGGAGAAACTTAAGAGTACTTTTGGCGTTCTGCTACAGCAGTTCAGTAGGCTGCAGGCTGTTTATTGATGGTTCCTCAAACCGTGAGAGAAAGGCTTGCTTTTATCTCCTGGGGAGTTTAAATGAGCGCTGAGGTTAAGTCATGCATTCATTCTTCTTCGAACACAGTGGAAATTTTCCATTCAAAATCCCAGTACACAGGGAGTCCTGTTTATAATCTGCCGCTTTGCTCGCACAATTTGTCAATGGCATTGGATGTCCAAAGTATTGTGAAAATTATTCATTTTCACAGTGTGAGGCTGTGAGCAGTTGTTCACCTTACTTCCTGTCATTGTAGCACTGTATTTCAATAAGAAAATAAAGAAAAAACGGCACAATAGCATTAAGGTGAGTGTTTTTCTCCATTATGCAAATGTCTCAGTTGATGTTATTTCACATCTGCTGATTCGCATGGCTTTTCCACACTGGATCAATTGCTGTGGAAGAATAATGCCACAATAAACAGTATATTGCACTTCGTCTCTCTCAAAACGATTTTCATTGACTTCATACCAAGCTAGAAATTAGTTTCAAATCTCTTTCAGCATGTCAGTGCTGTCAAATAAGTGACTGTGAACTCCATTAAAAGCCTTAAACAATGAGTCAGAGGACACATTTTTATGTAGCGTAAACTTATGATTCATATTGTAGCTCAATAATCAGCATTTGCATTTTATTTGATGCATAGGCCTTCTGCTGGATTACATTTCTGGCTCTGTGGCTCTTCTTTTGTGTTCTTTGTTACATGGTTCGAAGGACTCCACAGGATACCTGGCACACCAAAGCTCGGCTTTCATTCCTTTAAACCTTTGTTAGCTTTGTGCATGAGTCAACGTACACTCATTTAGTATTGGATGAGAGAGGCGGTTCAGAGAAAGAATGACCCCTTTAGGATACCTTCCATAAAACAGCCGCCTTTTCCAGTTTCCAAATAAGGTCAAGATTTTTAAGATTGTAAACATTCAGTTGGGTAAATAATTGTATTGGGCCATCTCAGGCTAATACCTTTTAAGATATTTTGGGGATAAAATAATGCCTTCAGAAATATAACAGGGTTCTCACCTTTAACAGTAATTTGACATTACAATTCTTGTACTACAAGGTGCTTCTTAGAAAGAAGCCTCAAAATGACAGAAAATGCAAGTAAGACTTATATTTCAAGTCCTCTCTCAAGTCATACAACAACTTTGTGTGAGTAACAAGTTGAAAATTAAGTTCTTTTTTGAATCATTCTTTTAAATCAAATCTTTCCAATGAATCACTTGATTCAGTTCACAAAAACTTTCAGTGAATAAAGAATTAAAGAACAGTCTTTTCGTTACACAAAATGATCATATGTCTTTAGAAGACCTGCATATAGCATTCAGTCATTTGGACAATGTTTCTGATACTTTGTTTTTTTCTTTGTGTGTGTCCCTTTAAAAGGACAGATCACTCAAAAATTAAAATTCTGTCATCATTCATTTACTCACTCACTCACCCATCCATCCAATGGAAGTCAAAGCCACCAAAACTGTTTGATTACCAATTACCTTCAAAATATCTTCTTTTGTGTTCCACAGAAGAAAGCCATACAGATTTCTAATGACATGGGGCTAAGTAAAAGATAACAGAATCTGAACTATCCCTTTAAGAAGTTTGAAAGCTACTGTTCTCATTTATTGTAATTACTTGACAAACAGCAACCAGTAAAAGTCCTCAATTTATCCTTTTGTGTACCATGTAAAAGAAACTCATGGTAAATGATGACAGAATGTACATTTTTGGCTGAAATAATCCTTTAACGTAATTTTTTACAAATTCAAATAAAATGAACACAAATGGCACCCATTTTGTAGAATGACTCAAAGGCAGAGAGTGCACAAAACCAAGGGAGAGATAAAGTTCTTTGAGAGAAGGAGCGAGAAAGAAGCATTGGCCACATCAATAATAGATAGAGGAATGGCCATAGGGCACTAGCAAAGCTGTTGCTCACTTAGAAAGGGAGACAGAAGAAATGAGAGAGGAGGATCTGGAACTGCTCTCATTTTTATTAATAGAAGCCTATTAATTAACCCCAGAGGTGTTAAATATAGCCCAGACACTCTGTGCAGACAACAGGCAGTTGGCTCAGCTTGGGAGAGGAGAATTGTAGCAGTGAGAGCTGTAACAAAGCCTGGAACAGCTGCTCCTGTGACTGCACCTGAGCCCAGAGAACACCTACTGAACCTGCCTCGTATCCATCAATCCAAACTGGAGGACTGCCCACCTCACCACTGGTCAAATGGACCAGAGGGGCCGAACCAAGCCCAGCATCTCCCTTTTGCCTGAATTGGTTTGAAAAGAGGGTGAAAGAGCAGGAAAATCTGAGATAAAGAGAGGTTGAAGGGGAAATGAAGGTGCCAGATGGAAAGAGCAACAGATTGCTCACTTTGAATCGCATGTTTTCCTTTAGCGTTGCATAATAATCATCATTACCTGGCAGCTAGATTGCAGCGAAATCTCATTATGTCCCGTAGCTGATATTTGTGATCAATATCAATCACAAAGATGGGGTGCTAAAAGATTCCCTTTACTGTGACAAACATCCATAGGTAAAGTGTTCATTTCATTCGTGAATGTTAATCAAATAACAACATGTGAATGACTAATTAAACTAATGTATACACAGATATCTAAGCCCTACCGTAGCGTCAATACTAATATCATATAATTTTGTATTACAAAGTTCATTCACTCATTTTTTGAAATAGACCAACTATCTAGAGTATTTTACAGCATCTGTGTTTGAGACTAAGTGAGGTGTTTACCCTGATTCCCACTGACAAGCTCCAGTTCCAGACACAGAGTGGGCAGATGCGCTTGCACTCGGCTGTCAGGACCCCTGATGCCAACTCAATGGACTTCACCTGCCAACCGACAGCCGGCAATATGTCCACTGACACCATTCTACTGTATTGTTATTAGCTTGGGAAACGGATGCATGCTTTCTGTATTGTTAGTTAGTGTTAATATGGAAATGACAACTGCATGTGAGTGTCAAATTACCCAGTGGTTTGTGGGATTTGGATTCAGGCTGGAAATAGTATTTTCTCATATTGTTTTTAGAGACTTTGGGAAATGTTGCATGGCAAATGGAGTCTAAACCACAAATGCAACATTTGTCTAATTGCAATTTGTGTTAATATCTCTCTGACAGAAAGTTTGTGTGATATCAGAAATGAGGACCATTGTCCGGTCTCCTTCCAATCAAAACAAGATAAATACTTTTGAAATCAAGTTGCATACAATAGCAAGACTTGGTAAGGCTTGCACTTCAGCAGATTTTTTTTTTTAATAAAGATTCTTCAATATTTTTACTGGCAATCAAGACAAAAATACTTGTAAGCAGCAACTAAATTGCAAAAGCAACAAAGTTTTTTTTTCTTCATCTTTTTAACTTTACTATCACCATTATTATGTGCCAGTGTGGATCCTAGAGAGCTGTATAGGCCCATTAAAGAATGTCAATAATAATGGTCATTTAACTTATTCAGGCTTGCTTGTTTCTGCAGTTGTGTTACATCTGCTATTTGCTCAAACAACATCATGCTTTAATAGGCAATGTGTTCTTAAAGTATATCTGGCAACCCACAGCTGTGTTCATTCACTACTTGTACATGTAATGTTCAAAGTTCCAGATATATAATAAAACTGCAGTGTAGAGATTTTGTCAGGTTCAGTACAACAATGCACACTCTGACAAGCACTAATTATCACCCAGGTGGTTTCATATGAAAGCGCTACTTAGCCTACACAAATGCACTGTGTACTTAAGCAAATTCAGAATAGCAGCATACCTTCGTACATGTTGTATAACCATAACATAAGTGTCCTCTCGGTTTCACATTCCTAATTAGAGATTGGATGCATTAAGTAAGACATTTTACATCATGACATGTGGCTAAAGCAAAGGCACTGAGCAAACAGAATAATCAATGGAGCTGTCAGGCTGAACAGCAGGATTCCACTGACCTGGGATCTGCTGCATGCTGCACAAAAACCTGGTGCTAATGAGAGAGGCTCGACAGAGCCTGTGCCAGGTTCAGCTGACTGCTGTTTGGAGAGCAAGGTGAGAATGGAGGGGTGAAACATGAGCGCAGACTGACCTATAGCAGAGAGGTGAAGGCCTGTCACAGCTCATTAGGGTAAGACAACACCTCTCCTTCAAAAGAACTAGAAGTGAAGGAATCTTCTAAAGAGAAGTGATGCTGTGAGTGTTAGCGTGTATTTGTACTGCAGAGGGGAGTGTGATGTTGGTGGGGGGTTTTGGTGTTTGTGTGAAAAGGACAAAAACAGGAAAAACTCGGAAAAGTCGAAAGCCGGTAAAAGCCAATGCTGGAACAAAATGTGAGAATTAAGAGGCCAACTTGCAGAACGTGACAGCAAATGTGCTAAATATGTTGTAAAGAGGCTTAAATTAATATTTCAAAATAAAAATATTTTTGTTAACACCTTCAAATGCCCAAATATTGTACAAAATGTACTTCAAGGGCCAACAAAATGTATTCTAATCTTAAAATACATTTTGGTTAAATGCAAAATGTATTTTTACAAAAAGATATGTAAGTGAATGTACAGGTAAGTGAGTAAAACTTACTGAAAATATACTGTATAATGTAAATATATATTAAAATCTACTATAAGTTAGTAATACATATCTGTGCCAATTTTGTATATTTTGAAATGTATTTAGGCCTAGTCCACACGTACACAGGTATTTTTATAAACAGAGTTTTTCTTCCTTCGTTATTTAAAACAATCAAGTACGGCTTTAAAAAAATCTCCGTCCACATGAAAACGCAAAAACACGTTATGAAACACTGTCAAAAGCCATGTTGGTTATTTTATTACTATTATTAATTCCATAAACCAGAACAATACAATGAGACATATTCATTCAAAGAAAAAAAACAATGTCATAAGCAGTGACCTGCATAGCACTCTGACGCCTCTAAATATAGGTGCATTCATGCGGCCTTGTAATTCCTGTAGTTACGAGATTCTAGCTTGTAAATAGCGTTCACGTCCTCATAGAGTTCGTAATTACAGCTTGTAAGCTGTGAGTTTTCTGAGAGCTCCCACATGTACCACCTGACCGCTGTACCACCTGACCGCTGTAGATTCATTTAGGTGTTGATAGTTGTGTCATGGAAATGCATAATTCCCAGTTCAAGGACCAAAAGGACGTGAACAGCTCCGAATATAACGTCATGTGTTGTCATCTCAAGATTCCGGTAAATACGAGGTGACGTGAACGCAGCATAACAGCGCGCACTCCGATGTCACTGTCCAAAATCTCTGGTTTCACCATCTACACGAGAAGTTTCTAAAATCTTCACCCTGTCCGGAGTTTTCAAAAAAGTTTGGTTTCAGTAACCAGATGCTGCATTTGCTTGTGGACGAACGGACAAACTGCATAGAAAAAGTTGCTGTTTTGAAAATACCCGTGTTCGTGTGGACAGGGCCTTACCCACGTAGAAGGCGACGTTCTCGTGACCTTGCGTAACGTTCCCTAATGCTGCGTTCACACCAAACATGTCTGGGTCGTCTGATTTACGTTAAGTCAATTTAAACGCGCGTCTAGACATCCTGCGGCGCAAATCAAGCATCTAGCGCGGCGCGAATCGGCCATTGACGTGAATTGAGCGTATGATGCGTCTGACGCTCTAGATGCCCGAGTTGAAAAATCTGAACTTTGGCGAATATTCGCGGCGCGTTAACCAATCAGGGACTTTGCTTAGGTAGTCACGTGTTTATGACACGATCAGCGGTGGAGACCAGAACAAAGATGGAGGGCAAATTAATACCAATGCGGGCCAACAGGTCGTCAAACTGGGACCGAAACAGACGGAAGTACCGCCGAAAGTGGCCGTCATTCAGACGCAGCTCCTGGAGTAAATGGTGAAACTCACCAAACTGGGAGCGTCTCTGGATAATCTTGTGAACCCAGACACGACAGCCCGCCGACGCCACTGATGGGCTTTCCGGAGTAAATAAAGCCAACCCACTCTCTCAGCAATATCCATATCCACCATTATCTAGCAAGGAGGCAAATACACTGGGTAGCATCTTTGCCCTCCATCTTTGTTCTGGTCGGTGCCAACCCAACTCTTCGTCATAACCTTTCAATTCAACTTGGGTCATCAACCATTACTCCTTCCAGGACAGCTAGGAACCTTGGAGTGGTGATGGATGATTCTTTAAGCTTCACAGATCATGTTGCGACAACGGCCCGGTCCTGCAGATTTGCTTTGTACAACATCAGGAAGATTAGACCCTTCCTATCGGAGCATTCCACACAAATTCTTGTCCAAGCTCTTGTTTTATCCAGACTGGACTACTGTAATCCTCTCTTGGCTGGCCTTCCAGCATGCACTATCAAGCCTCTACAACTGATCCAGAATGATGCAGCAAGACTGGTCTTCAACGAACCGAAGAGAGCGCACGTCACTCCTCTCTTCATCAGTCTGCATTGGCTGCCAGTAGCTGCTCGCATCCAATTCAAGGCTCTGATGTTTGCCTACAGACTCACTACTTCAGACTTATGCGCCCTCCAGAAACTTGCGTTCTGCAAGTGAACGGCGCATTGTGGTGCCATCACAAAGGGGCACAAAATCGCTCTCACGGACCTTCTCCGGGTCTGTTCCTGGCTGGTGGAATGACCTGCCACGCTCTATCTGAGCAGCTGAATCTTTAGCTATTTTCAAAAAATGTAGCACTTACCTTGATTTCTATTTTCCTTCCATCTATTTGTGTATTTAAAAAAAAAAAAAAAATTCCTTGCTACGAGCACTTTACTGTCATAACTGTGACTTCACTCAGCACTTATGTACTGTTGTTCTCATGTTGATTTGATTGATTCTACTATTCTCATTGGATAAAAGCGTCTGCTAAATGACTAAATGTAAATGTAAATGTAGCACAGGTAGCATGCCAGGCAGAAGCCCCTCCCATGACGCGAATTTGTGTCTGAACAAACTTTGTTTAGACGCACGAATACAGCGAATTTGACGCGCGTCTGAAGCGTCTGACTTCAAAATGTTCAAGCGTCCAACTAGATGCGTCTGATGCGAATTTGACACACGATTCGCGTTCGGTGTAAACGCAGCATAAAAGTTCTTAAGGTGACGAAAATTCCGAACCTTTACAGAACATTAGGGATGTTCCTAAAACATCCTCTTTTGGTAAAGAAAGTGCTGCAGTTCAAGTTTCCTTATATGACTTAAAGCCCGGGATACACTGCACGATGTTTGGCTGTCCCAGATGAAAAATTGCCATCGTGAAAGAATCGTGGCGATTTCTGTGATCGTGCCTCTTAATCGTTGGTCCTATGTCATACAGTGAGAGAGGTTCAAAGATGGCCATTTTCCCGGTCTTGCGACCAAAGATAGCCTAATCATTTTCTGACAGTGTCAGAAATTCAGCATGATCAACGCAAAGTGTGTTGCTGCTACGACCTACGTCTACTGACCAAGTCAAGTCAAGTCACCCTTATTTATATAGCGCTTTTTACAATGCAGATTGTGTCAAAGCAGCTTTACATTGATAATTGGTATATAATTTTTCCTTTTAAAGAATAGTGTCAATGCAGGCAGATCAAAAGCACTGTTGAATAAATGTCAAGGATACTGTTGAATATCAATGTCAAGTCAAATTAAATTAAATTAGGGCTGCACGATTAATCGTATTTTATCACGATAACGATATCTGCTTCTCTCGATTGATTTTAAATAATCGTCACGATATTGGCCCACTCTATGAAAATGAACATAATTTGGAAATATTGGAAGTAATATTAGGAATTTCGCTGTTTTATCTTTTGAAGTTCCTAAAGGTTTTACCAGTTTTCATAATGTTGATCAGCTAGAAATGATTTTTCTTTCCTTTACGAATTTGCCGGTCAATTTGAATCTGGTTTGTCTTATTGCAAACGAATTGTGTTGCTTTAAAATCTATCAAACTGTGGCACTGGCTGTCGTGTTGATGATGTCTTCACAATGGATGATCTAGTCGACTCGATCTCTGCTGATACAGGGCTGCGTTGTGGTTGTGTCAAGGCACCGGTTCTCGGTCTCATCTGGAAACGGCCCCGAATCCGGTTGACCAGCCAATAAAAATGCGACATGAAATCAACGTGACATGGTGCTAAAACTTAAAACTGCTTACCTCAAGCTCTTTTCCCTTCTTCTTTCGCCGCTTCCTTTTTTTTCAGCACACATAAAAACTACAACTGCCAAAGTGTGATTCAGCATGGTATTTTTACTACTAGCGCATGCTGATGACGTTTTATTCTTCTATAGAAACTTGCATCATAGCCTAAGAGTCAACAGGTGTCATCATCGTACAGTCTACATGCACTTCGTACCCAAGTTTAATAGATCCATGTCGCACAGTGTGATTTGTAATTATCTTATAGGATTGCTAAAATCGTGTAGTGTATTCTGGGCTTTAGGGGGACATTCCAATTTGGTTAATTTTATGGTCACATAAGAACATTACAAAGAGGATTTTTGGGACATTAACAGAACGTTTCCACACGGTCCTCTGTTGGTCATTTAAAAACATTCCCAATATGAGTTTAGGGGGACTTTCTATTTTTGGTTATTTTATGGTCGCGCAAGAACGTTACAAAGAGGACATTTGGGAAGTTATCAGAACATCCAACAAATATGAGTATGTTTTTCATAAAAAGGTGTTTGTACATTTTCTATTGATTCATCAAATGGTGTAAAAACGTAATGTAAAAACAAAACAAACCTGTTGGTCACTTGCCATGTTGATCAGGTGGAGCCTTTCTCTCTAAGTAAGTGGTTCTTGGGCAGAATAAGCTGCATTGTGAACCAGAATTTATACAGTTAGTTTGAAGGTCTGGCTACGTGAGACTCGGGTGAAAAAGACTCCAAAAAGGTAGAGAGGAAGAGAGTAGGTGAGAGAGAGAGGGATGAAATGGAAACGGACGGAAATCCTATACTGCTGCAGAGGAAAGATAGCACTGAACTGTCTTTCTCTAATTGCCTTTCTTGCCTGGCGTTCTCTGCACAGGTTTGGCATGAAGAAGCTCTCATTATACACCTGCACCTTTGGCAGCCTCATTACGGGCCTCCTTCGCCAAACGTCTGTTCTGCCCGGCGTGATCACGGTATGATCCGACTATAAAATCACTCTCCCTTTAACCCCCCCACCATGTCCAGCATACAGGTGACAGACATAGCAGCAGTTTGACCATGTTTTTATTCCCAGCTAAGGATGATTCGTTTGACATAACTGGCACATTCTATGAATACTTTGGTATCCCATGAATATTTTAAAAAGGGCACAAATCCTGTTAGATATGTTTGATAAACTGTTACTTAACAAAGCTCCAAACCAAGATTTGGTCCTATTTGCAATCCTATTACTCATCATCTTTCTTTAATTTTGATGTTAATTCCAGAAAAAATTGCAAAACCCCAAAAATGTAGAAAAAGTAAACACTCTTAAACTGTAATTGCAAAAAGTGAATATAAAACTAATAAAACTGCTCATTTTAAGTATTTAATATTTAGTTTGACCTCCTGAAGTAAACAAACATGATTTATTTATTTTTTTCTGTTGAAAAAGAAAACATTTCAGGTCCAATTTTGTACTTTATTCATGGAAAGTGCCAATTGTGACTTAAAGGGATAGTTCATTGAAAATTACCCCATAATTTACTCACCCTCAAGCAATCCTAGGTGTATATGTTAATTTTTTTTTTTTCAGCCAAACACAAACAGATTTATATTAAAATATCCTGGCTTTTACAAGCTTTACAACGGGAGTGATCGGAGGATGAGATTTTGAAGTCCAAAAAGTGCATCCATCAATCATAAAACGTACTCCACATGAAAACTATCCCCTTTAAACTATCCTTTTAAGATGGGGAACTGTGTGAGTTAGCAAAGCATTTATGCCTTCATGAGTTACACAAATAGAATGAATGGGAGTTTGGTAATGAATGTCACAGAGAAAACAAAGCATATCTAGCAAGAATGTCAAACCAGGTACAGTACAACAGTATCAACAAACAAACAAGCCTCAAAGAAAACACCAATTCATGAGGAACCAGTGACAGATGGGAAGCAGCATTTGACATCAATGTTGTCAGATTTTCTGTCATCCACTTCAAACTTTCACAAAAGTTTACAAAGAATGTTCCATCTGAATGGCTCATTTGTGAGCTCAGATGAGAAAAAGAAAATCAAAGATCTCTTGAAATATGCTGAAGTCTCACACGGTATATTGAGCTGGAGGGATCTGAGCACATTTAGAACCAACCTCTGTCTCTGTGATGATGTGACAGTTTTGAAAGCTCAGAGTGCGATTGCTTGATTGCGATAATCATGACAATGCTCATCTTTTGAAGGGCTCATGACAGACATCAGGCCACCCCAAAGTCACCTGCCAAAATTGCTTATTAGATGCAACTGCGTGGCCGCCTTTTGTGGAATTCAAGAGGAATCAATGAAATTGCAATGCAGTTGCAAAGGCTGTAAAGCTCTTGCCTATTGATCGGAAAGAGTCTGTCTGCAATCAATCGCTCTGGGATGTAAGTTGAACCACATCAACAAAGGCCAACACACGTTCAGCCCTATTGGGCCATTTACAGAGTGATTGCAGATCCTGTGAAGGACAAAAGCATAAAAAGGTAGAAAAAAACATATAGTTGCCCCTGTTAACAACCCCCAAATTCCATCTACAGTATCTCAAGCAGGACTGTTAAATTGACAATGTCTGAGAGTTGAATTACAGGAGTGTGAGAAGAGTTGGAAAAGTCAGAGGCATGTTAACTAGACAAATGAACTTCTCTCACAGTTGAATCAAAAAAGTTCTTCAGTTACAACAAAAGTAGTTTGCAACTTAAGAACTCACAAATCTCTAGGCATATTTTAAATAACATGTCTTTGACTGCTGTGTCAAAAGTTTAGACACATCAAACTTAATCTGCCAATATGGACCCTTATAATAAAAAATGTGTTATACCCAGAGGCCATGCCATTAAGACTAGCGACTATATAATGAGCTCTCAAATGACCCAAAGTATCAGAACACAGCTCCCTGCTCTGAGCAACACTTAGTCAATAAGGTCATTCAACAAAATTTATTGTAATTAGCCATTGGCTGAAGGGCCTCAAGTGAACCACGTCTCCACAGGGAACAATGAGAAAAGCTCTGCATGGCAACATGAGCACATTATTTTTTGCCTCAAGCCTTTAACATGCACGCTTTTATAGATCTGGTGAAGGTTTTCACCTACATCTGGCATTTGTGCCTTAATCTCAACGTGCAATATGCTTTGAGCAGTATTTTAGTTTTTACTGTAAACAATTGCCTTAATTTTAATATTCATTTGTAATTACTTTTCTGCCAGTTGGTGTAATAGCATGAAACAAGACAACCTGTTATATGATAAAATTGAGCTAAGCATAGTGACTGACTCTTACACCTAATCATAACTTTAATTTATAAATCAATATTATACTTCAACGCAGAGAAATACACGATTCTTTTACAAACAATTAAGGGGGTGGAGTGTTTGAGATACTATTGTGGTGAGATGAGTGGTTGTTATCTCGAGTGAACTTTAATTATGAGTTGACAACCAGGCACCCACAGATAACAACACTCAGCATACACAACCCAACAATGGTGACAATCATAATAAGATAATTAGCTATAAACTTTTAGATAAAAAAAAAACCTCAACATTGAACGTGCCAACAAAACCAACAATAGCAAAATAAACAGCAAGTTTATATATAAAAACAGGCTATAATTTCAACTGGATTATTTATTCATGCCACAATGGATGCTAGTAACTTAAATGCCAGTATAGTATGTGAAGATCACACTACTTGAGGAACCATTTGGGTCGCCACACATTCGGAACCTTCTGGAGAACTTCTAGGCAGCTTTCAAAAAAGTTCTCACAAATGGAACCCATAAGAACTCTAAAGACTGCAAATGGTTCCTCCAGTAACACTATCATAAGTTAAAGTCTTTGAAGCATATGAAGGTTTCTTTAGTAAACTGAAGAAATATCACATGAGCAAGTATTTAAACAGGAAAAACCAAGAATTGTCCCAAAAGACATTTACTATTGCTTGGAAAAAATTTGCAAGAAAAATATTCATTTCAAATGGAATCGCAAAAAAAGTTCCCATCAAGAATTTTGCTTGTGCTCAAGTTGGTCACCGCATTTACCAACGAAAAGCTGCTTGGTTTGAACATGACATGCATTGCTACACTACAATGAATATTTTTTTAATTTCACTAATGTAATTGAACCATAACGAGGTGAAAGTATGATTGTGTGATATTGCTTTTATACAATAGTTCAATAAGAAATTTAGTAACTTAGGCTGCTGAACAATTTTGCCTGATTTTTTTCTACCAACAAAAATAGTCACATGATTTGTTCATGAATGAATCAGTGTTTCTGAAAGAATCAGATTGAGTGAATGATTCAATGAAATAAAGATTCACTTGTTTAGTTTCTGAAAAATTCAGTGTTTTGTAATTACTCTGTTTCAGTGAATGATTCATTGGTTTAATTATGAGCATAGTCTCTTGTCACCAACCTTTGAGGTGCTACATACAGTGAGAATAGTGTAGGTGGTTTGATTAAAATATTATGTTTTTTCAAATATTACCTTTCATGCATTGTTTAATGCAGCTGTTTGTGAATATAAAAGGTCTGCAAAGTTTAAAAGATCAAAGTACATGACAAATAAAGTTATTATCTAAAAGAAATAATCAATTCTGAACTGCCGAAGCGAGGCATCAGCAATTCCAGTCTCACTTCCTGTTACAAACCTACATGGGTTTGTAACACATTTGCATTATGCAAGCCTATGCTTCTCATTGGCTGTCTGTGAACAACGTCTACTTTGGCCCGCTCTCAAACACTGTAATTGTAGATGAAGCATGGACGAATTTTGTTAGTGCTGTCGACATGTCGAGCACTGCAAATCCACTTTGCATGCACTTCTAAAGGATGAGGACTCACACTGGAATTGATACATTAAAAAACCATTGCCATAGTTACTATTTATATCACTGTGTTTACAAGTGCTGAAGCCTCTGGAAATTTAGATATGGTAATGGGCGTTGTGTTTCCATCATGAGCTGCAAGTGGTAGACCAATCACAACAGACTGAGTCATCTGACCTTCGATTCAGTTCTGGCTGCAGACAGTGGAACATAGGACAGTGCACCTTGAATGGACAGTGCAACATTGGTCAACCACAATCAGAAATTTCCTGCTTTTGGGAAAGGGGAAAACCTCCCTGCTTTTTTGATGTCAGTAGATGATCAGAGGGTACTAATACTATAACCACCTATACCATCAGGTATTATTAAAACTTCAAGTGGAATAAAGCCCTTTCCACTTGAGATTACACAAAAATGCTGGAGGCAAGTGTTTGATGGCTTTAAACATGGCTGGTAGGATATATATTTTTAGCAAATCGGTGACTGCGTTTACTGTCATTCACAACAAAAAAATGTTTTGAATATTGTAACAGTCAGTTTATGTAAACAGCAGCTTGTGCTTAAAATCTTCTGAATATGTTTATGCTAAATAGTACATATCACTTACAGTAGACTATAGTATGTGGGCATATAAATGTCCTGATATGTCTACAAGGGACTATCTGTACTTGCAAGTTTAACTAAAGCATGTGGGCAGCAAAAGCATTTTAAATAATCCCTTCACTGACATGGTGCCATTTTACGTGCTTCAAATTCAGACATTCACAGGGGTATTCATAAAAGTGTCATATTAATATGATTATCTCATGATGCTTACCATATTTGCACACGCTTTTTACAAAAATGTTTTCAGGGACTCAATGTTTTTATTCATATGCACCTATACACCCACGACAGTCAATCTAGTATAATTTTGCAGTGTCCTTCAAGAACTGTAATTTTATTCCAGTTTCCTTTTTCCGTAGAGCCATTTAATATAATCCACCTACAGTAATTCCTGTGCATTCAAATGCAATGCGTCTCACTTTTTGGCTGTGCATCATACCCAGTTTAAACTATTCTATCCTATCTTAAGTTAGCATGTAAATGCGTGCCAGGCCTGCTTTGTATCATACTCTTGTAAACAAACGGCAAATGATTTGTTTCCAGACTCATCTGTCTGTGTAAATGGCTCTATCTAAAAATGCAGCTCCATTTCGCTGCGCGGCCCTGGCAGCTGATGTTATTTATGTTACCGCGGTGGTATTCAGGCAGTGGCAGCATTATGCTTTTGTCAGTGTTGATCTCCGCAGTGGGTTAAATGGCTTTTGTTACAAATGACCCGACGATGGCGCACTTTGGATAAGAAAACATCTGGACCAGACTGGAGAGGAACTTGTTTGTGAAGCACTCCCACATTTATGAATGTCAAGTGAGTCATTCAGTAAAGCTTAATGAGTAAGTGTAAGCTTGCATAAATCCTTCACTTATTGTCTCTAAGACCAAATCCCGGATACACTGATAGGACAACCCTCGTTCAAATTAATGTTAGATGTACAGTCACATTTAGAAGTACAGTCTGGCCACACATAACAAGCACTCGATTAATGAGAACTTGCATTAATCAGTGCAACCTTTATTTATGCAACTCAATGCAAAATCTCACTCGCTTTGTATTCTCAGTCACTTATTAATAAGAGTTCATATCTTTTTTTGAAAATATTTACATTTTTCTTAATCATAATTAACTTGTTTTTCAAAAAAAGCACTAAGATTCACACAGCTAACAAAAATATATTCTAAGAACTTTTTATAACATTCCAATTAAATTATGAAAACATATGTCCTAACCAGACGCGATGCGATAAGATTCCAGCGACAAAAATTTGTCTGTCACTCCAGACGCACGCGACTACGAGATGTGACAAAATCAATCAAAAAACACAGCCAATCGGAACAGCGTGTGGGCGGGCTCTCGCGGCAAGTGCATGGCACCATCATAGACTGTAAAAATATGGACGTAGTGTCCGTGACGTCACCCATAGAGTTCTGAACAGCAGTTTTGACGCAAAAATGAGGATAAACTTAACTCTTGGTTAAACTTAACTCTTGGTTATTGCGAGATATAAGCTTGCTAGGTAGAATATTTTTAACTAAGATGGAAAGCATTTCAAGATTAATTTATCCTGCATATACAATAGCCATTTCTAATAGAGCCATTAAAAAAATCAATCAGGTTAACTTTGATTACATCTGGAGAAAAAAAACCCATTATATGAAAAGAGTTGAGATGACAAAAAATGTTAAAGATGGAGGTTTGCAAGCAATTGATTTTGATTTTATAAATGGGACCCTGAAAATTAATTGGCTAAGATCCTTCCTGAACCACAACAATTTTTGGTTTCATCTCCCCAGAGAATTGTTTAAAAAATTAGGAGGAATAGAATTTCTATTAAGTTGTGATTTCACCATACAACGTCTTCCAATTAAATTGTCCCAGTTTCACCAACAGGTCTTGTTATATTGGAAGATTCTATACAACCATAATTTCACACCACACAATACACCACTATGGAATAATAGATATATTACAATAAGAAAGAAGTCTCTTTATGACAAAGACTGGATGGAGAAAGGTATTTGGTCAGTGTCCCATTTAATTGATGGTAATGATGGAATTATATCATATGAGAATTTCTGTGTTAAGTATAATTTATTTTGCAATAAGGCCAAATTTAACTCTATTACTAAAGCTATCCCTAACTCTGTTATTTGTCTAATTAAAGAAATTTTATCATATTCTATTTCCAAGACCCCGCTTCTTCCCATAATTTTAATTGAAGGTTATGATTTTAAAGGAGGTAAACTTTCCAATAAAATGATCAGAAATAGGTTTAACAACATTTCTTATCCCATAGTAGCTTATAGAAATTCAATTTCACTTAATTTCTCCAAAGATATTATTCACAAACTTAGAACAATATATTTAAAATTTCCTTTACCTCCCAAAATGAAAGAAAATCATTTTAAAATTTTAAATGGGATATATCCATCCAGTGAATTCCTACGACTTAGATTTGGGTTTGATTCTAACAAATGTATATTCTGTGATGATATAGAAACCACAGATCATCTATTTTTTCATTGTATGTATGTGGAGGCTTTATGGTCTGATATTCATGACTGGCTTTATCCAAAGGTGCCTCACCTTGGAAACTTCACTCTAAAGGACATCACTTATGGACTTATAATGAACAATAACAAAGATGACTTCCTGATTAACAACATTATTATGCTGGGAAAATTTTATATACACAAATCCAAGTACTTGAAGGTGAAACCAATGTTTTATGCATTTCATAATGAGTTTGTTTCTTATATAAAAGCCCTCCAAGTGATGACAACGAAAAATGCAATAAAGCTTTTCTCCATTATAGAAGAATATGATTTAATAGAAAAACCCTAGCCCCCTTTATTAGATGTTATTTAATTATTATTTATTTTATATATTTTGCTTATGTTATATTGTATTCTCTCATGCACCTGTTCTGTAATTTGAAATGCAACAATGTGTTAATAATGCCATGTTGTTTGTACATTACTAATTGGTTAATTAAAAAAAAAAAAAAAAAAAAAAAAATATGAGGCCGCGGCCATCTTAGCTGCACGTGACCGCACGTCACTCACGGATAACTGAAAATGGGCAAAGAGGCGGGACGTAGTTGGAGCCCATGCGACTTGTTGCTGAAACCACGCCCGCCTAGCTATCTATCTTAGACACTATCTAAAATATTAATAAAGATAACAATATCATTAGAAAGTACTAAAGGTTTACTGTCAATCTACAGTGATTTTTAAGATAACGTTATAGATGCTCTAACACCAGTAGGCTAATTAATTTGTGTGGGGTGTGCAAATAACACAAAAAAAATCAACTGGGACTTCATACCTTTAATGAAATAGAGATCGCGAGATGAATCCAATCCGTTGCACTTGGGTAAAATGTCCATTTCAAAACATAAAACATCGTTTATAATGTAAAACTCTATACGTACATATATAGGTACCAGATATCTGTATAATGTTCTCTCAAACTAATGAGTACGTGTCCAAAGTATAATTTTTCAAAATAGAGCAGCAGTTTTAGTTATATCCAAGCAGTGCTGTCGGAGTTGTATATCCTCCTGGTATTGTCATTGTAGTAAATCTCAGGAACAAAACCTTTAGCCAATGCCACGACGATCCAACAACGTGTGTTCCGCATGCCAGCACATGTAACGTTACACAGACTGACATCTGTCTCGAGTATGCAGCAAGCCATATGTTGTATAAAATAATCCAGAAAAAAGGCACAAAAACAGCTGAGATGCCAAATTCAGCGGCTGGAATTAGCTGAGGTAACATGACGGCTCACAGACAGCAGTGCCAATCCACCTGTCACTCAAGTGACCACGCCCTTAATTATGCAGAACTTTAAGGCTTAATATAATTTAAACGGATGAGTTATAAAAAAATTCACCCCCCTCAGAGTTGTCATGAAGGACAAAATTAGCAGTATAGACCAAAACACAATGTGAACCAGAGTGTAAACATGTTTTTTTCTGCTGTAAACTTGGCTATTTTAACATGATGGTCAATGAGATTCTGCTCCCTTTTGCAGCCTGTCCCTAGCGGCCAGTCGATGAATCGCAGTTTAAGTTACTTCCGTATTGGCTTCACGAGAGAAAGGGGGAGGTTGCCGCTTGGGCACCATAGATAAATCTTGACTGCACTAGTTTGCAAGGATATGGGTAAGAAGAGCATAATCAAATTAACAAATATCACACCATTTAAACAATATTAAATATACATACTGCATTACCAATCAATCTGTCACAGAATACACTTGTTTGTCCGCATTTTGAATGTTCTTGTTTCCATTTGTTTAATTTCAAGATGTGAGGTGAATTATCCATTGTTGCTTTGTAGCCTACGGCTACATAGGCACTAAATAATATTCAAAGTCACATTACACGCTTTTTTACATTAAATAAATAACATAAAAATTACCTGAGATTATTGCCATACTTTGTGTTGTTGTTCTAGTCGCGACGACGTAGAAAAATAGAAACCGTTTCTAAAATAGAATCGTCGTGTATGTCGGCGGAGCGGCTAGAACAATACCCTTTATTTCAATAGACATTCTACTAATATCAGTAACTTTGCAACTACATGTCAACTAATTCTCATTAGAGTATAAGTAGACAGGTTAGTAGTTTATGTTGACATGTAGGCTAAGGCTACTTGCTGTTACTTAGGAGTAGAATGTCTGACAGGGGACCATCAAAATAGCAGATATTAAGGAGTCAGTCTACTAATACTCTAATGACTGCTAGCTGAAGTAAAGTTACTTATAGTTAGTATAATGTCAAAAGTGACTAAATCATTTCAGAAAAAAAAAAAAAAAAAAAAGATTTTTGCTAAGGATTTGAGATTATCAAAGATCAGATAACCCTAGTGTTAATATACTTGCAGCAAGACTAATTATTAGTATATTTCAAGTGTGTTAATGATTAGTTAACTTAAAAGTGTGCTATTTTGAAACAACTAATTTTGTACTAAGTATATTTTAGTTGTAATTAAGTTGTATTAAAATACAACTTTAAGTAGCCTATATTTATTGTACTTTTGTGTGCTAAATTGGAACAACTTCAAGTATACTTAGTACACTTTAAGTATATGCCTGTGTAGGGACTAATTACATGCTTGATTAGTGATATTAAAGTGTACTTTATTTGTGTTATAAGTACACTTTGTGTTATAAGTACACTTTGTGTTATAAGTACACTTTATTTGTGATTTAAGTACATTACAAAATAATTACGAGTGTCTTCAGAACACACAAGCAATATACAATGAATGTATTATTTTACAGCTAATAGTAGGCTATATACTGTATGCTCAGTACCTTTGGCTTATTCCAAATACTAAAAAATACACACTTTGCAGTCAATAACAATACACTTTGTTACTACTTATACTTTGTATAATATAGTCAACATTTGAAGCGGATCAAAACCTTTAATCAAAGTTGTCCTAAAACCTTCTTCTTATGACAACTTTGCTGAACTTTTTTGATCCACTTCAAATGTTGACTACTGTACTTTGAATTACATAATCTCACAAAATACAGTATAATTGTGCTACTATTTAAATACAGTTTAACACATTTTCCCAAAGTTGAATGCATTTGTTTTCAAGGCCATTAAAATAAATAAAATGTAACAACATCACTAATGAAGAGACATATTTCATTGACAAATCCAATGGTTTTTATTTAAGCTTAACATAGATTCAGCAAAACTTACCATGTTTTTCATTTAAGAAAAAAAAAATGATTGGACCAATGGTGACCCTCTATACACAAATACAAATTACACATTATATTCATTTTCAGCTTCTCATTATTGTGTTTGATGGCCGCTTACACAGTGACCGCAGAAACCCGTGAAAAACAGCATCTGTTAACAGAATACAAAAGATAGAAGGTCAGACAGCATGTTCAACTTTTTATTCACGTTTACAATAATCTGTCTAAATCCTACATTGAACCAATACTATATTTGAACAGTAAATGAGGATTAGCAGCAGGGAACTGTATCATTATGGCATGTCCATATTGTTTTCGGTATATAATCAAGCATACAACACTTTATGAATTAATATCGTACAGAATATGGGCCGATTTGACCAATCATATGAACAGGGCGTTTTGGTGCTGCACACAAACATGTGCCATAAACCACCACACACAAACTCAAAAAGGAGATATCAAGCCGAAATATCGCTCTCCGTTTGTTAAAGAAAAGAAAATAAAGTTTGTTAACTGGTAGACTACAACTTACCTCCAAATAGCAACACTTTTCTCCGGTTCTTTCAGGATCGCGTAGGCCATTAAAGCGGAACTCATTAAGATTTGCGAAGCTCCCCAGCTCCCCCTACAGGTTCCTTCAGTGAATCACACTGTAGTAAATACTCCAAGCGCAGCTCTGGACTACAACGACTACAACGCTCACCAGCGCAGTAGTTTGCAAATACAATACAAGAAATCTCGATGGAGGTGGGTAATTTTCGAAATTGTCTTATAAAGTCATAATACATTGTTTTTGAATTACCGTAAAGCATTTTGTCACTCTCGCGTGAACGTGAAAATGAGGCGAGATTGTGTCGGGTCGGCGAAGCTCAACTTGCAAGTGCTGTTTTTTGGCATAGACGTGCCAGAGGGGGTTAGTGCTCGCCTCAAACACATCACTACAAGTCAATTTACCATCGTAAGGACTTAGAAAACTATTTATGAAGGTAAAAAAAGTTACTTAGTTCTGTTTTAAAATCCTAGCCGGTTGTCGTCGCCATCTGTCAGTCTGCGATCTCACTTGATTGAACTGGTCAGAATTCCCAAGATCGAGCGATGTATTGCGCTTTCAGTGTTTTATTAAATAAATTATACATTGCGACAATATAATTCATCTGAGCGAGGGGATTCAGATTCAGACGAGGACCGTGGCGTCAGCAGCTCTGATTGGCTGAAGGCAGTGAGCAACAAAATCTGATTGGTCACAGACCAAGTTGAAGAGACATTTGAATTCCGATAAGTTCAACCACTCAGCATATTTTTTTCGCATGTAACGTTACTTGTGCTGCTGGTGTGTTGTTTAATAGATTTGTGTGTACGATTGTAAAATGATTCTGCCAGTGTAAACTTAATAAGCATTTACACATATTTGGAAATTGTATAGGCTACACTGCATGTATTAAATGGGCTTGTAATGCATTAGTCATACTGAAATAAATAGCACAAGTAATATAATGAATTCCAAGGATGAATAAGTAAACTTAAAAAATATACTCAAATTTAACTTTAGATTAGACACTTCAGGATATTAAATAATATATTTTTTAAATATACTTTCAGTGCATTGTTACAATGATCATTTTCAGCACACAGTTAAAATATACCTCAAATATATTACTTCGGTAAAGTTGGTTTTATATTCGCACATTCGGACATCCGTATTCAATAGCCTTGTTAATCACACTACATTGGACATTCAGTGGACATTCAAAAGTAAATATGCCATTAAAACAATACTTGCCTATTTTGATCGACTGTGAAAAATTTTGTAAGTTGACAATCGTTGGTTGTCAATATCATGTCGCTGCTTAAAATTCGCAAACATTAAATTATTGCACATTTATTGGAAAGTCTGAATTTATCAGAAGTCCGAATGTGCGAATATAAAACCAACTTTACCGAAGTAAATATATTTTTATAAAGTGCAATAAATACACTTTTAAAAAATAAACAACTTACACTTCAAGTATATTTTTCTAAAATGTAAAAGTACAATTATTTTAAAGTGTGTTAATAGTTGTACTTTTTATATATTTAAAGATAGTACATTTTTTGTTAGTATATTTGCGATGTACTATAGAAAAAGGGAATATATTTAAAATACAATAAAGTATACTTTTTTCACTATAGGGAACTTTAAACAAATTACTGTATTACTATTCTATTACTCTTGCTGGAGGAATGTTTGTACATAACTTTGAGAGAACCTTGCCAGAATGTTAGCTCTGAGAATGTTCCCTGTGAGCTAGCCAGAAAATATAATCGTAATTAAAGGGATATCTCTTTAAGGTTATTTTTTTAACAGCACAGACATTTTTTCTTGTTACGAGCTTAAACTTCACTAAATATTGTTAGATTAATGCTCAAAACAAGAAATAGTTGTCAATGACAATGAAAAATGAATGGGTGCATCAATTTGCATTTAAATACACTGAAACTGAGGACCTGTTTTAACTAAATTTACTAAGAGAGCAGATTTCCAGGAACATATTCTCATAAAATGGTGGCTGACCACCAATAAGTCTGTCATAAACAAACAACACTCAACCATATAACACCACCACCACTTTATGCTTGTAAAGTGTCCCCTATATATTTGCAGATATGAGTCTGACTCTTGGGGTTTCTGGCCACTGATACAGCAAGAACCGATTACACCTTTAACACCAGTCCCAACCCCTGTGCCCAAATCTTAAATCATTATAAGTGAGTATGATTTTTAGCCCACAGAGCTGTAAAAATTCTGCTGTATGTGAGGTTTTTTCTCTCTTTGACATCAGCCAAGCAGGAGATTCAAATTCCCCTGTGGTTAATTTACCTACTAAACACTAAAGGCAATTTGTCAGTTTAATGATGGTGAAAGGTTGTGTTTGAGCACTGTGAAGAGAGAGAGAGAGAACAGCTAAGTAATGATGAATGTTTGGAGTTTCACATCAGCGTTTGAATTGATTTATACTGTTTGCTCATGTGAAATCAGAATTAATTAGTGGCATTTTTTCCTTGTGAAACGTCATGATGATGCAGCAGCTATGTGCAATTTAAGGAAAGATTACTAATTAAGACACAATGAGATCAGAGCATCTTATTAAGATAGAATTTGTTTTACAGTGAATTCTCGATACCGCTTTTTCAAATATTTATAGAGTACTGCAGGGATGGACAACTCCGGTCCTGGAGGGCCAGTGTCCTGCAGAGTTTATCTCCATCCCTGATAAAAACTCACTTGCCTATAACTTTCTACTAATCCTAAAGACCTTGATTAGCTAGTTCAGGTGTGTTTGATTAGGGTTGGAGCTAAAATCTGCTGGATACTGGCCCTCCAGGACTGGAGTTGTCCATCCCTGGAGTACTGGATGTCCTTCTCTTATTGTGAGCATCAGGGGGCGTGGAGCAATCTGCTTGTGTGACATATATAGTTCAAGGATCGAGATCTGGTATGTCGTGACATCTTACTCCATTGGAAAGAACAGCATGAAAGAAATACTTTGGCTTGCTTTGCACACGTGAGTGCTGAGAGTGTGACACAGGGCAAAAGGGAGCACTTCTCCTTGACACACACCCACCCTCTTCCCACGGGGTGTTGTGGATCAAATTTTTTTGAGGGGTCACCAGTGGCTGTTCTGCTTCACTTGATGCCTAAGGCGAGATGTGACATGAGCGGGCCCATACAAAATCAGAGAGATCCGCTGACCTGTAGAAATCCCCATCTTTTACAAAGGTCTACAAATCATCCACTTGCATGTGTGTTTATTTTTATACATTCAATAATTAAAGAACTTATTGTTCAAACCCATCTCACAGAATTCAAAAGATCTGACCAAAACAATGCAAAAACAGACATGCCACACACATAAATATATATGTGACCCGTGCTGGCAAAATGAGTCACAATGAGCAAATTTTTCAAAAATTAGTTATTGTTATTCTCACATTTTCTATTGAAAAACCTTCATAATGATGTATGATTTGTTGGAATCCAACAAAAAATGAATGAGCTACACCTGTCGCTACAAGTCGATAGAGTCAGCAAAGTCAGTTTTGAGAAAAATCGAGTTAAAGTTTTCTGAAGGTTCCAAAACAAAATCACCTAGCAACCATACCTTAAGATCCCTGGTAATACCACCAAATTTGGCAGTCAAAACCCATATCTGTAGGAAAAATATATATAATCAACTTTTTTTTCCATGATTCCACAATTGTTTGATTAACATTGTTGAAACAGACAGCCTATATTAAGACCTACTGTATCACATCTAATATAATGTTACACATCAGATGTTTTTTCCCCAACAGTTAACCAAACGTTCACTTAAGACATAACAGATAATGTTTTAGATACTTGCCAAGACAGATTTTTGAAATAGGCCTACTATATTTCTATGTATATGTGTATATCGGGATCGCATACTCTCCGAGGCGTCTTTGTGCGCACACTTCGGATGTGTCAGTCAGTGCGAATAAGATCATTTTGTTTACATCAGCATGAGTTTGAAAATCACATTTCATTGGTTCAGACTTATTGAGAATTCACTATGAATATTCACAAAGTTGGAATGCTGTGCTTTACAATGATACCAAACTTGTGGTGAGGGGAAGCGCCAGTAGTCGAGCAGCGAGCAGAGAAAAACAGCATTTTTCTATGGAAAGGGAACTCCTCTCAGAAAATGTACAAATAAAGATACTTTTAGATGTTAAATTGATATTTGGAGCATTGGGATCGCTAGACGAGGGCTTAATGACCTCTTTTACCGAATGACACTTTTGGTTATACCGGATGATGATATTTTCAAACAAGGCTAACAGACTCATATCTAACTAGCTAGCTAGTTAGCTTGCTAGTTAGCTAACAAAAGGACAAACATTTTATGTTTAGTTCAAGTTTTTAAAATATTATGTTTTATAGCAGTTGTACCGAATAACCTAATGTTTCGGGACATGCGTATGAGCAAGTGAAAACATACATTTTTCAAATAGTTGAGAGAGTTAGTTAATTTGCTTCATGACCATGTGGTCCTTTGCAGGTGTCTGAATTATGTCACATCCTGTCACATGATATTGAGCGCATGACTTGATCCACAATGATCCCTTTATATTGTTTACTCCGAATGACATCAATGAAATTCATTTTTCTGGACATTCTTGCTCATAACAAAGCAACGACTTTGTACACATTAATTTTAATATCTTTTTGCACTATATTGATATATGATATTATAAAATTATGCCAGAATAAAAAATATATACATTTATTGCCTTTTAAGATATTTTAATCACAAATGAAATGGCTGTATTGGCCTTTGGACGGTTAAATCAAATGACCTTTTGACACTTTGACACTTTAAAATACCTTTATTTGTAGCAAATTATAATTAAAAACTTTTGGATTCAATAAAAGAGATCTAGTTGTACTACCTTACATACTTTGGATGTCATATCTTTGTTTTTTATCAAGGCCTTTGGACAAAAAAAATGACCCGTCACATCATTGACCCATACATAGTCCACTTCGTTTGGCCATGTTGCTAGTGCTAATGCTAGTGGTCCATGCCCCTGACATGTTAGGATTCTTTTTAATGCAATTACACAGGTATGAATGAGAATTAATTTTCTATGCTACATGAGGCAGAAAATTAAGGCTATTTACCCATATTAGGCTGATTAGAGTCAAGCAGATGACATCAAGAAAAGCAAGAAACAAGGAAATTTAGTTAGTCTGTTGGCCGATTCATTAGGAAATTGTTGTTCTGTCTCTCCTTGTGTTAAAGACACAAGATTCAATGTAACTTTTTAATATAATCATGCCAGTATTTTATGCTGACAAGTGACTTTTTGCTAAATTGCAATTATGCGTTACAGTTCAAAATTCCCACGGTTCTGACGGCGGTTCACAATGATGTGGTGCAGTACTGATAAATTGAGCAGCTCACTCAGTTCCTCAGTGTAAATGGGGTTGAGACTGAGAATAGACCTCTTTCATCTTGGCTGATAAGAATGTCCTGATTACATCTAAATGTAGAGCAACATTTCCAGCATTATCAATCAACGCCACGTTCTCAGACCTCCACAAAAATTAGCTCCAAAATGGTCTCCGCCCATTTTAATTTTCCATGACAGAGCACATTAGTTCTTCCACCTTCCTCAATTAGATTGGCAAATGATTACAGTTTCCGTGGCTGCGGAGCATCAAAAGAGAGATGATGTTGCGGGACACATTTTCCTGGTGTGTTCCTGGAGTGTGCTGTGTCTCGTGGGAAACCCTTTTGCATCAGTGACTGCCGAAGACACACAATTCTTTGCATTTGTTCCATGCTGGCGAGTCTCATTCATTTTGGCCCAGGCCTTCTGCTGTGGGTCTCCTGAGGCGTTGTCCCGCTGAAAAGCTGCGAACCTTCCTCCGAACTTTTATCTCTCTTTCTTTCTTTCTCTCTCTCTCTCTCTTTCCCCTCTTCTTCTCTCCACCCCCTCTCTCTTGTTCGACACTAACTGGGGCAGTCAAGCTGAAAACGAATTATGTGTTGAAGTTTCCTTAGACAAAAGGGAGGAGGCTGACGGAGTTGTGATTCATTTGCTCTTGTGTAGGCTACCTCTCCTATCCCTGAGAAGATGGATTTGCTTTCGGCTGAGAGTGACGGAGATGCTCTGTGATATAAATCACATTACTGCTGCTTGACTTAATTGATGATGAATTTGTTGGTGGAGTCCCAAAGGGTTTGGTAATTATGACATGCAGCTGTTAAGCACTGTCACTCTGGACCAATCATATCGGTTCACTCTGTTAACTAAGCAACACAACCATGCATCTCATTTGCTTGGATTTCCTTGTAATTAATCAAATACGTTTGATACTGTAAAACTAAGTTTTTACAGTTTATGACTATGATGTATCTTTCAGGAGTCACCTCTGGTCATCTTTCTTGCAACATATCCCTGAGGAGGCTTAAATTATGTGTCCCTTATTTTGTATTATACATACATGTATATGTACGTGTTTTTTGTATTATTGTTTCTGGCCTGAGGTTCAAAAAGATTTTACAGCTGGAGGTCGACAGGTCACTGCTGTTGGTCACTAATGGGTGCTTTTACAGCTAGATACCTAAAATTTATTATCGGCTGCATAACTGACCATAGCTTTTGAAATTCGGATCACAAATTTGATATATTGTTTGTGAAAATTAGATTAAAAAAAATTCTGTTCACTGACATCGTACATGGAGATGAACAATTATCAATGAATGAATTAAGCTCAGTCAGAATGCTGAATATTTTCTCTCTAAAAAAAAAATGTTTATTTGCTTGATCAACACAGTAACACACTGACGTAATGAGGGATGTACTGTGTCCTCCAAAAGACTGGAAATGCCCGAGGCATAGTGGGGCCTTGGACAATATGTGCATAAATCCTTGAACAAGATCAGCATAAATCCATAAATTGTTTCTGTAGTCTATATAAATGCATTAAAGTAGTTAGTTTAGTAGAATTTTATCACAAAATGATTATGATGATATCAGTATGATATCATTGTCCAAAACCCACTTTGCCTATAGGGCATTTCTGAACATTTGTTGGGCTGCCTGTAGGTGGCGACAAGTGACTGTCTTTATGAATGAATCGTGACTTATTCACTCAAGTGATTCATTAAAAATCGCTGATTTTAGAACAAAACAAGTGACTCGTTTCAAGTGAGTCATTGAATCATTCATTCAAAAACATCAGTTCATTCAGGAACCAAACAAATGGGTCTTTATGGATGATTCATTGAATCACTCAGTTCATGGCACACTATGTAACTTTAGGTGCTCTAGCGGTTAATAGATTCATGATGTACTCGCTCATTACAGTATATAAATTAAATAGTCCCATAAACATTTATAATTGGCACGCCGTAGTGATTCAGACAAAAACATGGTTTGGAAGATGGATGGTACTCGCTCATTATATACATTTGTTAAAAAAAAAAAAAAATTATATATATACTTTTTTTTAAAAAGTTACATAGTGTATCTCTAAATGTAAATTACTGTACCCAAAACTAACTTATCTGAAGATTATTTGGCCAGCACACCTTTATTCCTTTATAGATTGACTGACAGAAAAACAGACAAATTAGAATATAGTTTATAATCCACTCAATGTCCATTCACAAGTAAGAGGCATTTTGACATGCAGCAATGAGGCTCACCTCAATCCTCGTCACATGTAGCTAGATCACAAGAGACAAATCTTAATACCAAGTATAAACTAGCCTAAAGAAGAAGTGGAATGCTTCTTGGATGTACCAGAGAAAGTACAGAAAAGTGTAGATGAAGCAGAAAGCAGAAGAAATAAAGTTTTACAGCCTTGAGGAAAAACTGTCAGACAGAGACAGCCATAATGTCAATAATCAATGGAAAGAATTTAACATCATACTGTCTGATGATTTCTCAGCTTAGAGCACAACTGCCCTTCTTTCCAATTACAATGGCTGGCTTTGCCCAGAAGGCCAAATGCTGTGGACAGACATATTTACCTCAGAATAATCAGCTTTGTTATTTCTCTAGCCAGAACCCTGGGATACCCAGATCAGATTTAGACCTGGATTTTCCCCCTTTCATCCCCAGAAGGGTGAGCTAAATGGATGCTAGGTGCTGATTGAGCTGATGGGAGCGATTAAAGTGTGAATCTGTGCAGTGTCAGCAGGAAACACACACTAGCTTTTCCATGCTGATAAGAAATGCAGTGGTACACACACAGTGCATGCAGCATGCTGACCGTCACTATGAATGCTCATCAATAAAAATTCTCATTAAAACAAAAACAAAAAAATATGTCAACCCTTGGTATGGTTGGTTGTAAAAGAATGTGCTTTATTATTCTAAGCTTGTCTAGACTCTTGCCAATAAACTCTTTTAATGGCAGTTTTGAACTGTGACCAGCACAGTCTTGATTTCACAGATCTGTCAACCTGCATTACTGCATTTCTAATAATTCTCTTGCTTGGCTGGGCTGAGACGACAGCTCGCCACAGCCAGCATCAATTACTGTGAGAAAGAAGGACCTGGAGCCGAGCCAGACTAGACCCCAGCACCCCTCACATACATGGAGAGAGACACACCTGGCCAGCCAAGCTCAATTCCACATGCAAAAGAAGCAATAGCCACAGCACCATAAAATAATCTTATTAGCTGAGTTTACTCACACGGTTTAAAGGAAATGATTGCTTTGACTCATGTGGGCCTTCTTAATTGATTTATTTGTGCATCTTTGCCAAGCATGAGATACATAGTGAAAGCTTGGGACATTTCTGAATGGAATCCAAGTTGCAGACTTATCTTCATTTGATAAACATATTGTAGGGCTCTTGAGGCTCTTCGATTATTGATTAAAAAAGGGCAGTGCTGTCATGCACACTTTAATTATCCATTGGGTATGTCAATTTCTTTCACTTATTATCTTTCAAAGCATATGTCCTATCACATATGAATCTGTTTGTTTACCACTATGTGTTGCATTTGTGCCGATGCAATCGCAGGATGGATTTACTGCAAGTCACTTTGTGTTTGACTTTGTCTTTTTCTGTTGTGTCAAGTCGGCTGCATTTCCTGGGTCTAACACTCGTTCATCAATGTGTCAGCCACATGCCGGATGTCAATTTCTTTAGTAGCATGCTCATAATGATCTAACGAGTGTCCCACCCCAGGCTGACAGCTGATCAGCGCATCCACGGTAGATTTGCTCTGAGGTGATCGTCTTCCATTGATATTTTCGTAGAGGTTAAAGAATCAAGTTTGTGGCTTCAGCTACACTTCCGAGTGAAAAAAAAGAGGTTAACCAATCAGATTGGAGAGGTTAACCAAACAGCTGTCTAATTCAGTTCCTCCCTCTGAAACAACAAATTTATTTATATATATATATATATATATAATATATATATCACAAATATCATACTCATCTGTCACAGTGCATAAGTGGTGGGGATTTTTCTGTGACACTTTCTGAGAGTACATTACAGTAGGTGGCGACAAGTGACTTAATGAGAGTGATTCATTCAAAAACACTGAAATATTTAGGACCGAAAAAAGTGACTCTTCTCAAATAAGTCACTGAATCTTTTACTCAACCAGTTTACTCTTTCAAAACAAAACAATTGACTGCCTTTATGGGTGACCCTTGCAAAAAAGAAGTATACTTCAAGTTAATTGTATGAAGTATATAAGTAATGTTCAAGTATATTTTTAATATTAATATCAATGTATTAGTAGTAAACTTGTAAGTGTACTAGTGTACTATTTCAATACTGCTTGGGACTAAATTGGCCCACTTTAACTATATAAAAGTATCCATTTAATTGTACTATAAGTGTAACAGTATAGTAAACTTTAAAGGTCCCATTCTTCGTGATCCCATGTTTCCAACTTTAGTTAGTGTGTAATGTTGTTGTTAGAGTATAAATAAAATCTGTAAAATTTTAAAGCTCAAAGTTCAATGCCAAGCGAGATATTTTATTTAACAGAAATAGCCTACAACGAACGGCCTGTTTGGACTACATCCCTCTGCTTCCTTCTTTAATGACGTCACTAAAAGTTTTTTGACTAACCTCCACCCACAGGAATACACAAAAAAAGGGGGCGTGGTCTTGTTGCGCTCCCACGGAGAAGAGCAAGAGTTGCGTTTGTAAAGTGTGTTTGTCGCCATGTCGTCGAAACGCTGTTATTTTCATCCCGCAGTCCAATCACCTTTGTTTGGCCTTCCCAGGGACGCTGTACTTAGAAATCAGTGGTTACAATTTACGTTTAACTCGGTTCCCGAAAATTATAATCCACATGTTAAACTATGTGCAGCACATTTTACTGAGGACAGCTTCCCCAATCTCAGTCAGTTTAATGCCGGATTCGCACAAAGATTATTTTTGAAAGATGGAGCAGTTCCCTCTTTGTCTGGAGAAGGCGTTGTTTGTGGACCACAACCGGTAAGTGCATTTTATTATTTACGTTGGTGCGTTTAACAGTTTCTGTAACTTATCACACAAAGGGCAACGCTGTTTAGCTTTGTTAACTAGATGGCAATTGAAACTTATCCGACCAAAACTTTTAAAAAGTGTAGTAATTCAGCCGGACACCATCGATTGTTGGTGTTTGTTATGATCAGTTTAAATTATTTGTTGATTATATCTGTTGTTTACTGTTTAACCACATGCTGGTTTAGCTGCAGCCACGCGAATCATTGTTCTATGTTTAGGCCTATGTAACGTTACCTACTGTAAATAAACAGCTTACCATTGTGACACATCCTGTAAAAGACGTGTTTGCACAGGTTCTACTCGATCCTCTTCATCTATGTTCTCCGGGTCTGATTCCGGCTCAAATTGATAGGGTAAAATTAAAGACATGTTTAAAATAACACTGAGCGCGTGCATCTCCCCGTTATGGTAAGAGGCGTGACCTTTCCGGGCAAGATGCGCTAAGCTGCTGTCGAATCACAACACAGGAACCGCTGGCACAATCAGAACTCGTTACGTATTTCTGAAGGAGGGACTTCATAGAACAAGGAAGTCATCAGCCCGTTTTTATGACAGTGGAAACAGCGGTATACAGATAAGTAAATTATGTGAAAAATACTGTTTTTTTTACACGCGAAACATGAACACATGTTTTATTGCACACTATAAACACAATCAAAGCTTCAAAAAACCACGAAGAACGGGACCTTTAAATGCCCAACTATTTCACAACTATGTTTCTCATTTGTACTGCATCTGTACCACAAGTGCACTTATAAGTACAGTATGCTAGTAGTTTACTTTTTTAATATTTGTACATTTTTTAGTTTATGACAGTACTTTTTGAAGTGTATTCTCAGTAAGTAACTAGTAGTTTTATACTGCAAGTATACTTATCAAGCAAACATATCATCATACTTGTAGTTTACTATTTACATTTGCACTTTAAGTATACTACTCTGTTCCTATTTAGGTATTATTTTTAAGTATAGGCCAAATATACTTAGACTTTTCTGTCAGTAAGTCAAATATACTTGAGTGCCATTTTAAGTATACCAATGAGAAGTACATATAGTATGTTTCTGATAACTACATAAAAATTAGACTGAAAGTATACTTTATTTTTACTTTAAAATAAGTATACTAATAGCACGCTTGAATAAACTTCTTTTTCATAAGGGTATTAATTGAAATACAATTCACCTAAAACAATTCTTAAATATATATTTATATTAGGAAAGAAACACTACTGTGTGCTGCTTAGAAACAAACAACTTTTGATTCTGCTGTGGCTTCATCTGGAACTATTTTCATTCGCGGAAAATAGACAAAGTAGTTGGCAACATTTTGTCTAAAGTTACTCATTATTTTTCTTTTTCTTTCCAGCATCTCACGTCTTTTTCAACTTATTCAGAGAAATAACGCTGGCTGATGCATATAGACTTAAAGATAAGCTTTATTTCCAAGTATTTATACTGTTGCTCCAAAAAAAATTATATTCTGCCGAAATATATTTTGTGTTAGGTCAGTTACTTGTGCAGTAGGCAAAACCTTAATTTTCTATATCAGTTAGCTGTGGGAACTGACCATAAAAATTAGACATTTGCAGTAGCAATTAATTTATAGACATGTATCCTACAAATCAATCCTGTCCAACCGATACGCTGCACACCGGGTCAGTTTAGGTCAAGGTATCGTCTGTCGTCTGTCAGCCAGTGATGCCCTCTACTGGTTAGGGAATCGCAATATGGCCGTTCGAACTGTGTTTGTGTGTGAATGGCCCTAACACTCTACTAAAAACAAAGCTGGTGTTGATGATGAATGACCACCATCTGTATGATGAATGGGAGAAAATATATAGGACATATGGGCGACTTGTTGGTGACTAGCAACATTCTGAAGAGTAATCAAGCATAATATTTATTTTATTAGAGACTGACATTGTTCTTTGCAGTGGTGTGGTCTAATATATCACCATTTTCTGGATAACAGTCCTGATGGTGTACTTTATCAGACAGCCTGCTGGAGTTTGGCTGAATGCTCTGGCAAAAAGGATGAGAGAGGTGGCTTGAGGCATGATTGGTGTGTGTGTTAGTGAGTGATTGTGATGTGTGTGAGAAGAGTAAGCTGAGATGAGATCTTATCTAGTTGAGTCAATCTTGAGTGGGAATTCAATGAAGAGAAGGAGAGAGAGTGTGCTGCTAACATTGAAGGGCTTGTGCTTTTTTCTTTTAAATAGCCAGAGAGTTTTTTTTGAAAGAAATGAATACTTTTATAATACTTTTAATTGGCTAAAAGTAATTTTTTTTCAATATTTATGAGGACACTATAGCATATTCATGTATGTCTCAGAGCTAACACACACACACACACACACACACACACACAGAGTAAAAGGCACCCTGTCATTCCAAACCTGTATGGTTCTCTTTCTTCTGCAGAACAAAAGGAGATAATTTAATGAATATATGATTGGGTGAATTTAATACAATGGCAGTACATTGTGACTCACTTTAACGCTTAATAAAATACTCAAGTGTGTCATCAAAAAGGAAATTGCGGGACAGCGCACAGGAGAGCAATATCAGCCTCCATTTTACTGTATAATTCTTAAATATCAGGTTGTTTCTCAGTAAAATGAGTCGGCGCACTTAGAAAATGATCAGCGAGCCATGTACTTTTGTGCTGACACTGTTGGGTACTTTATTAAATTAAAGTGAGTAACTATGTACTGCCAATGTACCGAATTCCCTTTAAACATGATTGGTTGCAAGTTTGGATCACAACCAATTCAAACTTTCTTTTTTAGATATAATTTAAAATTGTATCCATTTGTCAGTGTAACAGTATATGTATTTCAGTAGCTAAAAGTTGCAGCTTTGGTTGGTTTACGGATTTAATGCAACAAAGAACATTCAGACAAGAGACTGAGAAATGGAGCATGTCTGTGACAGCTACTGTATGTGCATTGCCACTTTTGACCAGGTCTACCAATGACTAAAGTGTTTTTTAATGACTGGTAAGGAGAGGATTCAGAGTGAACTAACCTCAGATAGCTTACTGCTGCTGCTGTTCTCAGTAAACATGAAGAGAGATCACATAGTCACTGATTTTAAAAGTGCTGACAGCAGAGTAAACAGATTTTTAGAGGGGTTGAGATGAAAGATGGCAGTTGAAGTCCTTAATATGGCCTAACAATGCCTATGAGCAAGACACTGAGACATGAGAGAGACATTAAGACAAAAAAAGTATCTTGAAACATACTGCTTTTCCACTGAAGCTGGTGCCCAATCTGGAACCGGGCTGTGCTTTTCCACGCAAAAAAAATCTTGGATCGGTGTCCAAATCCTTTTTCTAAACAGACCCCAAAACTGCTTGAACAAAGGAACCATGATGCTGGTGAGCAGAACCTAAACACCTCAGGCGGTGCTACATGAGGAAGACTACAAGGAGAAAAATATAAAATCAATATAAACTATAAAATCATTAACATCATCCAGTGTGTATTTACATGAAGCATCAAAAGAACCATAAAGCAATTGAAGATAAGGATGTAAAGACTACCAGGATGTCTCTTCCAGGTCCTGTATGATGAGCCACCAGCCATTTCCAAAAGGTTTTCACTTGTTTTTGTTTGAAACTAATGTGACACATCAGCTTGTGTAGGCGTTCACATCCAGGAAAGTAGAGAGGGAACAATCAAAGGAGGGCAAAGGTACACACAAAGAGACACATCAAAGCACACGGCTACAAAAACCACATCTGAGTTCTTGAGAAGACGTGCTCGTCTTTGAGTCCATTTACTCTTTCAACCGATCCACACTGCAAGAACCTGTGAGGCAAGAAAAACAGCAAAAAGCTAGAAGAAATAGCAACTTTAGCTCATTTGCCAACAACATGGCTCAGGTGAGTGCAGCGGCAGCAGCGATGATCCGTGAGGAGCACTGCAGATTTTTTTCCTCAACCTTTAGTCAAAGTGAATACCAGAGCGGGTTAATACGCTGTGACCCCCCGTGTGCACCTAACACAGAACCGGTATGAGCTCACTGCAGACATTTATTCCATTAAAGCCAACTTTTCACCTCATTTCCTTCTAAGGCATTTCCAGGCTGAGAAAGGAACAGAGAGAGGAAAAAACAGGACAGAGAGGGAGGAGTGCAGGTAGGTCTGAATTGAAATCTAAGACAGGCCTAATGTTGCCTTGCGGAGTGAATTGATCAGTTTTTGCACACTATCATACAACCCTCCGACTGTGAAATGAGGGTTTGTATGCACTAGAAAACCAATATGTTAACCAATCTGGTTAACCGATTCCTAAAATATGGCTAAAATTGCTGTTAAATTAAAATTTAAACTTTAATAAATTAAATGATATGCCAAATATGAATCAAATAAATCAGATATTATCAATATTTGCTGAAGAAACCCAAATAAAGTTCATTCAAATTGTGACTCATTCAAACATTATTAATTGCAAAAAGTGGCTTTAGAAGTCAAAAATCTATATCAATTAAATTATTCAGGATTATTCACGCCTCCACACATACTCTCTTTGTAAACAAAAAGTGTCTTACAAAATTTAAATCAATATATTGTTTAATGAGAATGAATAGGCAGGATGATTTTCACATAATTTTGAAGCAAATATTCTAGGCTTCACCCTCCAATACCAGAAGTCTTGTGAACACATATTTAGTATGTGTTTTGTGGCCTTATTTCAGTAACTTACATTTGTTGTTTTTTCAATACCCACACATAAACATTATTCGCTCAAATATACAAACATGTACATACATGTTACATATTATGGTAGCCTAGTTCGTGCTGAATATAGTGTAATGGCACTTTTGCCACTTTTTTTATAAGCAACTGAAAAATGCACAAATGTCAGGGCATATCAAAACTTCTCCAGGGCTCCAAAAACCCTCAGACCCCAGAGTGTTAAACACTATTCACACACTAAATCAGAAATCAGAATCAGAATCAGAATCAGAAAGAGCTTTATTGCCAGGTATGTTGTTTACACATACTAGGAATTTGTTTTAGTGACAGAAGCTCCACAGTGCAACAGAGTAACAGCGACAAGACAAGACACATAATAAAAAGAATAAAATAATAATATACAAATTTACAAGATAGACAAAGTGCAAAAAAAGCAAAAGACAATATATATTATAGACAATTGTATGTACAATTATGTGTGCAAATTGAGATATAAATAAGTGTTTTAAGTAAATAATACGTAATAGTGTTGTGTGTTCCGTGTTTGTCAAGTGTTCATGAGATGGATTGCTTGAGGGAAGAAACTGTTCCTGTGTCTGGTCGTTCTGGTGCTCAGGGCTCTGTAGCGTCGACCGGATGGCAACAGTTCAAAGAGGGAGTGTGCTGGATGTGAGGGGTCCAGAGTGATCTTCTTTGCCCTTTTTCTCACTCTGGATAAGTACAGTTCTTGGAGAGTGGGGAGGGTTGTGCCAATGATTCGCTCAGCAGACCGGACTACCCTCTGTAGTCTTCTGAGGTCAGATTTGGTAGCTGAGCTGAACCAGACGGTAATTGAAGTGCAGAGGATGGATTCAATGATGGCAGAGTAGAACTGTTTCAGCAGCTCCTGTGGTAGGTTGAACTTCCTCAGCTGGCGAAGGAAGTACAACCTCTGCTGGGCCTTTTTCACAATGGACTCGATGTGGTTGTCCCACTTCAGGTCCTGGGAGATGGTGGTGCCCAGGAACCTGAATGACTCCACTGCAGTCACAGTGCTGTTCATGATGGTGAGTGGGGGGAGAGCAGGTGGGTTTTTCCTGAAGTCCACGATCATCTCCACTGTCTTGAGCGTGTTGAGCTCCAGGTTGTTAAGACTGCACCAGACAGCCAGCTGTTCAACCTCCAGTCTGTAAGCAGACTCGTCACCGTCCTGGATGAGGCCGATCAGTGTGGTGTCATCCGCAAACTTCAGGAGCTTGACAGAGGGGTCTTTAGAGGTGCAGTCGTTGGTGTAGAGGGAGAAGAGCAGTGGGGAGAGCACACAGCCCTGAGGGGCGCCGGTGCTGATGGTGAGGGTGCTGGATGAGAATTTCCCCAGCCTCACTAGCTGCTGCCTGTCTGTCAGGAAGCTGGTGATCCACTGACAGACAGAGGTGGGCACGGAGAGCTGAGTTAGTTTAGGCTGGAGGAGTGATGGGACAATGGTGTTAAAAGCAGAGCTGAAGTCCACAAACAGGATCCTCACATAAGACCCTGGTCTGTCCAGATGCTGGAGAACATAATGCAGTCCCATATTGACTGCATCATCCACAGACCTGTTTGCTCGGTAAGCAAACTGCAGGGGGTCCAGTAAGGGTCCAGTGATGTCCTTCAGAAAAGCCAGAACCAGTCTTTCAAATGACTTCATGGCCACAGACGTTAGAGCCACAGGTCTGTAGTCATTTAGTCCAGTAATTTTGGGTTTCTTTGGGACAGGGATGATGGTGGAGCGTTTGAAGCATGAGGGGACTTCGCACAGCTCCAGTGATCTGTTGAAGATCTGTGTGAAGATGGGGGCCAGCTGGTCAGCGCAGGTTTTCAGACAGGCTGGTGAAACGCTGTCTGGGCCTGGTGCCTTTCTTCTCTTGTTCTTTCTGAAGACCTGGCGCACGTCATCTTCACTGAACTGAATTGCAGGTGTGGGGGAGAGTGGGGTTGATGGAGGTGTGAATGGTGATTTTTCAAACCTGCAATAAAACCCATTCAGATCGTCTGCCAGTCGTTGATTCTCCACAGAGCTGGGGGATGGTGTCTTGTAGTTGGTAATGTCTTTCAGACCTTTCCACACTGAAGCTGTGTCATTAGAAGAGAACTGATTCCGAAGTTTATCAGAATAATTCCTCTTTGCCACTCTGATCTCCTTTTCCAGTGTGTATTTGGCCTGTTTGTACAAGACTCTGTCCCCTTTTCTGCGAGCATCTTCTTTGGCCTGACGGAGCTGGCTGAGTTTTGCAGTGAACCAGGGTTTGTCATTGTTGTAAGATAAATGAGTCTTTGTAGGAATGCACAGATCCTCACAGAAACTGATATATGATGTAACAGTCTCTGTGAGCTCGTCCAGATCGGTGGCAGCAACTTCAAAAACACTCCAATCAGTCCATTCGAAACAGGCTTGTAAAGCCTGCTCTGTTTCGGTGGTCCATCTCTTTACAGTCTTTGCTACAGGTTTAGCTGATTTCAGTTTCTGCCTGTAGGTTGGTATGAGATGAACTAAACAGTGATCAGAGAGCCCCAAAGCTGCCCGTGGGACAGAGTGATATGCATCCTTTATTGCTGTGTAACAATGGTCGAGTATATTACTGTCTCTGGTGGGACAAGTAACATGCTGTCTGTATTTGGGCAGTTCACGTGAGAGAATCGCTTTATTAAAGTCCCCGAGAATGATAAGAACAGAGTCCGGGTGTTGTTGCTCGCTCTCTGTGATCATATCAGCGAGTAACTGTAAAGCCGAGCTCACGTGCGCTTGCGGAGGAATGTAGACGCTCACCAGAATGAACGAGCAAAACTCCCGCGGCGAATAGAACGGTTTGCAGTTAATGAAGAGTGTTTCAAGATCTGGACAGCACATCTTCTTTAACACCGTTACATCTGAACACCACCTTTCGTTGATGTAAAAGCACGTCCCGCCGCCGCGCGATTTCCCCGTTGATTCAGCGTCGCGATCTGATCTAAACAGCTGAAAGCCCGGCAGACATAACACGCTGTCCGGAATGGCGTCGTTCAGCCAGGTTTCCGTGAAGCACAGAGCAGCCGAGTTCGAGAAATCCTTATTTGTCCGGGAGAGCAGAAGGAGTTCGTCCGTTTTGTTGGGCAGAGAGCGGAGATTCGCCAGATGGATGCTAGGCAGCGGCGTTCTTAATCCGCGCTGTCTGAGCTTCACGAGGGCGCCGGCGCGCTTTCCCCGTCTGCGCGTCCTGAAGCGTCTAAACAGCGCTGCCGCTCCGCCGACTACAACATTCAACAAAACGTCTGAATAATCGAAATCCGGTAAAAGATTTTGTGGTGTGAACTGCCGAATGTTCAGCAGTTCATCCCTGGTAAAACTGATGGTGTTTGAAAAACAGAAAACAGGAAAAACTAACAAAAACAGAACAAACACTGAAGAGCTAAGCACTGTGGCTGCCATGCGCATCTTCATTCTGAAGATGCGCGGCGCCATCTTCAGAATGATATAAACATGCATGGATAAAAGCATACACACACACACACACACACACACACACACACACACACACACACACACACACACACACACACACACAAGCATATGCTGAGTGAAAGTGTCTGGAAAGTTTATTTTGAGTGGTTGTGCAGGCAGTTCTTTAATTAGCACTTAGAACTTAAAACCATTTAAAATCCATTTATTGCTTAAAACTGCAAGTCTGTCACACTTAAAGAGCCAACAGCACTTAGAGGAGTGTTACTGTGACAACTCATCTTCAGACAAGGGGCCATTTCTAAACAGATTAGATTAAATTTGATCCAGTCTACTGAGGAAATATTTAAATCAGCACAGCAGACACATTTTTGAATGTCACTAAATTTAACCATAATTATTACATTGTGAAAATATAACCTGAACTTGTTTGCCATTTTAGTCAAGTTAAAATGCGATCATAATATTTCTCTAAACCAATTTAAAAGATGAAAGACATCACAGTGTACGCATCATGCTGAAATATTATAAAAATGAAGTAAAACATTAAAATCACTTTTTTTCCATCAACTAAAGTTCAAACTTCTCTTGCTGGTTCATCATTATTGTCACTGTCATGCCTGCAAAGAGTCTGCCAAGGGAAGGCCGGGTAATAAAACAATTGAAGCGGAATATCTTCAGTTCCACTGTTGCTATGCCAACATCAGCCTATCGAAACAGTGATGTGACTTCCACTGGAAGTAGATTGGGGTTATTGCTGGCTACATCTGTCGTTATGAGAACACAGGATTGGGAACAAAGACACAATGTGACACAGTCTAGGAGGGAATATTTTAATTTCATATAATGATTGATGGCTTTCATGAAGATATAATCTGGTCTTGAGCAGTTGAGACTCTTGGTGCTCTTTGAATGTGACTGTGTGTGTGTGTGTGTGTGTGTAATAGAGGAGCTTTAATTGGATGCTGTGAATGTGAGAGGGGAAATAGTACTGTTTCCTGCAGAGGATGAAAGTCACAGACCGTGACATAAAAGGCTAGCACTAAATGGGTGATTACTGCTGCTGTGCGAGTTAACATGTTTTATTTATATATATATTTCAGCATTTGGTATGTCCATCTTTTGTCTAAGGAATCTGAATTTTCAATATGGTCTCAGACTTTTGGACCCTAATGTATGTGTGTAAACTTACAAAGGTATGAGTAAGTCTCAGACGTATCCAGGGCAGACTCCATCTGGTCTCCAATCTGAAGGAGAGAGAGCATTGTACAGTATGACCATTGTACTGTATGGTGATGTTCTTAAGCAGGTTCATGTTATTGTGCATAGAAACAGTCTGTCCCTAAGAGGACAATGCAGTTGAAAAGAAAAGAAAAGAAAAGAACAGAAAAGAAAAGAAAAAAGAAAAGAAAAGAAAAGAGGAAAGCATGATGAAAGAGCAGGATTACATCACCTAGTATCATTACTCCCCCCCCCCTTCTATCTATCTTTTAACATCTTTAAAAGCTTTTCTTTCTTTCGATTTGTCTGTCTCTTTATAGTAGGTTTTTGTTTTTCATAACAAGAATTAAGTTTATTCATTTCCATAATGTGCCCCAGCAGAGTCAATACAATATCTCTGCATCCTTCTTTTATTTGCCATGCTTTCCTCTGTTCTTCTCCTCTCTTTGATATCCCTCCTTTGGGACTCATAAAATGAAATAGCAAATACTTATGTATACCAACCTCGCCTCCCACCTCCATTGTACTCAATTGGCCTGGAGCAAAGTTCTTCAGCTTGCGTATACACCTCAAATCGCTCCATCACCAGGAAATTGCATTTATGGATCTGTGGGATATTGTTTTAGAATCAGGCCACATACCAGCATATGACGCACAGGTGAGATTAATCTGAAATGAAGCTGAATAGACAAAACTGTAATAAAGGCATTGTTGCATAACTTTGTGTATTTTATTTTATTTTTTTAAGATTTCTTCCCAACAACCTGTATTTTATTTGCCACAAAATATTGGGAGTGAAAATATTATTAAGACTTGGGGTGGGCTCTTTTGGCCAGAATAAGTTCCAGCACCCCAGCAACCACCTAGCAACCCACAGAACACCTTAGCAACCACATACAATAGCAGTTTTGTATGGGTAAACATTGGGTATGGGTAACTCTTCAGAAAATGTAAAAACCCTCTATTCTTTATAGTCAACTCTTCTCATTATTTTGATTAATGATCATGAATTAAGCTCTTGCTGAAAAAGGAAGGTTCTGATGGATTCTTTTGTAAAACCACCTGTGAATTTATATACCTCATCTGCAGATGATTTCAAGTTTGGCTCGTTTCAAGAGACGGTAAGAGTGAACATCATTCATTAGGCCTTCATTTGGTTTCTGTTTTTCGCTTCTATGGAGGTAAAGATATAATCAAAAATGAAACATTACATACAGTTAATAGTCTTTCTTTAGCATTTATTATCCATATATATACTAACTCATTCATATAAAAATTTATGTATATGTATATATACATATATATATATAGTCAAACCTAAATTTATTCAGACACCTTGAACATTTCATTCATTAATACAGCTTATTCACTATAGTTTAAAAAAAAAATGGTAATAAAATATGACAAGATTTCAGAGTTTAACTGTGTCAGAAAAAAAAAGAAACTTAATTATGTCAGATAACACACAGCAAAATATGGTCAGGTCAAAGTGTCTGAATAATTTATGGTCCCAACCTGGTAGTCCACTGTATGAAGAAGTTTTGGTTATAATATGTCACAGTTTACTTTATTTTGCTATCCTCACTTACATAAATGAACTATAGTGTCCTGCACCCATTAGTACAAATATATAAAAAAATATCAAAAATGTCTGAATAATTTTGGTTTGACTATATATATATATATGTGTGTGTGTGTGTGTGCGCGCTTGTCAAATTTTCAACTTAAAATTTATTTAGTTATATTCTTACTTACATTTATGACTGTATGATTATACTTATATTGATATGATTTAAACTTTCATTGATATTTTAGATTTATGTTGATTTTTGTCTTAATTTATGCAATTTCAACATCTCTGACTGCACTTTAGAAAACTGTTTATACTTAAAACCATTTCAGAATATATTTGTGTTTCACGGAATAAAGAAAGTCATACAGGTTTGGAATGACAAGAAGGTGAGTAAATGATACCCGAATTAGGTGAATTATCCCTTTAACATTTTTCCACACAGCACATCCCTCATTTACAACTATTACTACTATTCCCCTGAACCCACAAGGACACTGCAAAACCGAACAGTGAAATTAATTAAATGAAATGAGTTTGTTTCACTCAAATAATAATGAAAGTTCATTGTACTTAATAGAAAAAAAGTTGTGTGAACTCAATTTCATTGTAGTAAGCTAAACTTAATATGATTCTTTTGAGTTGCAGCAGATTTCTAATTCCCAGCATGCTTTGTATCAGACTGTATAAATAAATGCTGAAATTAAGTGTTATTTTGTGTGTTTTTGCACAAGATTAACATAGGGAGACAAAAGTTAGTGTTTAATGTTGTGTTATGTTGGGATTTGCATGGGGTTCTGTTATGTTAGTTTTATAGGGTTACCATTGTGGTGAAGAGTAGAGCCTATGGTTAGGCTGAGGATGGGCTGCAAAACTTTTAAGACCACATACACTATATGTTGTTTGATTATGCAAGTATATAATGCTAGTCTCTATGATGGTTATAATAACATGTTATTTGCTATTTAACCAAGATCTGAACGTGATGTTTATGTAAATGAACTGTATGTAATTAACATTATGATGAGTGGGGTGAGGCTGAGAACTGTGAGAGCGAAGAGATGCCAGTGACGTGATTGTTAATGAGAGACACCTGTGCACCACACTGGCCTTGCTCCGCTTCCACGGCTCTTGGCCCTGCCCCACTTGTCACAAAAAATGTAAATACACAATGAGGTGTCAATATCACCCATATAATCAAAATGTAAAGAAAAAAAAGAAGCTTCTGTATCATATTGCAAGCCTCTGTTAATGCTCACTTTATCCAGTCAATGTTTTAATATGTGAGAATTGTTCCGCACACAATGAGGCATGGGATGTCTGGACTTCTGCCACAGCCCTAATTACTCGCCTTTGCTGAGTTTCCCTTTCTCGCATCCGGAACCCTGTCTCTGCATCGACTGCTTTGACTACTTGAATGACTAGCTGTCTGAAATTTCCAAACACTGTGTGGAAGGTAAGCTGTAAAGACATAATTCTAGTGGTGTAACCCTGCTAGAAATTGTACGTTCCCAGAGCATTCTCAGAACGTCCTCACTGGTGTTAAGGGTATCGCCTAGTAACGTTCCCAGTACGTTCAGAGACGTTCACGATGTGGAGTTCTTTTAAGGTTTGGGGGACGTTATTTAGTGGACCTTCACAGAACATTCAGGATGTTCTCTGAATGTTTAGGGATCCATAATTTATTTGGAAATGTTCTCAGAACGTCCCTGCTGCCTTTGTCAAAAAATTTAATTGAAAATGAAAGATAAATTGATTAACAACAGTGGATGTTCAAGCAAAAAATAATTTCTCTTTAATATCTTACAAAAAAGGCACTCAGGTATCTCCTGGATTATTATGAAACCTTTTCCGTAAAACACAAATCTCTTACAGTAGTCATTAGCTGACAACATCACATGCATGAGCTAATGTAACTGCTGCATCACCGCATCAGCAACTACACAGTTACTGCCTTTAAATAAAACAACATGCAGCAGAACATCAGTGTTTCTAGATCATCACTGACTGAAGCACAGGCGCTACTCTTCAGCACAATGGTAACCTCACAAAACTCAGATAACAGAAACATTAAACTAGCCTGGGGTGCGTTTCCCGAAAGCATCGTTGGTGAACCATGGTCGTAAGTCCCATTGAACTCTATTGGTAACGACGGAACTTGCGACCATAGTTCGCTTTGGGAAACGCACCCCTGGATGCCAGCCGAACTTAGCCCCGCCCACAACATTTTGAGGTCGGGGAGTTCGGTCTGGACTCGATCCATAGAGGAGTAATTATGCCCGAACAGAAACTGTTCGGACCAATCACATTGTCAGGGCGATGACTGAAAGATTAGGCTTGTTTGAGATGAGCAAATTCTGCGCAGAACCGATCACCGGTGATCACCGCGAGATGCATGCCGGTTAGAAATGTGTCCGAGGGTGGGCCGCCTTGCTCTGATGTCATGCTGACGTGTGTCAAAAACCTCTCGCGAGTGGAGGCGGACGTGTCGGATTCTGCAGTCGAGCGCAGTTGCTCTCCACCGACTGCGCTGACCAAAAGCACGATGGTAAACGACTTGCTGACGACACAGCTTAAAGCTTATTGGTTTAAACAACCGCGATGTATTGATCTGATTTAAAATGTTTGATTTTAAAACTCTAATATCATGTTTTTATGTGTAAAAATAATGTGTGAATATTCCCAAACTCTCTGACACAGTGATCTCTCTATGGGTTATGCGAACGTTGTCATTTATAAAAAAATATATAAAAACATGTCTATAATTAAAGTAAAAATGATTGATACATCTTTCGAATGGAAACACATAACAAGTACTTTGGATGTATTGTTCATTATGTTTATTTTCATATAAAAGCAACAGAACTTAAATTACATCCAGTTTATCAGCAACACAGCGCACGAGTGTGAATCCCGCGATATCCGCCTTTAATCTCGTAGGTTCTGATCCACTACGAGAACAGAGAACTGTTCGTCTTGCCTGCACTTTTTTCACTCCTCCCCTAACTGCAACCGCCTACTCTCGGCTGAACTTCAGGCGAGGCTAGGCGCATCTCAAACATAGACAGTAAAAGAAATGGACACAGCGACCCCATTGGAACTCAATTGAGAGAAGTGAAGCCCATTTTTAGCGATTTTTAGCACTTCCGTTTCTGACGCGCAGACTCAAACTAAGCTTGATGACGTCCGCAACCTGTCTGACAGATGTAAATCTTCTAGTAGCTGTGCGTCAAAACTGCCATCGTTAATCTTGCAGAGACGGCGAGCTTGAGCGGGGAGTTCTTTGGCGTGAGTGAGCAGGAGTAAGTATTCTGATTAATTATTTTGTATAGTATTTTAAAATGTAACGCCAGTACGCCATATTAAGATAATCACCCCGATTGCCTGCGAGCATCTCCTCCTGTCTCTACGGTAATTTCTCTACTGTGCGACAGAGAGTCGAGTGGTTATGACGCAATCGTTAGCCTATTTTTACAAAAACTGTTTCTACGGGGCCATAATGTAACATAGAAGGTAATGGAGCCCTTTATACATTGTCGTGTATCTTTAGAAATAAATAATGGACAAATGGAGTCTTTAAACGCCTCAGATGTAAAGTTATTCACTGTCAAAGTGACGCCAAAATGAATAGGAGTCAATGGGGATGCTAACGCAAGTGAAGTTCTGCTACAAGATGGCGGCACCCGGCCGACTTCAACTTCCGGTCGACTTCCTTGGGCACTGATCTCAAACAAGCCTATTATCACCAGAAACGTAATCAGCCACGTCATCAAAGAGCGCTTGGGGAGTTTGATTGACAAGCGATCTAACCAATCAGGGGTGCGTTTCCCGAAAGCATCGTTGGTGAACCATGGTCGTAAAGGTGCGTTCACGTGGCCTCGTAATTCCTGTAGTTACGAGATTCTAGCTTGTAAAAAGCGTTCACGTCCTCGTAGAGCTCGTAATTACAGCTTGTAAGCTGGGAGTTTTCTGAAAGCTCCCAGATATACCACGTGGCCGCGCTGTACCACCTGACAGCTGTAGATTCATTTAGGCGTCGACAGTGCTGCCATGGAAACGCATAATTCCCAGTTCAAGGACCAAAAGGACGTGAACAGCTCCGAATATAACGTCACGTGTTGTCATTTCAAGATTCCGGTAAATACGAGGTGACGTGAACGCAGCTTAAGTCCCATTGTCCCATTTAACTCTATTGGTAACGACGGAACTTGCGACCATAGTTCGCTTTGGGAAACGCACCCCAGAACGCCGCATCCGCCATTTTGTCCGACAAAGCAGTCAGGAGTTAGATTAACCTCGGTGGAGTTAAACTTGAAAAATTGTGCATATTGACGTCTTTCCGCGTTTGAAACAACATTCATTCTCATGTTCATTTGATGCTATAAATGGACTAGTAGGAAGAGATGATCGGTTCACGAGCCTCTTGAGCTGAGGCGCTACAGCAATCTGTCACGACCTTGGCCACGACACATTAAAGAGCCACAAAACGGTTTTTATTGTTTGAATTTTTTAATAACTACACAGTTTGAAAGCTGGGACTTTGTTTAATATCATAAGTAACCTGCTCTGTCGATGTGTTGTCAGTTTCCTCTTTGCTCCGCGATGTATTTTCCACTCTGTGTGGCGTGACAGCGCCACGGTTTGTCGGACAAAGCAACAGTAACTAAGGGGGGCGGGTCTTTGCGAAAGGTCAATTAGTTTACAACAATGATGGCTGTTGAAGAACTGAGATGTGTAGATTCCGCCATCGCGTCCGTTATAGAAGATATCAACAGCGAATTAATTTTAAAAAAGGAACAGAGGACCGCGATCAAGGCATTTGTCGATGGGAAAGATGTCTGCTTCCTTCCTACGGGATTCGGCAAAAGTTTGATTTATCAGCTGGCCCCGATGGTCGCTAAGAAGAGTTCTGTTGACAACTATGCGTCGCTCAACATACGTCACTTACTCTGTAGCTCTGATTGGTTGTAGGTCTATCCAATTGAGGTCTTTCCTGGATCGGTTGAAATACGCCCCCATAATCAAAGCCCAATGGAGCATTATCAGACTCATATTCGAACTAGAATTGAGTATGACCACGTCAGGCTAACATTAAACACTAACAGATCTCTCTAGATCTCAGCATCTTCACTTATTACAAACCACTCTGACTATTTATTTCATGCTAAACTTCTTAATGAGGTGTTGATGTTTTATTGAAAATAATAAAGTTTGAGGTCACCGTTATGGAGGTAAGCACTTGCTTTAGTTGGGCTCCTGACCCTTGACTTTTTAATTTAAAATTTCTTCAAATTATTGTAACTGTGTGTTTCTAAAGCACATTTGTTACAAAAAAAGTTAAGGAAGAAAAAAAAAAAAAAAAAGAATCTAATCAGATTATTTTAGTTGCTTATTGATGATGACATCAACAAATAATGGCCTTATTCACTGTTCTCTGAATGTTGTATTACATGTTATTGAAACCCTATAATACTCCATATAATCCTGTCATGCTTTGATATTTTGAATGTTTTTAAGTCATTATGCAGAAATTATTCAGACAGGATCATATAGACTCACGTAGACATCAAGATTCAGCGTATGAACCTGAACAATGGTGATAACATTTTCAGATAAACAGATTAACTCTGAGCATCACAAAACAAGCTACTAAAGTCACAAAAAAGATTTTTGTTTATTGTCACCATTGTTGAGGTTCATACGCTGATTCATAATGTCTGTGCAAGTCTAAAAGACACTGCTCAAAACTCTGTATTATAAATTAAAAAACAAAAAAAAACAAAAAACAAAAAAAAAAACATAAAAAAAGACAAATCTAACAGTTAACAGACACAGAGTTTAGACTCTGGAGAGGATCAGTGAATCAGAACACTCCATGATGATTGAATCAATATCACTAAATAACTAAATTCATCTGATCAGAATTTCTCTTGCAATTTTTGCTGTAACAAGCATGCTTTAGAAACACAGTTAAAACAACCAGAGAGAATCTATCGTTAGAATGTCAAGAATCAAGAGCCCATCTAAAGCAAATGCTCACCTCCATAACAGTGACTTCAAACTTTATTATTTTCTACAAAACATCAACGTCTAACCTGTCACCTGGTAATGTTTCCAGAACATTCAGAGACGGTCATGATGTGGAGTTTGGGGGTGATGGTTTTTGGTGTGTTTGGGGAACGTTATTTGGTGGACCTTCTGGGAACATTCAGGACGTTCTGGGAATGTTTAAGGGACTATTCCCAGCAAGCAATTTTATGTCTATTAGACGTCTAATAGCCGTCAAAACATAGCCCGGCCGTCTAGGCTAAAACAAGGCAAAATTTGGGCTGTCAGTGAAAATCTAATAGACGTCTAACCATAACCCAAAAATAGACTAGTCATCTCAATTAGACGATTATTAGACGACTACATATATATGTCTAATAGACGGTGAATATGGGTCTAGGCTAAAATAAGGCTGAATTTGGGCTGTCAGTGAAAATCTAATAGACGTCTAACCATAACCCAAGAGTAGACTAGTCATCAATTAGACGATTATTAGACAACTACATATTTATGTCTAATAGACGGTTAATACGGGTCTAGGCTAAAATAAGGCTGAATTTGGGCTGTCAGTGAAAATCTAATAGACGTCTAACCATAACCCAAAAATAGACTAGTCATCAATTACACTACTAATGAATGATTACATCTATACATGCAATAGACAACAAAATGGCTAAAGGATTCTTTTCACTTAAATATAACAGGTTCTCATAAATGACAATCCGTCCAAACAAATTAAATATAAAAGGTTTTATTTAGAAAAAGAACTCAAGATAATGCACAATGATAAAAAAAAAAAATTAATTAAATTTTACAAATACAATACAAATAAACATTACAAGAAAATTACAAAGTGTAACATAAAAATATAAAACATTGACAAAAAAAAGTTAAATAAAAAATGTTAACAATATTTTTTGGTTTATAAAACAACCTGATTAATTTTTAGTTCCATAAATTCCATGTTTTATGTAAAGCACTTTGAATTACCTTGAACACTGTTGTTGAAATGTGCTATACAAAATAAACTTGCCTTGCCAAATCAAAAACTCATATTTTTATGCCATAATGATCAAAAGATTAAAAGATATACAAGGCTTCCATAACAAATAATAGTAGGGTGCACAGGTTTCATGTTTACCCCCTTGTATTTAGATAATTACAGAGTTTTAGGGCACAAGGAAACACTACAGTACATGTGCATGTATGTTAATCTAACCACGTTTTACTGTCTGCACTGTTACCCGCTAAAATGTCACGGTTCCTACACATAATGTACATAAATAATAAACACATGTCAAAATGAAAAACACAGATACTTACAAGACCAACAGCAGGAAAGAATTTGCTTTAACATTTGCTGTTGCTTGCTCTCCGTCTCCAACGGTTGTAAAATGCGGAAATGTTTATCGCGAGATCTGGCAACAGTGATCGAGAGCTAACGTTCAAGTCTCGCGTTGCCAGTGGTCACATCTCAGTAGAGCCACAGTTGCCATCTAGCGGTTGAGAATTGTAAATGTTTAATTAACTTAAAATTAAATACAGTCATATATGTGTGTGGTATATAATTATAATTAAATTATGGTTTGGCTATACCCTGAGATATATATATATATATATATATATATATATATATATATATATATATATATATATATGATATCGTAGAATGTAGGATTGTGTGACAGCAAAATATGCTGTTTCAAATATATACTTGCATATAAATGTATATTATACGTGCATATTTATGTATAAATGCAAGCATATCAAGAATCCCACAAGCTTTGTGGTCGAAAATAAACACTATTTTGGTTACACTCATTGGTCTGAATCAGGGCTATAGCCAAGCCGTAAAAACTAGACTATAAATTGCCTCGATTTCGCCGGGTGGACTAAAAGCAGACTACACATAGCCTATCCAATTCAGAGCTAAATCGTGACTACATATAGACCATGTCATGAAATGCCACTTAAATCTTGTAGAAATCATTGACATTGCGAACATGATGAGATATCAACCATCTCATGCACTTCCTGTCCAAAAACTACAATAAATCAGGATTGACTATAGGTGGGCTACAAATAGCCGGTCTTACTACGAGCTAAATCGTGGCTACGCACAGCCTACACAATATAACATGTCAAAGATGTGAAACCAAACACCTTGTAATCACTGTTGACTTCACTTACATGATGCAATATCATACAACTCGCAAGTTATTTTGGCAAAAACGACATGTAACCAAATGAAAGATTATTTTGGCTAAAAGTGGGTTACACATAGCCGGACTATATCGGGTCTATAGTTAACCGAGACGGTGAAATGACGGCTATTGCTTGCTGGGTTACTATAGGACTTCCCAAATGTCCTCTTTGTAACGTTCTCGCGCGACCATAAAATAAGAACGTCCCCCTAAACTCATATCGGGAACGTTATTAAATGACCAACAGAGGACCGTGTGGGAACGTTCTGTTAATGTCCCAGATATCCTCTTTGTAACGTTCTTATGTGACCATAACTAAAATGGAACGTCCCCTTAAAGTTATATAAGGAACCTTAAACTGCAGCACTTTAATTACCAAAAGAGGACATTTTAGGAACGTCCCGAAAGTTCTGTAAAGGTTCGGAATTTTCGTCACCTTTAGAGAACTTTTAGGGAACGTTGCGCAATGTCACAAGAACGTCACCTTCTACGTGGGAAATCACCTTCTGCACACTAACGAACAAATCACGTTTTTTTAATTCTGTAAAAAATATATTTGTTCACTATTTCAATGTTGTATTTATATATCCATTCACAAAAAGCAAGTATGTATCTGGTGCCAGTTAGATAATTGCCATGTATTTAACCTATTTGCAACCGCAGTTGTGCTTTAAAGGGTAAAATAAGACATTTGCGACTTCAGGGTTTGTGCAATGCTCACTATGACATACAAATCTACCAAAACCAGCTGCAAATCAGACAGGTCTTAAGAGAAATAAAAATGTGATGTACTATAGTTATTTATTTTTAGCATGTTTGGTCATTTTTAGTTGAAGTTGAATGAAATGCTAATCTAAAACAGCTCTTTTCCAGCTGCCTCAAGAACTCTGAAGTCTCTCCTCTGAGCATTTGTTTGTAAACAGTAATTTCATCTAAATGCATATACATATTATTAAAGACAATGAGAGAGAGGGCAAGTCGAGAGAGAACAAGAAACTCACAAGTCAGCAATGGATATTGAAGAAATCTGATCCTACATGTAGCCTGTGGCGCCCTGGCAGATGACTGGAGCGAGTGTCAATATGTTCCGAGTTGGAGAACAGCATCCTGTGTCACTAAAGAAGGCTGTCAGTCGCTATGCATCTGGGGAGAGAGGACAGGCAGGCCTGAGGCTTCCTATCAGCCAGACCTGTGACAGCCAAAAACCACCTTTTCATCCACCTTCCATACAGTCTTGTCTCTTTTTTCTAGGTCTTTCTCTAGCTTTTCTTTCTTTATGCTCCCCAAACACCTAGCAGGGTCGAGAGGGGTTTTTCTGCTCCCTTCTGATTGCAGAGCACATGCAGTGGTGTGGCAGGGGACAGACTGCATGAATGTGGGACAATTTTCACGCCCGGAGCCGCTTTGTTTTGACAATCCGTGTGACAGCTCCTCCTGAGCTGAAGCCTTGTCTGCTGTGAACAAGGAACATATTTTGTTTTCATGTGAATGCCTAACTGCACACTAGTTAGGTAGAGAACAGTCAGCTGTATACTGTAAAATCTGATTCATTTACTATACTTTGAAATACCCTGTCACTGTTCAGCAAACTTGTAGCCCCACCCTCAAAATAATGCCATTGGTTGAGATGGAGATTGACATTTCAGAACCTTCAAACAAATAGGGAAATGTTTTGAAAGCACCACAGAGATACAATCTTTTAACGTTTCTGAAGGTCAACCTACAGTACAAATGGAGAGTCAGACAGCTGCAAATCAATTTTTTTCTGTTCTTTATGATTGTTGGTTGTTAGATTTGACCCCGTTGAGACCCCAGGTAGATTGTGCAGCATCAATGGTCTTTTGTCAAACTTTATACTGTAGTTTTATTATATTTTGTAACATTATAAATGTCTTTATGTTCACTTTTGATCAACTGTGGCCTTGCTGAATAAAGTATTATTATTTGTTTTAATCCCAACCTTTCCAGTGATAGTAGACAAGCTAGTAAAAAAACGTCAATTATTTGTCTTACTTGGCGATCACAGACTGACAGTTTTGCCCTACAATAAAATAAATCTTTTGCAGTTCTCACACTTTGACCACATCAAACTCATGGCCAATCATACAATGTGCAATGGAGTTTACTTATACTTATGTGAATGAAAGTAGGTTAAAGGGTTAGTTCACCCAAAAATGAAAATTCTGTCATTAATTACTCACCCTCATGTCGTTCCACACCAATAAGACCTTCGTTCATCTTCAGAACACAAATTAAGATATTTTTGATGAAATCCAATGGCTCAGTGAGGCCTCCATTGCCAGCAAGTTCATTTAAAGTTTCAGCGTACAGAGTAATAAATGACATTATTTTCATTTATGGGTGAACTAACCCTTTAAGACAGTGTTGATGGTATATTTATTCAGCCTAAAATAATACACAATTTAAAACCTTAAACAGTGTGAAGCATTGTGGTCTAGTTACACTCTAAAAAATGCTGGGTTAAAAACAACCCAAGTTGGGTTGAAAATGGACAAACCCAATGGTTGGGTTAAATGTTTACCCAACCAGCTGGGTAGTTTTATTTAACTCAACTTGTTTAAAAAATACTGTATTGCTTGCTTAAAATGAACCCAAAGTATGTTGGAAATTAACATTTATTAATAAATGTAATGAATAATAATTAAACAATAAATATTTATTAAATTGCTTATTAATAAATGTTTACCTTTTGATTATCATTGTTGCCTCTAGTAATTATGTGTCTGATTTTTAATTTCCAACTTATTTTGGATTCATTTTAAGCCAGTCATATAGTAATTTTTAACAATAGCTGGGTTAAATAAAACTGCCCAGCACGTTAGGCAAACATTTACCCCAGCCACTGGTTTAAAACAACCAATCGCTGGGTTTGTCCATTTTCAACCCAACTTGGGTTGTTTTTAACCCAGCATTTTTAGAGTGTATGAAGAAAGAAAAAGAAAAAAGCGCATAAATAAAACAAACTCTCCTGAATGTTGTGTAAATGTGAGCCGTCCGTCATAACCCACAGTGACCTGAAAACACAATTGCTTCCACAGAACAGAGACCCTTGCAATTCCAGGGACAGTGTAATAAAAAAGCCAACAAAGCCTCAATTCAGCAGTTCAGCGACTGGACTTCACTGCGGCTGTAACTGTACATCCCATATTAAGGTGCCTTTTTGCCCTCCGCTCCGTTGCATTTCTGATACCTTTGCTTTTTGGACTGAAGCTGTGTGTGTGTGTGTATGTGTGTCCCAGTTGGTGCCACTCTCCAAGGTCTTCCCCCCTCACTCACTCCATTTCCCCCAAGGAGATACACTCAATAAAGAAGGGATACACTCATCCAATGGAGCATGTTCTAGCGTTCACTCTTCATTACAGTGCCACTGTGACATCTCACCCTCTCTCATTTCTCAGAGGATTTAAGGACGAATAAAAGTGTTTTATCTCCCTCCTACTCTCTCTCCTCTTTTCCATCGGCTGCCTTTCACGATTCCACAGAACCGATAAGAGCAAATCAAAGAGAGAGACGAGTCGGGAGAGTCATTCTGTTGTGTGCGGCAAAATATTGAGGAGATTTGAAAGGGGATTGATATTGAGTACTGTGCACAGGGTTGTGTCTTTCAGAGTGAATGCTAAGAGAAGAGCGCCTAAAACTCCCTCACCCGTCACTGTAATGCACAGTCTCAAGTAGGGCTGCACGGTTATTCGAAATAAAACAGAAATTGCAATTTGGCTTTGTGGGATTATGAAATTGCAAAGGTTGTGATGTTTAATTGAATATATGAACAGCGTGTTTCATATTGAGTAGCAGCAGTGTGATCCGAGCTGCTCAATCGGTTTTAGTAAATGCTGCTCCATCTCTGCAAGCGCTGTGAGTTTGAATCACTTATGATGTGCATTTGAAAAGCGAAACATCAAACATCACGTTTTTGCTCCAAACTCACTTCATAATGTCAGTCAATTGTTTGAAATAACTTCCATTTGGGATTCTTATCACAGTATGAGGCAGCCAGTATATTATTTTGTAGTATTCTATACTGTAATTAATGCTATGTCAATTAGCATTGCATTAATAATATACTTTAATTTTTATAAAATACTCAAGATAACTTGAACACAGATAAACCATATATTGTCGCAGTTGTGTGTTTATTGTCTTCATGTTTAAAGCATTTCTATCTTTTTTATTCAGCTACCTACAGAGATAAGAAGATTCGTCGTAGGATTTATTACTTCTGTGAGGCATATTTGGACTTTCTGCATGAGGGCACCCTCTGGCTTCCAGTATGAATGAAACACACATTACATGTGTTTAAAGCGCTCAATACTGCTTACACCACCCTATTTTGCAATATTATCCGTCTACAATACTGGAGGCTGCACTTTCAGGACCACAGTTCTAGGACCGCATTCCTAGGACCCTAGTTTTTTGTGACAGTGCCACCTACTGAATCGGAGAACCTCAGTGCCAGGATGTCATGAGCACCAGTTGGAGTGCCCATATTTGCCACTAGAGGGCACTCCAACCCGGACTGTTCCTCACCACATTCTTGGACTTCATTTCCCATAACACACTTCCCGGACTCATTATCCTGTCATTGCACCCAGCTGTTTTGTGTTTGATCATTAGTTCTATGTATACCTGGTTTGTTTCTGTTTTCTTTATTTTATGTGGACTGCTCTGTGTACTTTGACCCTCGCCTGCCTGGATTATGTTTATGGATTTCCCAATTAAAGCTGCATTTGGATCTAACCTTCTTGTCTCTGTGTCAATCCGTGACAGAAACCTCGATCATGCCTAGATCCAGCAGCGGAAGGAGCTGGCCATCTGCTGGGACTGGGGAGGGTCAGGCCTATTTGACAACACTTCGCCAGAGGAGAATGGAGGTGAGGGCCTTCACCCAGAAGTTCTGGTCACGGGCGGAGAGGTTTAATCTCCCTGATGCGGTACTCAAGGACATATTCAACAATTGTCTCGATGATCCTCTACCGCAGTCGGAGATGGAGCTGGTTGGGAGGTTACATTTCTGGAATTTCACCAATTACCTGTATCTGCATAAGAATGGGCAGATTTGGATACCTCCAGCACCTGCTCCAGCCCGTGTGTCTGCTCCAGAGCCCGCTCCAGCCCGTGAGTCCGCTCCAGCCCGTGTGTCCGCTCCAGAGCCCACTCCAGTCCGTGAGTCCGCTCCAGAGCCTGCTCCAACCTGTGAGTTCGCTCCAGAGCCTATAGAGGAAGTGGGCACAGAGTCACCACCTCACCCACGTAAAAGGAGGAAGAGGAGGAAGAAGGCTTCCCTCATCCCTCAAGGCCTGGAGGCCTTCCCAGAGCCCGCTCCAGCCCGTGAGTCCACTCCAGAGTCGCACGCTTTTCCTGTCAGTCCTGCCATGGCCAAGAAGGCTACATTCGCCTTCTATGTTTTGGTTGTCCTGCAGGCTTGGAGGATGCATTCAGGCTCCTTTGACCATAGATCAGTCCACCAGGCTGCTGCCGTCCCAGAGGAGCCCGCTGCCATCCCAGAGGAGCCCGCTTTCTGCGTCAGTCCGGTCATGGTCCATAGGGCGGTCTTAACCTTTTACATTTTGGCGGTCTTGCGTGCCTGGAGGATGCACTCAGGTTTTGTTGACTCTGGATCAGTCTGCCAGTCCGAGGCCGATGCCATCCCAGAACAGCCCGTTGCCATCTCAGAGCTGCCCGCTCTTCCTGATACGGTCACTGAGGCCGTCACCAAGCAGCCAGCTCTCCATGATACGGCCTCGGAGGCTGTCAATGAGCAGCCCGTTCTTCCTGATATGGACTCTGAGCTCCCTTGGTTTGTCCTGCTGCCGCCGCCCAGGCCGTCTGCCCTGTTGCCGCCGCCCAGGCCTTCTGACCCGTTGAAACCCGCCTGGTCAGTTCCACCAGCACCGCCCTGGCACTCAGCTAGGACTTTGACTTGGCTAGAGCCCCCATGGTCTGTTCCTCCGGCTCCCCCCTGGCCTTCAGTCGGGGAATCTGGACCTGGCCCACCGTCCCTCCCCCTGGTCCTCCTCCAGTCCACCTCCCTCCTGAGAGTTTTGTTTTTGTTTTTGTCTCATGGAGCGTCTGGTAGCCGCTCCGTAGAGAGGGGGTACTGTCATGAGCACCTGTTGGAGTGCCCAAATTTGCCACTAGAGGGCACTCCAACCCGTACTGTTCCTAACCACACTCTTGGACTTCATTTCCCATAACACATTTCCCAGACTCATTATCCTGTCATTGCACCCAGCTGTTTTGTGTTTGATCATTAGTTCTGTCTATTTATACCTGGTTTGTTTCTGCTTTTGTTATCGAGGTTTCGTTTATGGTCACTGGCTTTTGTTTCTGTTTTCTTTGTTTTATGTGGACTGCTCTGTGTACTTTGACCCTCGCCTGCCTGGATTATGTTTATGGATTTCCCAATTAAAGCTGCATTTGGATCTAACCTTCTTGTCTCTGTGCCAATCCGTGACACAGGACCGCATTTCCAGGACTCTAGTATTGGAGAACTGAAAAAAGTTCCACCAAGGCAGTATTTCCACCCAATTCTAACTAGTTTTTTAAAGGTTTATAACACCCAAATACTACTTTCATTCTTGCAATTAAAACTGGTTGCTAAGAGCTGAATGTTGAGTAATTATTGTGACTAACTAGCATAATATAACAACTCATCAAGTAAAATAAACAAGGAATCATGGTATAGCCTTTTCAGTCAGATCAACCACATTTTCAAGTACAGAGGGAAAACACAAGGATGACTCTGGGGGTATATTTAAGATTGTGTACATTTTTATAAAATAATATATTACAACAGTTGAACAATTTTGTTCGTGATGTGAACCACACAGAAAGAACTTCAGCGACAACATCTTCACTGACTCCTGTAAGAGAGAGAGAGAAAGAGAGAGAAGTGAATGAAATAAGGAACATTTAGTTGAACTTGTTCAACTCTAATTTTAAATTTCATATTTAAAAGATCTTCGTGACCACAGATCACACACATTATATACGATACAAAAATAATTATATCAATCTTCATACCAATTAATGTTCATATTACTGTTATTGCATACTGTTCAAAGATTTGGAAACATTTTATTTTGATGCTGTGGGAACAAAGGTTCTTCAAGAAAGGTTTTCTCAGTTGTTTCTATATCACTCTATTAAATTTTTCCACTTCACTGAAATAGTAAATGGATAACATAATCACTGCTATGTTAACAGAAATGCTGTTAATGCTTAAAAAAATGATACATTGGACACTGTGGAAAAAAAATGACTTGTGGAAAAAAAAAATGACTTTTTCTATTCTTACCTGTGATGATAATCCAGACCAGAGAAGAAGGCCTTCTCAGCATCCCGCAGAGACAAATTCTGCAGCCCAGCCAGGCCATATATGATGGTCTATCAAAAGAAAATTGTTCATAGAAATATACATAGATCTAGGAATTGAGGTCAAATTAAATTAATCATAACATTGCATTTCCCAAAAGAATGTTTGCAAATGTTACCTTCATAGAGAACTGTGTGTTTGAAATGGCTCTCCAAATGGGATTTCACTTTGCTCAACTTTGTTGGGTGAAACAAAGCAGAACTGCAGAACGAGCAGAGGAACTCCTTGCAGCATGTGGTGCACCTCTAAAGTCCAGGAAAGGATCTCCCTTCTTGGATTGTTATGTGTTTCTTGAAAAAGAGAGAGTCCAATTGGTCAAATAAACCATTTCAAGTCCATTTCATATAAATAAATAGACATAAATTAGGCCTAAGCCTAGTACTTGACCAATTTATTTATTATTCTTTTGTCATATATTGCCAGCACTGAAATCACTTATAGAGAACACAGTACATGATACAATATAACACGTGGTATTTTAACAGTCAATTATTATGATGGCCTCTGTTACGTCTGACTATTAAAAATGTCAAATGCCTCAGTCAACATTATAAAAACAATGAACATGAAGATGCATGTCTCTTCATGTTATGAACATGAAGAGACATGCTCATAACATGTATTGTGGGGTAAACATCCCCCGGTGAAAAAATAGTATAGTAATTTATAGTAAATACTATACTTTTTTTTTTAACCATACAATAGTAAAGTACTTGAATTAATTTGTTGTGGTAATTCTATAGTTGCTGTGGTAATATAACTATAGTAATATAAACAAATTACTTTACCCAATACTGTACTAAGTTTTCTACAACTATAGGGTATATTATACTACAATATACACTACAGTTTACTGTAGTAAAAACTAAAGTATATTACAGTATGTATTACAGTTTATCAGTTCACTGTAGTTAATACTACAGTATGCTGTAGCATTCATTAACAAAGTGTTGTAAATACTATAATTTATACAGTATACTACAATTTACTTTTGTTCAAAAACACTATAGTAAGTATTTTTTGACATGGGCAGGCTGACAGTGAGCACGCATGTGACAGTTAAAACATTAAGATTATTTTAACTTACTTAAAATGGAAAAACATTGAGTGACAAACAAGATTTTACAACAAAGTGCTACAGGTTATTGTACTGGCTAGGATTAATAATCATACTATATCACTAAGTCAACACAAGCTTGCCAATCGTGCTACAGTTTTGTTAAACGAATATGCTAACAAATTTGTTTTACAGCATTAGAAGCTAATATATGATGGCTATAAAGTGCATTCAAGACTATTTAGCAACTCACGATCGCTTCACTTCACAATTAAATGCATCACAATTGTTTTTAATTTTAAACAAATAAAAATTGATTCACATTTGATACTCACACTCTGAATATCGTCCATCTTCCAGAAAAACATGCGGTCACTGGTCCTGTAATTCGGTAGGTGGCGATGTATCTAAACATCTAGGGTCCTAGAAATGCGGTCATAGGACTGCGGTCCTGAAATGCAGCCTCCGGTTGTGCAGGCAGATGCTACTCCTATTTTGGGTAAAAATATAAAAAAATGATAGTTCTCTCTAAAGATATTTGAAGTAAACATATGATGTTTTTCTCTAGTGTAATGTTCCTTTCTAAAGATTTAAAGTTATAGGCCGCCTGCATGTTAACAGGGCACCCTGCAGTTTTCCCATAAAATAAAGCCCACGCCAGGCTCCACTGTAGCACCCAGGCTGCATTCGAAAGCTTAAAAATGCTGCCTTCGGAGGCATCAAGGCATGTCCGAATCCAGTGTTAGTTTCTCTTCCTGTCTCCTGAGATACCTTCATCTGATCGTTTTTTGAAGGCAGCATATATGTATCCTGCCTTTGAAAACTTTTTGCCTCGCTGCCTTATCAGGCAATGACTTTGTAGGCAGCGTCTGCACACGCAGGAACCTTCTGAGGCAGCGTAACTGTTTAATAATCTACAGAAAAATAGAGCTAGCATTGGAGATAACTAAGCAAATATTTAATTATTAGAATAGTCAATAGAAAATTACTTCAGAAGTGGAAAACGTTAGCCATAAACGTACATTTACATACAGACTGACCACCAATCGCAACTTTCAGACAGCATGTTTATTTTTTAGCTCAACTGTCACAGAATGTAAAGCACAGGATTGCAGGATATCAAAGTCAGAGAAGGATACATCTATGCTGCCTTCAAAAATCGATCAGATGAAGGCATCTCAGGAGACAGGAAGTAAAGCTAACATTCGCACATGCCTCCCTACCTTGGAATGGATCTTCTGAATGCAGAATTTTTCAGCTTTCGGACACAGCTATTGTCTGGCCTTGACTATGGAAACAGACTCCTTACTTGCTCCACTTAGGTGAAGCTCATTAGTCCTGACTATCTCTTTCGTTGATCTCCTGTGTCTCCATCTTCAAAAATAAAAATTAATTTATGCACTTCCTCATGTCATTCCAATCTAGAGAACACAAAAGAAGATATTTTGAAAATGTCTCCATTATTTTCTGTCCATCTGATGGAAGTATAATTTTGTTTGGACCAACATTCTTAAAAATATTTTCTTTTGTGCTCCACTGAAGAAAGAGTCTGGTTTGGAACAAGCAAACAAAGAAAGAATTTTCATTTTTGGGTGAACTATCCCTTTTTTACTCTGCATGGATACACACCATTTACAAGATACACAGTTACTTAATCTTCATACTGGTTCAGTGACATACATCCATTATAAAACATGAATCTGCAATGTAAATATTACCACAAAAATGTGAATCTGCATAGATGGATATAAAATAGATTTTCCAACTATAAACTGCAAACATATATGAAAAACAAGAACGTATACACATGGCACTTTTTTGAGAACATGTAAACAGATTTCTAATTAAAATTTCTTTAGCCTATGACCTCTCCAGGCTACATGCCTCAGTTAAGGTTCCGGTTTGAATTTAATATACGCTGAACGAAAATCTGACCTTTTACATTTTGAATAAAAGTGCTAGCAGCTGGCAGCACAGGTGACAGAGCTTTCACCATCATAAAATTAAAACCTCTAATCTATAGCTTTGTGTGCACATTTCTGTTATCAGAGTAAACCGGGCACGCAGAAGTGTGACCTGCATCCCTAGCGACGGACAGATACTAATTTGGTTTTGCACTGTGTACCTGACCCGAGGTCTTGTGGGATACCTGCACTCTAATTACAGTTTCGTCTGACGCATGAAACCCACATGACCTTCTTGCACTGAACCTGATGCGTGATTAAGCGATTGGGATGCAAAGAGAGATCTTGGGCAACTGGGAGCTGTCGAAAGGAAAGCCCCTGAGCCTGAAAACAATGCTTCAGTTTTACATGTAACCACTCACTCTGAAATGTGATCTATCACTTCTTAAGCATTTTACATATTAATTTTCGATATAGATGTGGTCTATAGTTGAGCACAGTGAGTGGTATTAAGATTCTGCTGCAGAGGTTACTACTGTCAGTCAACCCTGTGAAGTCCTGTGAGAGGACAGCCCTGACTCAGCTCAGCTCTTTCTGCTCCCATACTGCAAAAGACAGCTCTGGCCTGCCAATCAAACTGAACTCGCCCTCAGAGATGGGAATATCAATGACTCAGGGCTTTCAAAGATCACATCGTTCATATGCGGTGCAGCCTAGTTGCCATGTAAGAAATAGGAAGAGAGAAAAAAAGAGACCCTGGTCTACTCAAACGTTTGTGTGTGTAAAAACGTGAAAAATGCTAGCAAGGAGATAAATGTGGAATCTGATCTACTAATGCAGTCTGTTGAGGATTGTCTACCAGACAAGGAACACAAAACACACCTTGTCAGTTCCTCTTAATGAATACAATATTTGGGTATAAGTGTGTACTGAATTTAAATTTAGGCCTGCTCTCATATTCATATTTTATAAAAAATAACTTTAATCTTATTCTTTATTGCTGCCTAACAATGTAAGTACCATATACAAAAGCTTAAAAATTGACAAATTCAACATATTTGCATGTATGCCTATTTTCACAATTATTAATAACAAAGTAAATCAACTGCAACATGCCTATGCAGCATACATGCAATTTGTTAGATTGCACAAGCAAATTAGTACCTTTTACTTGTGATCTTAGAAAACCCGAGCCAGAGACACTTAAAGAACGGGGAGGGGGGGTGACATTGACTCAGAGAGGGCTGAGTCATAAGACGAAGTTCAAAAGTGATCACTTGAATATGCACAATCTGCTCTCAAAATCCTCCAGTAGCTTGAAATTATCACTTCAGAGTGTTTGATGTTCAATGGCTGCATTTTTTTTTATAAGAGTCCTGTCAGCTAAATCATCTTTCTCTAGATTTTCCTTTGGAGGACTCTAAAAGAGATCTTAAACTGATTAGTTAAGTTTGAATCTGTCAGCATGTCATGATTTTCTCTTATATCTTCTGAATCATTCAGCCATTGTGATATATTTGACTTTGCTTAATTTTTTTTTTGCATTTGAGTTGCATGGTACATGCATCCCCTTTACCTAAATGACAACTCAGAAGACCTGTTCTTTCCCTTTACATTGTCCACAATGAGCCAACCAGAAATACTCTTCTTAAAGTTGTTTGAATGTAACATCAGCTCTATATTATGAAACTAATGTTCCTACTGAGACTGCAAATAGGTTTCAAACTTTTAATCTGCAATTATTGCCTGAGGCGTTGACTTGCTTACAACCGTCATGTTTATCTGACCCAAAATGGTAATTCTTCAAAAGGCTCAACATCATTCACACAACAGCCAGCAGGATTTGGAGGTCTACACACTGGTGCATTGAATTTCCAGACGTTTGACTTCAGAGTTGCTGAGTAATGGCACAAACGTGCAAGGGTTCTACCTCAGCTGTGTCCAAAACTGCATACTAGGTAGGTAGTTACTATATTTAAATTTGAACTTTGCGACTGTTAAACAAATATGTTCTATATAGTACGAATATGGGTAGTATGAATGAAATTACTACATCCGCCATGTTGTTACAGTCACGTGATCTACCCGCGTCAGATGCATCGCTTCAATGCCATTCATAAATCGTCTCCCATGGCCTAAAGTGTCCTTTGAATGTGCACTTTAGAATCTCAGTGGAAGTAGTAGCTAATCTGGGGACTTTTCACCTACAGTTGATTGAATACTGTGTATTTGGACATACTAATCTTTTGGCAAACTGTTTTTCCACATACTTTATAGCAGGGAAGTATTCAACTTCGGACACAGTGCATCAGTGCTGGAGAGGTTAGTTTTGTAAAATGCATATTTTTTCTCCTCTCAGCAGCAAATTAAATTTATTATAACTGTTTATGTTTTTCAAATGTGCCATTTCTAAATAAACAGAGGGAAATGTCAAGGCTTTAATATTCCCACAGAATTGAACAAAAGACAGTGAAAGAGTTTCAGCAGTGACACATATTTATTGAGTTAATAGCTGTTATTATATCCCTACGATGCCATGTGACCCACACATCACCAACTGATGACAATATAACAATTTCAGAAAATTTAAGTGTCAAATCATCTTCCCAATTACCCAAGCAACAGAACTACAGAGCAAACAAAAAATCGTCCCCTTGGAATTATAAGGTTCTATCTGACATTTTTGTCAAAATTGAGTTATTCACACATATTCATATTCTGTGACAACTTATTTACATTATGTGATGTTTCTTTTTTTAAGTTGTGTACATTTTGGTACTTTTTTTTTAGAAAATAAAAAGGTTCTATCAACAAAGTCGCACTCTGACTTGATTCTATCCGCTTGTTAAGTCGTGACGTAAGGAACGCCGTTGCTGGGTCTAAGCCCTGGCTCGTTTCACTTGAGAATGCCATCTCGACGGCTGTTTATGAGCGCTATTTGTTCAGATTAAACATTTAACATTTTAAAAAGTTAAACATTTAAAATACTTACAGTCTACACAACAGTCTCCATGCTCACAGCATCACAGACTGGGATTTTGGTATGGAGATAAAGGTTATGATTCAAATGTTTTGGTAGTATTACACCACATCATGTGTGTATATTAGCACCGTTTGTTGTTTTCTTGTGGTACGGGACAGAGTGTTTGGACCCGGAAGCGCTGCTGTGTGACGTCAGACTTTATGTTTTAACCTTGATCCATCCTGTGTGCTTGAATTGAGCTGTATAGCTATAAAGCTCTACGCTATGGCATACTGGATTAAAGTGTATACTAGATTTAATGTTAAATTTTACATTGTTTGTAAACAATACAATAGTTGTTGCATAGTTTAAATAATTTAAATATTTTAAATGTGAAATATTTTTAGGCTAATTATATATAGTCAGTGAAACATTTTTCAATGTTTATTAAATTTTGTTAAACACCTTTGCTGAAGCATTGTCTGTTTTCTTGCAGTTTTTTAGTCTTAAAATGTCTTAAATTTTACAATATTAAGCTTTAAAGGTCAAATAGTAAATAATTTATTGATGGGGTCTTAATTACAACAATAAACGTTAGCATGTTATTTCAGAAATACTGATGTCTAAAGAGAAAGCCATTTCACCTGTCCTTCTTTCTGTGGAAAAAAGTCCTGCTCAGATGTTTTACAGTAGCTGCTTTCTGTCTAAACAAAAGGAAACTTAAACTTAAATGGTTCCTGCAATAATGTTTTAAATTACCCATCATATTCCTTCCTAAATTTAACATCTGCACTGGACAAAAGATTTTGCACTGCCTTTTATGCTTAACTTGAACAAGAAAAAAATATTCATTTAAAATATGAAATGTCATAAAAACTATTAAATTGAATGTCAACACATTGTTACAACACTAATTTTATGTTTTAAAACAAATAATAAGCAAACTGTATGTGTTTCTTGAAAATTATTGCTTCAATAAATGTTTTGGCAGATAGAACCTTATAATTCCAAGCGAAAAGTGTTTTTTTTTTTTTTTTAATTAGAAGTAATTTCCATCAATCTTTCAAAACTGCTCAGAACGCAGATAATTATAATTCCAAGGGGATGAAATGTCAAAAATTATTTACATGCATCCTAGCTGGAACTGGCCAATAAAAGCAACGGGGACATTGATGGTACAATATGAAAAATGCTTAAATAGAGCATGAACTTGACTTCTCACTTTTCCATCTTTATAGAAAGCAGTCAAATTAATGGTCAACATGATTAAATTTTGGTAGGTGAAGGTAAAGCTAACCCAAATACATTCAAATGTTTTTGAACTTCAAACTGTAGATGGGTAGGATCCAGTCATGGTTTTTTAGGGAAGTCGCAGATATATACGGCACATCCTATGCCCAGGCATGTCCTGAAGCCTATGTGTTCAGTCACAAAAGTCAAAATGTGTATTCTTCCCAACACTCTTTCCAAATACAAAGTTAAAAAAAAAAAAAGTGAGGGTAAAAATTATTTACGCTTTATTTACGATTTATTTTAACAGAAGTATTAATGTAAGTGCTTCATTATACACTGCAAAGTATAAGCTTCATATTTCTGTCTTTAAGTCCTCCACAAATTGGCCCCATTTACTTCCATTGTAAGTGCCTGCACATTAATCAACATGGTAATGAACAGTATGCCACAAATGTGGATAAATGAGCTTAACTGAACCCAGAATATTCCTTTAAGCTTAAAGAACTTTTTCCAGGTCTGAATTACATAAACACCTTACTGGACATTAGTTTGTTTTGTGTGCAGGCACTTTGCACTGTTGTGTAAGAAAAATGGTTTATAAAGACTCGACTGCTGAAGACTGAGAGTGGGAGCTGAATCTGAACTGGCCCAAAGGGCAGCAGAGAGATCCGCGGCATCTCTGGCGAGACCTAGAAAAGCCATAATGGAGGACAAATTGAGCATGTAAGTAGCAGTGAGCTCTGTGGTCAACTAAGGATCAGAGCAGCCAACTCTAAAACCCCGCGCTCTCAGTATCTGCTCAAAATGTGTGCTCTTTCCCACTCTAATAAACTATTTAGCTGATCTATGGTTGCAGCCCACTGTTTGAAATTGTAGGGGGAGAGTGGTGTGTTTTTGCCAGGTGTTTTGAACCAACTGTGACCATTAGTTTTGGACACAGGCATCTTATGATGGAGGGCAAAAGGTTGGGAACTACAACCCACTATCTAAACACGCACTTCAACAGTAACACGGTACAATACAGCTATTGCAGTTGCTTAGCAACAAGTGCCTAGCAATAATAAATATACAATAATCTTTACCTGGTTTGGCATTTTGACTGTTTGCGGATCTTGCATAAGCCTCAGCATGAGTCTCATTAAGTGTAAGTCAATAGTAGTTTGAGAAGGGAAAGCTGAACAGTTTGACATCTGTGTGTTTACCTGGTCTGAAACACTGTAGTCTGCCCTGCAGGAAACTCAGCAGGTCGGAAGACGGTAAGACAGCTAGAGCAACACTCTTTCTGCATACAGATTATATAAAAATGTGCAACAAAGCCAAAAAGATCAGAAATGGTTAATAAACACACATAAAAAGATTGCAAAAAGTAGGATGTGATGTGTCATGTCCTAAAATAGAGGAATCAGATGCGAGTTTGTTCTCGAAGCCTTTTCGACCTTAATTTGTAGCACTGTCAGGATCAAACTAACAAGGCCGAACCTAACAGTGTTTTGAAGGTTTGGTGGAAAGTGTCAAAACAAACTTGTGCCGGCTCAGTTCTGGAAATCTCACTTGAACATATTGGGAAACTTTTAAACAGGCTTTGGGTAAAAAAAAATAAACAAAATAAATCTTTTGAGATGCACTAAACATAACTGCAGCAACTGGGCAAACAAAACACTGAAAACAAAAACAGACATCTTACTCATATACATAAAGCTTTGACCTGACGAGTATCTTAAAGTGGTGTCTATATATAATTACATCTATATATAATTACAAAGCGGAGAGATAAGATTCTTGTTTTTTAAATGTGACCTCTTTTGCTTGCCTCAGCTAAAACAAACAAAAAAACCAAAACATATTTTCGCTTAAAACAGCCAAATGCTTTGTAAGTGAGCATCAGAAATATTCATGAGTGCAATTAAAAGTCTCCGTAGGGGAAAAAAACACAAGTACAAATCGGGTGTATTTTTAAACCGTGCAAATCCTCTGCATAATTGCACCAATAGATGAATTTAACCATAGCCTTCTGAATCCAGGGCAGACTTCTATGAAGAACATCAGAGACACAGAACTTGGATGCTGTACCCTGAATAACCGAGGATATTATGGGATTGGAGCCTGTTAAGTAACAACAATATAGCATTCTGTGGGGTTGTCGTGTTAGTAAGCTCATCTGGAAGCCTGCGGCAATAATACTGGTGCGTCTCTAAGTGTGTCCTGGCAGGGTACGTTGCCCCTTCATGAAATTAATATGGTTTGCAAACTCTCAACAGGTTCAGTTGTAGAGGAGCTTGAGCCAAGCACATTGTTTTGTGATGACAAAAAAAAAGAAGAACATGGAGCAGAGAGGGTATTTACATTCTTCATTTTCTCTCTACAGACGGAGAGATTATTGCCTGCCATTATGACTGCGTTCCAACTGGGAGCAATTTATTTAGATTAAACTTCGCTGTTGTTTCCTTAATGCATTTCAGAAAATATTAAATTGTATGAGGAAGGGCACAAATAGAAGAGAGAGAGAGCTGCAATAAGCAAAAAGGTGTGGAGCGACGGAGATGGAAAAGAATTATTAGCGTAAATTCATTTTATGGACTCGCAGAGAAATGAAACAATTCTGTGATGATTTTGTCAGACGGAGAGATGCAGTCAGTTCAAGATGGAGCATTCTCGTGTGCAGTTCGAAAATCATAATGATCTCAATTACACGGTCATCTGTCAACACAAACAAGTTTGTTTTCTCCAGGTCTCACCATCTCTGATGGAAATGTCAACAACCCCTGCGTAGATTTAAAGAAAACCTTTGCATTGTAATGACAAAAAACTTGAGACAGATGCAAATTGTTAGAGAACAAACAGGTAGATGATAGAGCTGGTCGGGTGCAGTTCCTTCCACGGTGAATACTTTCACAAATGAGAGTCCATTATTTTGCTCACTCCTCAGGACGTCATGGATCCAATAGCTTAAAGTGCTTGGTATAATGAAATTCATGAAACAGACCGCATATAGGAAATGACATCAGATGTATTATGACTATAGATATATTACAGTTCCCATATTTACTGTATGAACTCTCAGCCTGATCTAATTAGCATTTGTATGTAAAGTTTACATGTGCGTTTTGGGATATCCACTGAAATTTACAGTATGGATGTACAGAATTGACCATCTAAATAAAAAAAACATATATATACGCTGTATATACAATTGCATGTAAAAGTATGGGAACCACTTGCAGAATCTGTGAAAATGTAAATAATTTTAACAAAATAACAGATATACAAAATGCATGTTATTTTTATTTAGTACTGTCCTGAGTAAAATATTTTACATAAAAGATGTTTACATATAGTCCACAAGACAAAAATAGCTGAATTTATTAAAATAACCTCGTTCAAAAGTTTGGGAACCATTGATTCCTAACACTGTGTGTGGTTACCTGGATGATCCATGACATTTTTTTTTGTTTTGTGATGGTTGTTCATCTCTCTTGTTTGTTCTGAGCAGTTAAACTGAGCGCTGTTCTTCAGAAAAATCCTCCAGGTCCTGCAAATTCTTCAGTTTTCAAGCATTTTTTTTATAACCCCTTGAACCTCATATTTGATTTTGAGATTCATCTTTTCACACTGAGGACAATTGAGGGACTCAAACACAACTATTAATTAAGGTACTGCCCTTCGGAAGCAACAAAAGATACTTGCATGTTTCCTGGAAGACAAATTAAGTACAATTTACCTTGATCTTCAAATTCAAAAGGTTTTCACCCCCCGGCTCTTAATGCATCGTGTTTCCTTCTGGAGCATCAGTGATTGTTTGAACCTTTTTTAATAGTTGTGTTGGAGTCCCTCAATTGTCCTGAGTGTGAAAAGATGAATCTCAAAATCATACAGTCACTGCTCAATAGGTTCAAGGGGTTCAAATATGCAAACAATCCTTGAAAACTTAAGAATTTGCAGGACCTGGAGGATTTTTTTGAAGAACATTGGGCAGTTTAACTGTTCAGGACAAACAAGGGACTCAAGAACAACCATCACAAAACAAAACAGTCATGGATCATCCAGGTAACCACACACAGTATTAAGAATCAATGGTTCCCAAACTTTTGAACAGGGTTATTTTAATAAATCCAGCTACTTTTTTGTCTTGTGGACTATCTGTAAATGTAAACATCTTATATATAAAATATCTTACTCAGGACAGTACTAAATAAAATATAACGTGCATTTTGTATGATCTCTCTCATTTTGTTAAAATTATTCACATTTTCACAGATTCTGCAATTGGTTCTCATACTTTTTCATGCAACTGTAACAGCATTCGCAATTGTAGTGCAAACTTAGGTAAAAGGATGTATACTGGATATACACTGATCGGGCATAACATTAAGACCACTGACAGGTGAAGTGAATAACGCTGATTATCTCTTCATCACAGCACCTGTTAGTGGGTGGGATATATTAGGCAGCAAGTGAACATTTTGTCCTCAAAGTTGATGTTGATGCACATTGATGCACGTGGACAGCAAAGGCTGGCCCGTGTGGTCCTATCTAACAGACAAGCTACTGTAGCTCAAATTGCTCAAGAAGTTAAGTTCTGATAGAAAGGTGTCAGAATACACAATGCATCAGTTTGTTGTGTATGGGGCTGCATAGCGAAAGCGCCAACAGTGGGCATGTGAGCGTCAGAACTGGACACCGGAGCAATGGAAGAAGGTGGCCTGGTCTGATGAATCAAGTTTTCTTTTATATCACGTGGATGGCCGGGTTCGTGTGCGTCGCTTACCTGGGGAACACATGGCACCAGGATGCACTATGGGAAGAAGGCAAGCCAACGGCGGCACTGTGATGCTTTGGGCAATGTTCTGCTGGGAAACCATGGGTCCTGCCATCCATGTGGATGTTACTTTGACATGTACCACCTACCTAAGCATTGTTGCAGACCATGTACACCCTTTCATGAAAACGGTATTCCCTGGTGGCTGTCGTCTCTTTCAGCAGGATCATGCGCCCTCCCTCAAAGCAAAAATGGTTCGGGAATGGTTTGAGGAGCACAACAATGAGTTTGAGGTGTTGACTTGGCCTCCAAATTGGCCTCAATCCAATGGAGTATCTGTGGGATCTGCTGAACAAATAAGTTCGATCCATGAAGGCCCCACCTCGCAACTTACAGGACTTAAAAAATCTGTTGGTGCCAGATACCACAGTACACCTTCAGGGGACTAGTGGAGTCCATGCCTTGATGGATCAAGGCTGATTTGAATCCAACAAGGCTGATATTATGAAGGTGGTCATAATTGTATGCCTGATCAGTGTATACTGTTAAAAAAAACTGAGGGTGTTAAGATTTTTTAAACATTATTATAAGTCTCTTATGCTCACCAAAGCTGCATTTTTTTTAAGAGAGAGGAAATTATTATAATTTAAAAAACTGCTTTGTATTTTAATATATTTCAAAATTTAATTTATTCCTGTGATGGCAAAGCTGAATTTTCAACATCATTACTCCAGACTTCAGTGTCACACGATCCTTCAAAAATCATTCAAATATGCTGATTTGGTGCTCAGCAGTTCTTATTATTCTCAATGTTAAAAACTTAATCATGTATCAGAACTAACTCCCTATGGACATCCCTGATTATTTGTGCTTACAAAAACTGGACGTTAAACAGCCAGTGTGCTGCCCTAAATGTTCAGAGATCGAGTTAAAGTCTTAAAGCTCTGTCGAGGGGGATATTATTTTACGCTATCTCAGTGCGACCTCATTAAACCACATTGCCGAAATCACCTCATGCCAGCCTGCTCCTGAGCCTGAGGCTGTGCTTATGCCAGTCTGCCCCCTGTGCCCAAGGCATGCTGAGAGTAAAGGCCTCCGCTTCATACAGCAAATCAACATCATTCATCTATATCATTGTACTAAAAACTTCACAACAAAGAATTATAGCTAGTTTCCTGTTTACAAGCTTCTTTAAAGCATTAATTCTTTGTTTCATCACTCTTAACACATGAATGTAGATTTAAATGTAATGGAAAGTTACAGTAGGTCAACAGAGAAATGCTCTCACTTCAGAGCCTACAGCTTTGAAGATTTCTAGGCAAGAGCAAAATCAAACTTTGGTCTAAGCTTGAAAAAAGAGGTCTGTCATTTTAAAATCAAGAAAACAAAAACACTATAGCATGAAATAAATAAATAAATAAATAAATAAAGTCCTTTAAAATAAATTAAAAAAAAGAAGTCATAACAACTCTGGCTCTAGGCATGTAATACTTGTGGGGAATTTAGTTTCCAAGGCAACAGTGCATTCCAGGAGAGCTGAAGGGAGGGGTATATGAGTTTAAATATATATTTTTATGAGATTATATAAATGAAAGGTGGATGAAGAACAGGGGTGTCAGGATGATTATGTAAAAACTAGCAAGGAGGGTGGTGGGTCATGCTTTTGGAAACATTTGAATTCCCTCACTGCAGTGCTCTGAGCACGTGTCTGTTATTCAGGAAGTACTTCTCACATTCTCTGAATTTTGTTTCAGAGTTAAAACACTCTTTCAGTATTCAGTAAAGCAGATTATTAAATGCAGAACAAGCATTTCAGGCACAAACATGACTTCTGTTGTTGTTTTTTTTCATCTTTCTGCCCAGTTGTTTGTAAGAAAGTAAATAAACAAGACAATTATGAATAACTATATAACAATGCATTCTTCCATACAGCTTCACTGATCTTGTATCACATGAGAAAATTACATTTTAAAAATTTTTTATAACCCAAGATTAAGGTTGTATTGTATGCATCTTTAGATCATTGAAGTCACCATCTGCTTTCTGAACAAGTAAACAGATATGTCTTATTTAGTGTATCACGTCTTATGCAAAACATGATCTATTTAAAGTGCTGTGAATTATTAAATATTTCTTTTCGTTTAATTTATTTTCTGTCAATCATGGTATATCATTAACGCTTAAGCGCTGGAAACGAAATGGCGCTTGCTTCACATGTAAAGTATGCTTCTGAACATTATGCATATAGGGCGAAAGACTGTTTATGTTCACTTTGTTTCAGAATGGTGCTAATTTACATAATAAGTCTTTCATCTTTTTCATGCTGTGAGAAACGAAGTTGACACCAGGATCCCAGAAAAAAACAGCAAGACGCATTAACATCAGACACAGACACAGACTGATCCTGTGTTAAGTGGCCAGTGATTCAAATGGACTGCTGCTCCAATCAAATGCAAATGACCAACAATGCATCACAACATTTCTCTTTTTCCTCCATTAAGTATAAGCTGCCCATACAGTTTTCTTAAGTTTGCCTAATCGATTGGGATTATTTATTGGGTCTAACTGCTGTAGTATTGGTCATTTCACACCCAAACTTTGTCTGCTGTGACCTGTATTGAAGACTCCAGCTGGAGCTCTAGGTCTCCTCCCAGTGGTGGATTCATCTTACAATCTGTATTTGTCTACCTGTATTAGATATATTTTAAGGCATTTAGGTTGCAATGTCTATGAATACTGCGGTCATTAGTATCCGTCAGAGCCCAGCGTGTGCTGCTGTGTTAAACAGATCTGCGAGGAGAGGAAAGAGTAAACGGATCTGGCCTGGGACAGAGATTCTGCCAGACCTTGCAGAGAGTGTGAGCCTGCGAAGGCCCTCAGGTAGTGATGTATTAGCCGTATGGTGCTGATACGACGAGTACAGAATGAACAACAGCTCATGTAAGTTCAAATTCAGATTTTGGAGGCACTTCCCAGTTCACTCGACTTATATAATGAGATAATATCATCATTCCACATCCTGGACATGAGTTCCTCGTCTTGGACTCTCCCTGGACCATCTGCTCTACATCTCCAGGCTTGAATGTCACTGCTTTCCTTTGCTTTCATTTGAGCCAGCTGAGAATGACTGAGCTGTCGGACCAGCCAGAAGCCCCTGCTCTCTCTCTGGACTTCTTCCTTTTCAGTCCACGGTGCAAATTAAATACACAGGGCTTGGCACAGATGCCCACTTCCCTCTTCCCTCTCTTCATTGTCCACAGGGTTCATTCCACTGACCTACATATGCATCTCACTACTAGGGATTGAAATGATAGATTTCTCAATTTTAATAAACTCTCATTTTAATGAACCGATACTGTTTCTTAAACCCTAAGAATCAATATTTTAGTCTATGCTGTTTTCAGTTGATGAATGAACAAAACTAATTATTAGTAAATTAGTATACAGCATTAGGGAATTGTTTTCATTGAGGGAAAACTGACATGCTATATCTGATATACAGTATATCCAAATGAATCGATATCGGAATCAAATCACAGGCTTGTGAATCTCATCGAATTATGAAATTTGTGTCAATACACAAGCCCTACTTTACTACGCAGTGACAGTAGCCGCGTTTCCATTACCCTTTAAATTGCGCAAATTGAAATTGTGGATTGAAAATACGCCTAATAGAAACATGTCAATTTCACAAAAACTCACAAAAAAGTTTTTACACTCGCATGAGGTGGATTTTCAGGCAATTAGAAAAAGGAACATTTTTTGCAAAACTGCAATGGAAACGCATTTTTTCGAATTTACAGGTCACCTGCCATATGTAAAAGTCAATCATTCTTTAAAGAGGGCGCAGTATGTTTGGACAGAAGACGAGAATTCTTCATTAAACTCAAAAAAGACAAAAATATTACAGGACTACTGGATTCTAAACAACAAAGAAATGCCACAATTTGAATTTATCAAGACCTCGAAGCAGATAGGAGGGAGAAACACCCAGAAACACCTCATATGTGTCCGCTCCCAAGTATAAGGGTCTTTCCTTGCCATAAATGCTTGGATAACATGCCAACGTCTCCTTTGATTAAAAATAATGGCTGGTGAGGTGGCTGGGATATACGTAAATCCACCAACATCTGTTGCCATGATTTTTTGAATGATTTATCACGAGAGGATAAAAAAAGACGTTGTAGTCGCATAGCGTTAACATTTCGCAATAGTTTTTTATTGATATTTAGAAAATAGTGCAAAAGTTTTTGTAATGGAAACGCAGCTAGTGAGGATCTCAAGCTGGACTTTCTCATTTCTCTTTTAATGCAATGTCTTCTCATCAAATCTCAACCACCAAGGGCACAAACCTCAGGTGAAAATACTGAGGTGAAAATCACATTCAATTAGAGATCAAATTCAACACAAGAACAATAGTGTGCAGTGTAAAAGTACAGTGTGGCTGACATGAGAGCTGAACTACATGGATATAAGGTTTCTAATGGATCCTCTCACCAACCCTGTTATGGCACTTTAGTGCACACTTAACAGCATGCTCTCTCTTTCTTTCTCTCTCTCGCTCTCTCTCTCTCTCTCCCTTCATTCTCTCAGGTCTGTAACGGTTTAATTGAGGTCTTGGCAATTAAATTGTGCCCTGGAAGCCGCATTCAGCTCACTCGATAGATAGTGGCAGCACATCCTGAGGAAATAAGGGCTCTAACCTGTCCTGTCCCCACTCCTCCTTCTCCCTGAGGAAATTCAGATGTGTCACAAAAATTTAAGCTCTTTCAGTCTGAAACAACAACACCCTTTCACCACTAGACCCCGTCGTTGTGACATCACTCCTCTATCTCAAAGATCTATAGCGATCTCTCACATGGCTGCAGCACCTCGCTGCTTGGCTGTAATTAGCGAGCAGTTCCATTAACGCAAACGAAAGGGTCTATGAGGCTTAATGGCTTCGATATCAATGGCTGGAATAAATATCATCCATCAGAAGCCGTCTTACGTTTAACAAGCTGACGAACTCAACATCACCTTTGTGGCGAGCAACAAACAAGATGGACATTACTAATTATATTATAAAAGCTGTTCCTGAATGGTCTTAAGGTTTCAGTCTATATGGGCATAATGTATTGCAGTTCTAATATGGTTTACTCATGTCATTCTAAACCTGTGAACGAATATAGTTTGGAGAATGTTTTAACTTTTTTTGTCTACACAATGAAAAGTAATGGGGTCCAATATAGTATTGACTTTCAAAAATTGCATTCATTTTTTCAGATGAACTATCCCTTTAACATACAGCACAAAGCATTACCGCTTATCTATCTCTCACCGTAACCGCTGAGATGTCAGCGTGACTCTACAGTCTTTCATGAAGAATGATGTCTGTTTTACATCGTAAAGACATGTGTTGACATGTTCAGTTTCATCTTTTTCTCTCCTTTGTAGTCAGTCTTCTTCACCATTAAGAGGATTCACTGCACTCTTACTGAAAAAGACATCATTTTTCAATCTTGCTAGCACGTATAAAACACAAAACATTTGTTCTGAAAAAAAAAGAAAGGAGTTTGTGGATTAGGTCGTATATGCAATGACCATTAGTCGTATCAAGACCATAAATGCTTAAACGTACTACTGTTTAAAAGTTTGGGGCCATTAGGATATTTTAAAATGTTTTTAAAAGAAGTCTCTTATCCTCACCAAGGCTACATTTATTTGCTCAAAATTACAGTAAAAACAGTAACAATGTGGAAAATTATTACAATTTTAAATATCTATTTAAATGTATTTTAAAATGTAATTTATTCATGTGATGACAAAGCTGAATTTGAATTTCTCCAGTCTTCAGTGTCACATGATTCTTCAGAAATCATTCTAATATGCTGATTTGGTGCTTAAGAAACATTTATTATTAACATCAATGTTGAAAACAGTGGAAACCATGATAGCTTTTTTCCAGGATTCTTTGATAAATAGAAAGTTCAAAAGAATAGAAAATTATTTGTAACATTATGAATGTATTTATTGATATCTTTAAAAAAAAATATATATATATATCTTACTGACCCCAGACTTTTAAATAGTAGTGTACTGCATATGATAAAGTTGCCATAAAAAGTATTTGGACTCAAAATATCTTAAATGCTATAGACACAATATCAAACAAAGCAGCTTCAGCATTGGGCTTTTCTCAGAACTAACTTCACTTTCCCAAGGCATTTTTCAATGGCTTTTAACCAGATGGTGTCAAGGTTTAGACTAGAGGAATAGAGCAGAGCATCTCTGATGGTCACTGCAAGTAATACCAATTGAAACGGTCACGGAGTGATTGTTATTCTCCCACTGTTTTCCATGGTGTTGTAGCCAATGCCCTCTAGACTATCACTCAAACCAGCTCTCATGCTTCCTTCCACATTTTTACTGCCACTTCAAGTAAGAGTCAATATTACACCCATACCCTTTATGAGGTTCTGTCTGCACTGAGAAAAATGTGTCCTATTAAGACCAAACAAGACCAGGTTGTTTAGACTTAAATCACTTCCTTTGGGCAAAACATTGGTGTCCATAGATGAGCCAGAGTCGTCCTCTGAAACAAGTTTCTGCTCCATTATAGGTTTCCTAAATTATAAAGCTGCAATGTTTCTGAGCTCTCAGAGATCGCTAAACCTTTTAACAATATACTCTCAAAGGAGATCTGCCTGACTTTACCCCATGAAAATGAACTAAAGAGATGGATGAATCCTGCCTCGGTCTGAAAACAGACCTACCATTGTATAACTTCACCAATGCTTAATCAACCTGACATGGACAAAAACATACACCTGAACTCATACAACTTTGTTGCAAACCGATGAACAGAACTGACATCTAGGCTAGATTACTTTGTGCTCATAACATGTTCCAGGAAAGGTCAAATTGATTATTAACATTATTGACTGTATACACAAAGTATTAAAGTCATGGAACTCAATGTAATCATCTTCACCTTCACACTTCCCACCACTTCAAACACTTAAAAATCTTGGCCACATTTCAAATATATGAAAAATATATATGGTGCAAACAGTATAGTAAAAAAAATAATAAATGAAAATGTATTTTATTTAAACCAAAATATATTACAAAATGTACTTCAAGGAAATGCTAAATGTTTTTTTTTTTTTTTTTTTTTGATGATATAATTTTTGGAAACATCATATTATTAGAACATTTTAAATTAAAATGCTTTATCTTGATGTAGAGCAATGCTTTTTGTCTTCACCAATGCCGAATATGTATGATTCTAACAGTTCTCCTGCCTCATTGTGAGGAAAAAAAAAATTACAGAGGGTTGAAATGGAACCACAAAAGTTTGGGTGAACATTTCAATTGAATATCTGAATAACAACTGAACAACCAATCCTGCTGAACTTAATGTAAATTCACTGTTCTGTATTTAACATATGCTCAAATGGAGGCAAAAATCACTGTGTAAGAGGTTTTTGAGATGAATCTAAAGGTTTACTATCTTGGGAAAATGGTTTGACTTTGATCCATCTGTTTCTATGCAATTTCCTTTTCTTCTCTGATACATGAAACAAAGTATATAAAGAAAAAAGCTGAGAAGGAGAATTTCCAGCATAAAATAAGGTAGATTAAGTTAGGAACATCTTGTTAGATGTTCTTTGCAGTTCGTCCCCCTCCTTTCCTTATCTCTACCTCACACCATGTGTTTTTTGCAAGTTTTTTTTTAAAATGTTGAAAAGAATTTAGTATGACATGCTGGTAAATTAAGCATTGACTGCTACAGGGTTCTTGTTAGAGAACTCATGAGTCATGAATGTGACGCTGAACTTTCGTTGACAGCTATTTGGGTTAATAGTGTGAAGGTTTACAAATAACACAAATAATTACCCTACAAATAATTAGTCATTATTCTATAAAATTAAAAGTTTACTTTAAGAACAAAAAACAAATGAAGAGAAATTATCAGTCAATCAAATATGAAATGATATATGAAAAACAAATTAAATAATAGTCAATAAAAAATAGTTTCATAGACGATTCGATATTATTTCACAAGGGTTAATGAACGAAATTTAAATGAAATCACTCAAAAGTTGACTCAACAATACAAACGGGAATCAACATTAATGTAAAGTTAATGCAAAGGTGTAAAGTACAAATCTATGTCTTTACACTTTTTTTATACACTTATATACCATCCACATGATAAAATTCAAAATACAGGTAATATACGGCTCTCCTTTCTCTCCTGGGCCCAATGTGCAGGCTGTACCATAGTTTTGAACATAGTTACATAGCTGCTAGTTTTGCAGAGCATATTGTGTAATGCTTCTTAATGTATTCAGAACAAAGATTTCAGACTACTCTTTTTTGTTCAGTGCACTCAAAGTTCAAATAAAACCTATACCACTGCCTCATTCACTGTCTCTCCACTTCCAACCTTAATACCTATTGCCCTCTCTCACACATACTTACTCTATATAAAAAGAAGTAGATTGACGGGAAAGTAGCAATGCTAAATACAGGCCTTTGATCAAGAGGGAGAGACATAATGTGAAATGGCACCACAGAGAAGCATGTAAGGCACAGGCAGAAGGCTCCATCCCAGGATATGCTTCAAATCCATTACAATTATGTTACGAATCATTTGTGTATAAAATTCCCCCAGTGTGATTAAAGCACTGACTATGAGAGGTAAAAGAATGCAGACTCTGTACTTTATTTCCCATTACACAAATGTAATCTAAAAGAAAAAGAAAAAAAAAATCATGAAATTTAAACATTTGTTTAATTAATATGGAACCTCTAAAGGTACATGGTGATGGAAAAAATTAGATGGGAGGAAAAATTGTCAATGCTTTTGCATTCTCTCACAAATGTTTTGAGTTGAGCAAGGTAACACAAACCGGCCTTTGAATAAAAAAAAATAAATAAATAAAAGTCGAGAACCACTGCTCTACTGTATCCAAACATTTGATTTTATTATTACAGGAAACAACATGTGCAAGACTACATAATGATCTAACTCATGGAGCCTTGATGGCTTGTCCTGCTGTGTAAAGATTTTTTCTATAGTTTCATATTTATTGTGACTGACAGCACAAATGACACTCTATTGAATCATTTTGTCGTGTGCTTATTCAAACCAGAAAGAATCATTTGTTCTTCTTTGATTGCACATGATTGAATCAGCTCTGAATCGCACAGGTGACGAGGAGATGTGTTCCACAGACGGCGCGAGAATCTTCAAAGGGCTTTCAGAAAGCTACGGTTTCTTCACTTGAGTGTGTGATCTGACTTTGATGGTTATCCTCACGCCTGTTTGAATCATCAGCTACTGCCTCTAAAGTCCCAAGAATCATACGGTTCCTTTGGTTATCAGCCATATGGCTCTGGCTGCTGTTTCCTCCCCAAACTCAGGAACATCTCGGAGCAAAAAAACAGTCCTCTTTAGTTCAAATAATTACACGCTCAAAACAAGCTCGCCGTCAGTCATCCTAATGTCTATTTATACATTCATTGTTATTTGTTCCTAATTCTGTTTTATGTTTATCTGTAAGCTTTTTTCCCTGCCCTATTTTTCAAAACAGTTGCTATAGAAACATACCAGAAGGAAAGATTTATGGAAGAATTTTCTGCAATGCCAGAGCGTTCCTGCAAAGCCCATCTTGGAGAATGGAAACAAGCCGGTTCTGGCAGGCAGGTTTAATAAGCTGTCCCAAGACACTCCACAACAACCCTTCACCTAAAGCCCCAGCAGTCCTGCATCACGGCATCTTCAGCACACCCCTCTCTCCAAAACACTTGTCCTCCACTCCTGAACAGTTCTGTGAACAGCGAACAGTAATTGGATGATAATATGGAAGCTGCATTCAGTATTGGGATGGTGCCGTTCTCGCTTGTTTTATTGAAAATGGTACACAGGCCACGAAAGAGACGGATTGCTCGGCCTGGTGGCTCCTGTTGCTGTATCATTAGCTGGGCCTAATTAGATATTAATGACTGTGCTTTTCCATTACAGAGAACGACACACCTGACGACATTAATATTGTAGGGAGATAAGAGGAAACGGTCAAACCACCTCTGTGATTCCAAAGAGAGATGTGCTTAATGAACTAGAGGACTGATATTGGGAAAAGGTCTTCCTTTCTGTCAACAGGAGAATATCTGAATTAACAAAAACACACCCACATTTCCTAGGATGTATCGCTCTTTTCTGCAACAAAAAAAAAAAAAAAAAAAGAGAAGAAAATAAAACAAGTATTTGATTTGGCAACACTAAGTCTTGCGCCCAACATATTGAAATACATTTTGAAATATCATTAATTGTGGCGTTTAGCCCCAGACTATAATTAAACACTGCTCCAACATGACTCATGAGACAGACGTCTTATGATCGATTTATAATATGAGACTAATTGAATTAAAACGTTTATTTTAAACCTTCATTTATCTAAAATTGCTGGGCTAAAATATATCATAAACAATAGTTTCAGGCTATGTCTACATTAATCCGGATACATTTTCTTTTAGCAAAATATCTTGTGCTAAAACACAACTGCCCTCATGTTTTGAAGCAGAACAGAACTTTCTGTCATTTTTGCAGGAATGTAATATGCCAGTATAAACAGATATCTATGGGTACAATATGTCACATGACTAAACATGTGTCATCATTTTTAAATACCTCTGTTTCCTACTTGGGAGAGAGTCTTAAAAACAGCTCCATTGCCGCAGTCTCAAACCCCATTTATACTAGTGCGTTTTTGTTTTAAAATGGCGTTTTAAAAATGAAAACTATCCTCATCTACACTGGCATTTCCACAGCGTTTCAGAAACAATCTCCGCCTATACTACGCGGCCGAAAACTCATGTCACATGACAGTTCATGCACACTGGGCATGTGTATACAAGTGTAAACAGTTGCTTCTTGCACATGTAGGCAGCTGCAGTATTAAACAAAAAAAAAATTTAGATTTTAACTGCACAATGGCGACTACAAATGGCAGCCACGCCATCGTTTTCAAAAGTCTCCGTTTTGGTCAGTTTATACTGAAACGCAGCCCTGGCGTTTTCAAACTAAAACGGGCTGCAGCGTTTTCGAAAGTCTTAGTTTTCAAGGTTCGAAAACACTGCATAGTGTAAACCATAGGCGTAACCGTACCAAAACTTATGCGTTTTAAAACTAAAACGCACTAGTGTAAACGAGGCCTCGGTGTGGATGGAAGGCCAAAACATGCATTTTTAAAATGTATCCAAGTGTAGACATAGCCTCAAATTCATTTCATATTAATTGACCATTTAAAAACTTTTAGTTTTCTTAACAATACTGTGTCTTTTAAATGCTTATTAGCATTTATTTTATTCATTTTCAAAACCTGCCAAGTTCACAGCTGAAAGAAAAAAATCTGGATGCCCTCAAACCTACACACTCTTTGCAAAGCAAGGGACACATAATTGCCAATTAATGGAAGGCAGGTGCAAAGGGAAAAGGAGAAAAAGGAGAGATGTTAAAAGCGATCCCAACATATTAGCCAATCCCTCTTAGATCTGTAGTAAACAAATTCCCTTTAAATGAAAGCCAGCCCCTCTGAGGCCAATCATACCAAAGAATGAATAGATAACTTCACCGAGGTTTAGCAAACTCACTAATTGCATTTTTAAACGAAGGTGAATGTTATTTTTGTGCAAAGAGGTGAAATCTAATGAATCGGTCTTCAGATCAAAGAATAGTTGAAGCGGGGTTATGTTTGGCTACATGCAAATTATACGCTGGCATGTTAGTGGGATTCATTGTTTGGAAATATTGTGTTTATTCAGAATGAGTAACACTAGGTAACATAGCAAGTAACGAATTTCCTGAAGGGATACAATTCCCATCCTTATGAAAGTGTTAGGACAGATGTTTCAATCAAAACACACAGTACAACCAGTGTGGTGCTTGTGTACTTGTTTAACCCACATTGTGAGGACCAAATGTCCCCACAAGGATAGTAAAACCTGAGATCACCTAGATTGTGGGAATGGATTAATAAACATACTAAATTATGCTTATTTGAAAATGTAAAAATGCAAAAAGGTTTCTGTGATGGGTAGGTTTAGTAGTATAAAATCATTATGTCTATGGAGAGTCCTCATAAAGATACTGAAACCTAATGTGTGTGTGCATACAGTATAAAAAGTGTATGTAAAGTTACAAAATGATAGTTAACATTAACGCTTCACTAAAAAGAAATAATAAATACAATTTTAATGCTAACATTTTGAGAATATCCTATTACGAAATTCTAAGAACATTTCCAGGTAGCTGGAAAGAACCCAAACAAAGCAGCCTGTTTCCAGAAGGACACTGTAATCTGTTACAGACTGACCTCAGATCCTTTTTAATATTAGATGTGGAGTTATTGGATTCAGCTTTTGCTGGTCTAGACTCACTCTTAGGACCTGTACAAGTCAAAGATTTCCAGCCATGAACATAAAATGGAGATGTTAGGTAAGATTGAACAGATGCTCGCATGGAGAACCTGGTTCTTTCCTGAACAGTCTCGTGCCATAGGATATGCCAGCCAATTAAGTTAGGGAACTCTAATGAGTCAAGGCAATCATTTGTTATGAATCATTTTGTAAACTAAACAGATGGTTAATAGAGTGTTTTAGAGTGCATGGATCCACAGTGTCATTAGAGCCGTGCCAGCTCTCTCCCCATCACCATTTGTCATCCAGTGACTGTAAAGATGCCATCTCACCAAAATGACTCTCGTGACGCACATACACAGTGCTTACTTGTAAGATAAGATGATTATGATAACCTTGGTCAATGACGTATTTCCCTCAAGATGAATTTGAAAGATTTTGAGCATGTTGTGTATATTATTAGTTGATGAAATACTATAGATAATAATGCACTGTGACAGCGAAATGTAATTTAGTTACTGATAAAGTCTTCTGAACTGTAGTGTTTTTATTATTTCCGAACACTGTAGTCTACTTTGCATCTTTAGGGACTCTACAGCCAGCAAGGTCAGGATTCTAAGAGTGGGTCACTTAGTTTCTAAAATAAATATGCCATCAGTTCATGCATTATAAAAAGCTTGTACTAATCAGGTAACAGTGTGAAACACAAGACACCCTTCTTCTCTGTGCAACATTATTAATGTTCGTCTATTAAAATGCAAATGATGACAATGAGTCTGAATATTGTTAGCTTGTACGTAGCAGGTGTTGTCAAACATTCAGGTTTTGCCAGTGTAGATTACCATCTGAGAAATATATATTATAAATCCCCAAAGGTTTGAGGAGATAAGAATTTTGAAAGAAGGTTTTTTTGAAAGAAGTCTCTTATACTCACCAAGGCTGATCAAAATATACAGTAAATACAGTAATTTTAAAATATAATTTATTCCTTTGATGGCAAAGCTGAATTTTACTCCAACATCATTACTCCAGTTTTTAATTTACATTTCTTATTAGTAAATGTTGCAAAGAGTAGTGCTCTTTCACCCATAGAAAATATTTGGCACATCCTCATAAAGAGGAAGATGCGACAAATAAGACCTAAGACAGTTGAGCAACTAGAAGCCTGTATTAGACAAGAATGGGACAACATTCCTATCCCTAAACTTGAGCAACTTTTGTCCTCAGTCCACAGACGTTTGCAGACTGTTATAAAAAGAAGAGGGGATGCCACACAGTGGTAAACATGGCCTTGTCCCAACTGTTTTTGAGATGTGTTGATGCCATGAAATTTAAAATCAACTTATTTTTCCCTTAAAATGATACATTTTCTCAGTTTAAACATTTGATATGTCATCTATGTTGTATTTTGAATAAAATATTAAAATTTGAAACTTCCACATCATTGCATTCTGTTTTTATTCACAATTTGTACAGTGTCCCAACTTTTTTGGAATCAGGTTTGTAATTAGTTACTGTACTTAAGTATCTTTTACTAAGGTATTAGCAACTTTTACTCTCTACTTGACTAAATGACTAAGTATATGTAACTCTTAACTCAAATACATTTGTGATGAGTAATGCAATTACTTGTTACATTTTGCATGGCACCATACTTTTTCTGCAGCAGCTTATTTCTGCTACAAAAGAAGCGATATTGCCTTCTACAGGGCATTGAAGGTACTACATCTTGTGTGTGTTTTGCCCTTACTTACCCAAACTTGTCAACAGGGCTACTTTACACAAATGTGAGTGCATTAATAGGTCGTTTCTGAATCACGTTTCATATATGACATGAGGACATGGCTGCAGCCACTGATGAGGCTGAAACCAGCACCTCCAGTGCATGTAGGCTTTGACCATTTCATTTTACTTAACATTATTTTATTTATCTGTTATATTGAAGAGACCTTTCTGATGGATATTGGTTTAGTTATTCCCTTTTTGAGCATGTGAGCTTAACTGAGACTTGAGTGTTTGTAGACATTTAAGAGGCCATTGTGTCAACCTTGATTTATTGCAATTTTGAAGTGTTCAGTTGTATTTTGATTTTAGAAAATAAACGTGATTGCTCTCCTCACAAACCAAATGTTTCTTGTTTTTCAGTGGTATTACTGGTCTCTTAGGTGTTGAGGATTAGTGCATCCTTGAGCCTACATTCAAAATACTGTTACAATCAGATACTCCAAGACTTTTACTCAAGTCATATTGGAATTGGTGACTTGTAACTTGTAATGCATTCATTTTCGCTGTAAGGTCTCTGTAGTTTCATTCAAGTATGGTTTTCAGGTACTCTTTACACCTCTGTTTTTTATGATTAAAAATGTTAAAGAATGGCATTCATTTGAAATAGTAATCTTGGTAACACTTTAGTATGGGGAACAATTCTCACTTTTAACTATAGATGCTTATATGCATATTGGCTGTTTATTAGTACTTAATGCACCTAAAAGTGTACTAAAAAAAAAAACCTTAATGACCCCAAACTTGAATGTTATTTGTATAGCAACAAAATTTGACCAGTATGCTCACAACAGTTGGTGTGGTCAGACAAGGCAGGGATGAGGAAGATGAGGAGAATGGTGAATAGTGTTTGTTGGGTTGCATACAGCAGGGACTACTCGGTCTGGCTGTCAATGGTTTGAGGAATGAGGCTTTATCCAGCGGGAAAGCAGATTCAGACACTCTCAGCGGAGCTTGCCGATCCGCACAAGCACCATTTCTTCAACTGTGACATTAATATTTTATGGGTACGTTTGCTGTTCGATCTCTTGCCAAGGTTTGATCTGAATGCACAGCGCTGAAAACGGCTGACACTTTCATTGTGTTCCCTGCGCAAAGACTTTGAGACTAAGCTGAGAAGCTTTGTGGACTCCACTATACCCCATCATTTAGCACAAGGAACCTTCCTGTGTCAACACATTCTGTCACAATGTGGATTTGCAGCAGTTACAGCTCACGCTGGGTTCCCCACAGAGTTGTTTTTCTTTAGTCCTGAATCCTGATTGAATATACCGGACAGATACACCGCTACAAACCTAGATGAGAATCTGGTCATTACAATGACCGTGCAAATTGCAATTACTAGCTTTATCATTTCAGCTGTATTTTATTCTTATTTAATCAAAGATTATTAACATGATTTGAAGGATCGCAAATGGGGGTGACCCTGAAAGTGAAGTTATATTGAGATCACAGACCTGCTCTGTCACCAGGGTGCCCTTAATCAAGGCTCCAAACCCCAGGTTGCAATTAGATCCACAAATTGCGTTGGATGAAAAGCATATGCTGAATAGCAACTAAGGACCCGTTTACACCAGAGGGATCCGGTCACAAGAAGCCGGTGCTAAATGCAGATGTAAAGAGGGTTCAGAACCTTTTCTGTTAACTGGGCTGCACAGCAGTGGTAGTATTAAATATTAGTGTAAAGTAATGTAATTTTATTATTATTATATTTTTCATAAATACTCAATTTTTTACAGTTAAATAGTATAACAATATTATTTCTTATTTACTTTAAGTAAGCAATAAGGTACAAGAGGCTGTGCTGTATCATGAATAAGTCACGGATGAAGGGCGTTGTTAGGCGCGACACGAAGTGCCTGCAACCCCTTCAGCCATGACTTATTCACAATACAGCACTAGTCTTGAGTACTTTATTGCTTTTATAAAACTGTTACCACACAATACAAATATTAAAGCCAAAAATATGTATCAATGCAACTTTCATAAAGTAAACATCAACTAAACGCCTTCCTTCCGCCAGACAAAATAGTCCCTGACCGTGAACAGCAACAGAAGTTACATTGTTACGCCATTAGATGGTGGCAAAGACTGTCTTTATGAGTGTGTCAGTCAGTAGCGAAGACTTTTACATTGAAAAGACTTGAGTTGTTGTGAACACAGAACAAGACACAACTGACAAATGCTTTGGCTAGCTCTGTCAGTCATGGGAAAACCCCTTAACTGTTAAAAGGACAAGATAATACATCAGGCAAAAACAGATTTTTTTATTATGAACATAGGACTGACCTGAAGGAAATGCTAAATCTGAATGAAGGTAATAAACTTGCTCACTCAATCTCTTTCTCACAATACTCTTCTACATAATACAGTAAGCTTCAAGGAACAATATCAATTGAGAAAATACAGTTTACATTGCTAAGAGTGGTTGCTAAGGGTGTTGTGTAGTAATACACAGAACCGTTGAGTGAAGTGGGCATAGCCGTGTTTTAAACACAGCTATTGACCAATCAGAATCAAGGACAGAAATTAACCATTTTATAATATTTTATATAATAGTACTACTACTAATAATAATAATAATAATAACAATAATAATGATAATAATATTTTAAATAAGAAATATTACTATTGTAATAATACTATTTCACTGTAAAATAAAATAAAAATCAAGTATTAAGAAAAATATAATAATAATAATTATTTGTGAATGGCAGTGAAGTGACATAACTGACGCTGGTAGGTCACGTGATAAGGGCAACATGGCAGATGTAGTATGTCCAACGTACTTTTTTAGCAGTCTTGAAGTAATTACTTATTCAAAATAAGTACTCAAGAGAGTATGCGATTTTGGACGCAGCCAACTTTTCTCTATTTATGGATATAATGAGACAAGCACGGGCGAGTGACATATGTACACAATTTCTGTGAAAACCATCCCATCAGGTCTGAAATATAACACTCATAATAGGCTTAACATAGTGAATCAGGCTAAGACAAAAGCATGTTTTGGAAGAAGGACTGATGATGTATTGTTAATTTTGAACAAAAAATAAGGGACTAGCGAGCTGGCAGTGGTGACGGCAAGAGCACGTAAGTGTTTTGCTTAACATCTGTTCTGGGTCAGTTGCTTCGTTTATTCTTTGCTGCTAGGAAGGATTTATTTCGTATCTGTGTTTGTCCTATTTTCTACCTTGACTATAATTGTATTTTAATTGTACTTGTTTAGAATAACAGGCGCGTTTGCAGACTTTATTGGTCGCAATTAAGCTTTATTTAGTTTCGGTTTGCAGCCATTCACGGGTTTAGGCTTTTGCAGTGCTAATTTGCAAGGCGGGCCTAGCTGTTTTCAATCACGTGTTAATAAGCAGTATATTAATTGTGTGTGCACGCTGTCGCGGAAGCGTCAGCGGGAGTGTTCAGCCTCCTCGGGTAAAGACCTTCGACTCTACCTGTGCGACTCCACCGAGCAACAACACCGGTAGGCACTTAAGTTTCTTCCTTCCTTTCACACTTTTCCGTCTTCCTCAGCATGTGCTTTCAACACATTCCTGTTGTCTCTCGGCAACGCTCCACTAACCCACGTAAAAGGCAGCGCAATGTTTCTAACCTGCGCCCTGTTTACTCCTCCTCTCTCTGTCTTTGTGGGTCTATGGAATTGTCAGTTAGCAGTTAACAAAGCTGACTTCATTCCAGTCTTTGCTACTAATTCTTCTCTTAATATCTTGGGCCTGACTGAGACCTGGATTCATCCAGAGGACTCAGCAACCCCTGCTGCTCTCTCTAACAACTTCACTTTCTCTCATACCCCTCGCCAGTCTGGGAGGGGTGGGGGCACAGGTCTTCTCATTTCTGACAATTGGAAATACTCGACTCATTCCTCCCTTTGCAACAACAATTCATTTGAGTTTCATGCTATTACAATCTCAATTCCTGTCAAAATTCATATCGTAGTAATTTATCGCCCCCCAGGCCAACTGGGTACCTTTGTAGAGGAACTGGACATGCTGCTGTCCTCATTCCCAGAGGATGGTAGCCCACTTGTAGTTTTTGGCAATTTCAAAATTCATCTAGAGAAGCCATATGCTTCAGAATTCCTCTCTCTTGTAGCCTCATTCGATCTCAATCAGCTCATCACCACAAGTACACATAAATCTGGCAACCAACTTGACCTCATTTACACACACAACTGCATATGTTACCCCCTTTCCACCAGCATGAACCGGGTGCTAGTTCAGTGCTAGTGCCAGTTCGGAGTTGGTTCAACTGTCAAGCCTTCTAAGAACTGGTTTGTCTTTCCACAGGCTAGAGAGCCAACACAGAGCCAGGTCTTGCATCACTGTTTACGTCTCATATTTCACAGCAAAGCTAGCGCTGCAGCGCCAAACACAAACACACCAAGCTTGTTCGAGATGCATCGAATTCTCGCATAGCAATCGGCGCATGACATCAAAGCTCCGCGAGAACGATCCAAAAGCACAAGGAGTCGTATGCTCTACAAACGCTCCCGTGGACCCGCGGCACCCGCCGAATCGGTCCGCGCTGCTTCAAAGCATCTCGAACAAGCCTTCTATCAACAATCGCGGATGTTTCACTACTGTTGATGCTCATGGCTTTGCGAACCTACATCGGCATCCAAACACGGCTCGCCGTAATTTGTATATAGACGGAGATTACAATCGAGCTGCTATTACCTCGATTAGCTGCTATTTCAAAAATGGCGGTCACAAGTTTCTTGTTGGTCACGGTAACCCCGCCCCTATCCCCTGACGCAAGCGGTTCTTACTTCTAGCCCAGCAACGTTTTGGTGCTACTTACGAACCACTTTTCCTGGTTCGGAGCTGGCGTTTTATGTGTCGAAAGACAAAGAACTGATTTGAAACTAGGCTCTGGCTCCGAACCAGCACTCAGACTGCCTTGGTGGAAAAGAGGTAACTGACAACATTTTGGTAAAACCTCTGCACATCTCCGATCATTTCTTTGTTACTTTTAATCTACAACTCCCCATTTGTTCACCACCAACCCCTCTACCAGTTACCTTCAGACGAAACCTGCGCTCTCTTTCTTTTTCTCATCTTTCCTCTGTCGTGTCATCCTCCCTTCCCTCACCCACACAATTCTCATCTCTGGGTGTGAATACAGCAACAGACACTTTATGTTCCACCTTAACTTCATCTCTTGATAGTATCTGTCCTCTGTCATCCAGGCCTGCATGTGCTACTCCCTCTAATCCCTGGTTATCCGATTTTCTTCGTGAACATCAGACCAAACTCAGGGCTGCAGAGAGGAAATGGCACAAATCAAAACATTTTTTCATTTTTTCAAAACATTCAACTCTCTCCTCTGTCCCCCTCCACCACCACCCACCTCATCTCTAACTGCTGATAATTTTGCTAACTTTTTCACTGAAAAAACATCTACCATCAGCAGTCAGTTCTCCGCTCCACACACACAGGAATTCAGACCAACCACACACACAACCACACACCTCCTCTCTTCATTCTCCCCCCTCACTGAGACAGAAGTATCCAAACTTCTCCTCTCCAGTCATCCCACCACCTGCCCTCTAGATCCCATCCCCTCACACCTTCTACAAGCCATCGCTCCTACACTTTTACCAGAACTTACACACATCATCAACACATCTCTCCACACTGGCACTTTCCCTAACACATTCAAGCAGGCTCGGGTAACCCCACTGCTTAAAACCCCTTGCTTGGACCCCTCCTCTTCTCCATTTACACTACATCACTTGGTCCCATCATTCAGGCACATGGTTTCTCCTACCATTGCTATGCTGATGACACACAACTCTTCCTTTCATTCCATCCAGAGGATCCCACAGTAGCTGCTTGAATCTCAAGCTGTCTGGCGGACATCTCAGCATGGATGAAAGAACATCATCTACAGCTCAACCTGGCTAAGACTGAGCTTCTCGTCTTCCCTGCCAATCCGACTCTAAATCACGATTTCAGCATCCAGCTTGGCACATCCTCGATTACTCCATCAAATTCGGCCAGAAATCTTGGAGTAATCCTTGATAACCAACTGTCCTTCAAAGACCACATTGCAAAGACAGCTCGGTCATGCAGATTTGCACTATTCAACATCAGGAAAATCAGGCCCTTTCTAATAGAACATGCAACACAACTTCTCGTCCAGGCTCTGGTCATTTCTAGGCTTGACTACTGCAATGCTCTTCTGGCTGGACTGCCATCATGCACAATCAAACCTCTACAAATGATTCAGAACGCTGCAGCACGTCTCGTCTTTAACGAGCCCAAAAGAGCCCACGTCACGCCTCTCTTCATCTCTCTAAACTGGCTACCACTTGCTGCTCGCATCAAATTCAAGGCGTTGACGCTTACAGATCTACCACAAGCTCAGCACCCTCCTACTTCCACTCACTCTTACGAGTCTACACTCCTACCAGAAGCCTACGGTCTTCAAAGGAGCGAAGGCTTGTGGTACCGTCACAGAGAGGCACGAAATCACTCTCCAGGACATTCTCATTCACTGTCCCTTGCTGGTGGAATGATCTTCCTGCCTTCATCCAGAATGCTGAATCCCTGGCAACATTCAAAAGACAGTTGAAAACTCATCTCTTTCATGAGCACTTAACCTCATCTTATAAAAAAAAAAAAAAAAAAATTCTTATCCCTATTAGGGCTGGGCGATATGGCTAAAAAAAAAACTATCACGATATCAGTGTTTCATGTCGGTCGATATCGATAATTATTGATATTTTTTATGACCCATTTAAAATAAGGACTAGGAGAAAAATATATTACATTTAAACATTTTTATTTTAAACTTAACCTTCCTCTGATCATAATCCCCTCAGTTATTAAGACAGAAATGTCAACAACCATGGAAAATTCAAATAATTAAAATGTAAACATAAGTCTAAAGTAGGGTGACCACCCGTCCCGCATTTTGCGGGACAGTCCCGAAATTAGGAGCTTTGTCCCGCAAGACTTGAGTAGTGTCCCTCATTTCATTTATGCCTGTAATTTTTTTTCATCCCTGAAATTACAATACCACAGTAAGAAATATAATAAAAACTGTGAGCATTTAAAAATCTATTTGTGCAGCCGTCATATTCTAGCTGTGAAAATAACCAACCAGCGAAATCATAGAGAGAGGTTTTCCTGCTGATGACAACTGAATGGACAGCGCAAAGAGCAGGCCTCAAAGTAAGTAAACACAACTACACCAGAAAGGATTTCATCTTCCATACTGGATAAGAACCTCAAGAGCTGCTCAAAGCTGCCCAAATCGATTATTTAAAGCATGTAATCATCCATCCTGATGTTAAATATTTCCAACGAACGGCGGCGATCAAGCGCCACACACGGAAATGGTCGAGCACCTACAGAAAAACGAGATATTCTCCATTTGTTTTAACCAATACAAAATTGCGAAATTCAGACATGACTTTCTTCTCACGTTAATATTTCATTTAATGCGAGTTCTATGGCGTTGTTATATTGAAAAATGTCGAGAGCGCATCAAATGCGCGATCAATCTCTCCACTCACAGGCGCATTCCCTTGCACAAAACTGGACGCGCACGCGCTCTCGCTCAGATATCACATCTGCGTGCTCAAACTTTTGTCCTCCTGCATGTGCAGCCGTGAATCTAGAATTGTCTTCTCTCCAGGATTTAATGTTGCCATAAGCGCAACATTATAGTGTGGGCACCCACCGGCAGAAACATTAATTGGCGCATATACCAAGTTTGCCAACAAATGTAAATCAATATTTACATAGCGTAATAGTTGTAAATGTATCTGTCTCATGTGTCCCGCATTGTCCCGCAAAATCACATCTACAGTCCTGCAACAGATCAATAGTCAGGTGGTCACCCTAGTCTAAAGTCACAATGAACACTTTTCCTCTTTTATTTACAATTTCCTCGCTCGCTGCCGCACTCATTTTCTGCTTATCAGTCGCCGGTTACTGAAGAGAAATCCAGCACGAGACAACGATATGGCGCAACCAAAATTGATACTGTTACATGATTGGCTGTTAGCGTGTCACTCCCTACGTTGCTAGGTTACCAGAGAGCGAGTGCCTTTGTTAATGCAACCAAACTTGCTTCGCAACCTCTGTTTTCTTCCGACAAAGAATAAAAAATATCGAACGATTTATCGAACATTTTTTATTGATATCGATCACGTGTCTATCGCGATACATATCGTTATCGTTTTATCGCCCAGCCCTAATACCTATCCTTTCACTTCCTCTCTATTGTAGCTTATACTCTGAGCACTGCTTATAACTTTTATTGTGAGCACTTCTTGTCTGTTTGCCTCGTCATGACGACTCGCTTGCTGTATTCCTCACTTGTAAGTCGCTTTGGATAAAAGCGTCTGCCAAATGAATAAATGTAAATGTAATGTAAATGTAAAAGCTTTTGCAAAGAGCCCTTAAAGCTTCTCTTTTTTGACAACAGATTTATAAAGTTCTTATTACAAATCTGAAATTAAGTTTTGTAAATGTTGCATTTTGTAATTCATGTTATAAGCGACCCAAGTCCTAAATCACAATCTTTGAGATTTGGTAATTGCTTGGAGCCATATCGCAATTTCTGTTTTATTCTGACTAATTGTTTAGCCCTAACTCAAAACACATTCAGAGACTGCCTACTGACCTATCAATCATCCATTTGGCTAAAACAATGGTTTTTAACTTTGCCAGGTTATGGCAAAAAAATAACCACCTGATCTAAACATTAGGAAAAGCACAGAGTTATGCAAACAAAAGACACATGGTCACAAGTGGTCACAGGACATGCATTTGAGATGCTGCCAGGCGTGAACAGAAATGTGTCTCTGCTGACTGCTTGTGATTGGACCACCTGAGACAGATCTTTAAACCACAAGTAAACTGAGCCTAAATCTGGATTTTTGTCTCAGTTCACAATTGTAAATTAAATGTGTCTGAATGTTTTGGTCAAAGACGGTTATTCAAAAGAGCTAATTTTCACTCCAACAAAAGCTTTCGCCCCAGGATATGCCGATGACAAATACAAATCAGAATCTTTTCTTCTTCTTTGATAACAAGCAATTATTCCCTTTCCACTGTGGAGAACTCTCCCGCTGAATCGAATGTGCTCCAAAAACTCTTCAATATAGAAACTTTCTCATCCCAGATTCTCAGGAGATGTAATTATTGTTCAGCTGACTTGTAAGACTTACAGAGCTAGAGGAAAAAACCCTCCCCAGCCGACATTGCCCCATGTTTATTTTTAACCGCCCAGAGAGCACTAGAGTTCACGGTCTTTGGACAGTGTTTAACTCAGAATGACCAGCACATGTAAGGGAGTTAGAACCTGAAGCATTCAGGCTAATTTTTTATCAATATTCACATAACATCTGCAGGCATCCAGAACAGATTAGATATAGATAACTTTAGATTTGTTTATCTTCTAGAAGTCAGTGCAAAACTACAGTATTTGCAACTTAAATGTCATTAGTCAAATGAAACTTGAACTTTAGTATGCTATGTAGTAGAGATGCATGATTAATCGTAAAAAGATCGTAATCTTGATTCAAACAACCACGCAATCTCGTTCCTGAATGACAATAATTCGCCTCTGTCAATTAAACCTTTAATGATCACAGCGAACATGGTCGCTGAGCCAGAGAGAGCAGTTTTCACGTATAGGTATGAACAAAGACTTTATATATAGAAAGACAGTGCACTTGTATTATTACTGTATGAATGGAAGAAAGTGCAACGCGCAATATGGCGGAATACGTCCCGCCTTCTAAATAAGAGCGAATCACCAATTGGTAATGTCATTGCGTCACTGCAGCTGCCATTAGAAGCTCAGGTTCCTATAGAAACAGTCAGACGCGCACTTCCTGTAGAGATGCATGCGCATTAGCTTGATCCAGGCTGAAAAATGCAGATTTTGTCATGATTCGAGTGTTTAGAAACAAAATTTATGAGAAAGCTTGGCAAACAGCTTTAGAGAATTTGATGTTTCCCCATTTAAAGAGATAGGAGCTGCACTTGAATGCCCAAGAGGCGTTTCAAAGATGGCCGCCGAGTGAAATGACTTGTCTTAAAGGGACTTTAGTATTACTAGCTTCACAAACCATCTTTTCAACCACACAGTATCTATAATTCCGTTAAAAACATTTAAATTATCAAAGAAGTACTGGGATTATATCAGAAAGTTTATAGTTCTGATATAACTCTGATGTCTACAGTAGCGATCAAAATAGAGTAGAAGTAACTTGACGCTTCAAATAAAGATTGTATCAATTACATTGTTACTCCAGTAGGTTGAGCAAAGTGACTGTTAAAAAATGTATTTGTCATTGAATTATTCATTTAAGAGATTTGTCCAAAAACGATGATTCATACAGTAATGAAACAAGTGAGGTTTTTATGAGCAAGTCATTGAATCATTCATTCATACAAACTGATTAAAAAAAAAAAAAAAAAAATTCATTCAAATTAATTAGATATTTTTCAAATAACATTTTGTCAGAACCACTATTTAAACCTCTATTTTTAACAAAAAAAAAAAAAAATTGTGATTCTCAATTTTTCCAGAATCATACAGCTCTACTATGTAGTCAAACATTCACCAAATGTAAAAAATCACCAATGCAACTGCATTAAACATTCATAGAAGAGGGACGTGTAAGAATGACAGACATTTATATCCAACTAATATCCAATTCATCTAAATATTTAAAATAAACAGACTGTGTGGTATTTGAAGTATTGGCACATTTACTCTGCCATCCGACTTTTGTAGCCCTACGTCCACAGATGAACTTTAACTTCCTCTTCCTTTCTTTTGTAATGCAAATGAGTTCGTATTTATAATTAAAATAATCAATATTCTGTTTTATGCTGTTCAAAGCTCGATTCACCCTCCCTGAGTTCCCGCTAGCCATCTATAAAATCAGCACCGTCAACCCAGACGGCTTTGTTTACCACACTTCAGTCCCCGACTTTCTCTAAACATTGACACTCTGATCTGAGTCCAGTGAGTTAAAGACATGGTGTTTGGTCCTGGAGGACAGTGAAAGGTTTATTGGCTTTTAAAACATGTAGACTTAGCTGAAATATTTCTACATGTGTAGGTATGTTTTAAGGAATAGTTAGACATTCAAAAGTAGTGGTTTTTATTACTTACTGATTAAAAGTCTCTGGTCCCTATATATCCCATTCAAAAATATAAGTCTGCTGTAATACATAGGTTTAAAATCCCTACATATGAGCAAAACTGCATAGTAAGCAAGCACCACAAATTATAAGATGATAAACTATTAATTAGTAAACAGTACCTATCAGTCCTATGGAAAACTCAAGGCCACAATAACGTTTGCTGAATTTTTAGTTCATTTAAACTCAAACCTTTTCAAGGCCATTTTAGTTTTAGCAATTGACCAGATTTGACAGATATTACTAAAGCTATTTTTCTCAGAAATGCTTCAATAACGTATTCTACCTATGTTGTTTCTGTTCAGGGCAGTGTTATTTTAGTACTATTTATATAATATTATACTACTTATTAATATTTTTTATATAGTTTGCTTTTATATTTTCAGTTTTCTTTTTAAGTTTAGTCATTTGTTGTTTTTATTCATTTTAGTTTTTGATTAATTTTTAGATATTATATCTAAATAATTAAATATATATCTAGATTTAATTTATTTTCAAAAAAGCAATTTTTAATGGTTTTAGTAAACAATAACAACACTGTTTCGGGTTCAATCTGATTAAATATAATTAAATAAAACTACTTAAAGCATGTACACCTATCAAAGATTCATATGATAGTTCATTGCATTAATATTTTATATCTGGGGTGTCTGAGACACTAATCTAATAATAAAAGAGTAAATGCGATAATGTAACAAGTACAATTTTCCTTTGAAGTGTTTTATTGTTTATAATGAGTTATCATAAGATTGAGAAAATTATAAGTCAACCTGATACTTCAGTTATAAGAATATTTTTCAAGCTATTTAAATAGCCCTGGGGTCTCTCAAACCTCAAACAGAACATTAGCATTAATTCTGAAATAACTCTTATGGCAGACCTATACAATTTTCTTTACTAGGCAGCATGACCCTAAATACTGCTGCCGTCAGATCAAGGCATAAAATGTCAAGTTGTACACAGAGCCAAGATGTCAGAATTTTGGAAGATCTGATGCAACATGACACTGAGCATTAAGTACAGCGATTCAGTGGTTCCCAGATCATTGATTCTTGTAAGCTGCACTGTATATCTTGGGTTTGATGGGAGACTGACACATGCTCATCTGGAGGTGGAAGACATAAAGGCAGGAGAGGCAGAACGAATGAAATGAGTTAGCGCACATGATGGAGGGCTGAGAACGAGAGCTCCGAAATCCCCCCACACAAAGTGATGTGCTCCAGAGGACACTCTCAATACGCTTCCTTGATCTTTTGGCTTATATAATATAATTAAAGACTTTAAGCAGGCTTTACAGAGACAGGCAGAGCCCGCGCAGTCAGGGGAGGGAAAAGGAAAATCCCTTAAGAAGGCCCATATGTGGCTGCAGACCCGTACTGTTTCCTCCGAGTCTCTCTCTCCGTGGAAATCGCTTCGTTCTGGTGCTTGTGCGCCCGCACATAGGCATGTGATGATACATACGCATACACACTCTCACCCACGCTCACACACACTCCGTAAGCTGGAACACTGTGACAGCAGAGTGGAAATGACAGCACAATGTGGTTTCGAACATCCCAATACACACTCTTTACTGTGTATTTGACATCTAACATTTCAATTTCATCTGTTATCTCGCTGATATATGTGTGTGTTGTACAAAATATTAAAGCGTTTTTATTAAAGAGATACCGTTTTTGGCATCGCATCCCTTAAATGGTTGAGACTTGTGCGTGCAGTGATTGGAAAACTTGGCAGGCAAAGACGCAGATGTGATAATCAAGTCTTACGTAACGCTGACACACAGTAATGCAACCTCCGAGTCTCCATTTCCCTCAACTGAACTTCAAGCTTACAGCACTATATTCCATCTCCACGGGCTGTCAGCCTCGGAGCACTGCAGTGCAGAATCAGTATCCGTAGCATTTTGAGAGTGTGGACTCACTCAAGTCCTCTCACACGCTGACTGACAGGAAAGTGACAAACAGAAGGGGAAAGCGCAAGTGTTCTCCAATTTTAACTGTGAATCATAGGCATCATTTACAGACTTTTTCGCCATGGTTGATTTGGTCCACACCACTTCATGGAATAGCTTGGGACTGGGATCTATGCAATACAAAGAACTCAAATTCTTAGGCATGAGTTTTCATTTCATTAGTGGATATTACACTGAGATGCAATAGTGCTGGAATTTGTTCTTTTTTTGTTATTATTATGTTAATTTTGACAATCATCAGATAAGAAATACTTTTATGAGCACCCTAAAAAAAAATCTGTCACTGAAATAAAATCACTGTAATTTATATGTTATTTGGACATAAATATATTTAGTCATAATTAATGGTTACTTTTGAATGGATGTTAATGGGAAAACATGCTTACGGCCATCATAATATTGAAATAACATCATCTACTAGCAAAAGTGATTATGTAATTATGGGCTTGTCCCAATACCTACATTTGCAGTTTTTGCACTAGACCAGGGGTGTCCAAACTTTTTTAAAAGGGGGCCAGATTCGATGTTGTGGACACACCTGGGGGCTGGTTCCTTCTCTTATATATATTTTATATATATATATATATTTTTTTTTTTTTACATGTTTTGTTTCTTGAAAACATTACAGATTTGACAAAAGCTTGAGCTGACAATAGCTTGAGATAGGACACAGATGTAAATTTAATACACAAACAATATCTGTTAAACTTTTAACAACCTCGTTTTTAAAGGGTGAAATTTAAATATTAAAACTCCGACAGCACTGCCTGGATATTATAACTAAAACTGCTGCATTTTAAAACATTATACTTTGGACACAGGCTCATTTGTTTGTGGGATATATACAATCATACAGTTTTACAACATAAACGCTGCTCAGGTTGCATAATTTCTTGAAGAACGATGATGGAGAGCAGATCATTCAGAAGAAAAGTGATGCAAACTATGGATCATTTATCAATATTTAATTGATTTAATGCTTTTGTGGACAAAAAGTACTGTTTTTTGTTTTTCAATGGACACTCATGGACATTTTACCCAAGTGCCAAAGATTGGATTCATCTCACGATCGTTATTTCATTATAAAGGTATGAATGATTTTTCATGTTGTTATTTGCACACCCGACACAAATTACAATTACTGGAGGTAGAGCATCTATATCGTAAAAAAGACACTGTAGATTGACAGTAAACCTTTAGAACTTTCAAATGATATAACTTATCTTTATTAATATTTTAGATAGTATCTAAGATAGATAGATAGCTCCGTATCCTGCTAACATGATCACGTTGAGCTAGGTGGGCATGGTTTCAGTAACCAGGCACCTCAGTTCCAACCCTGTCCCGCCTCTTTGCCCATTTTCAGTTATCCAGGAGTGATGTGCGGTGACGCTCTGCTAAGATGGCAGCGGCCTCATTTTCGCTTCAAAAATGTTCTTCAGAAATCAGCGGGTGAATTCACGGACACTAGGCCTACGTCCATATTTTTTTTTCAGTCTATGCTTTTGCCGCATTAATGTTTCACTGGCCTAAAATCTAGTACTGCAACCTTTTGTTTACATTGTGAAACTGCGCAATTTGTAAATTATGCGTGGCGGACCACATACAGGTGCTGGTCATATAATTAGAATATCATCAAAAATGTATTTCACTAATTCCATTCAAAAAGTGAAACTTGTATATTATATTCATTCATTACACACAGACTGATATATTTCAAATGTTTATTTCTTTTAATTTTGATGATTATAACTGACTAATTAACTCAAAACACCTGCAAAGGCCTTTAAATGGTCTCTCAATCTAGTTCTGTAGGCTACACAATCATGGGGAAGACTGCTGGCTTGACAGTTGTCCAAAAGACGACCATTGACACCTTGCACAAGGAGGGCAAGACACAAAAGGTCATTGCAAAAGAGGCTGGCTGTTCACAGAGCTCTGTGTCCAAGCACATTAATAGAGAGGCGAAGGGAAGAAAAAGATGGGGTAGAAAAAAGTGTACAAGTAATAGGGATAACCGCACCCTGGAGAGGATTGTGAAACAAAACCCATTCAAAAATGTGGGGGAGATTCACACATAGAGTGGACTGCAGCTGGAGTCAGTGCTTCAAGAACCACACTTCAGTCCCCGACTTTCTCTAAACATTGACACTCTGATCTGAGTCCAGTGAGTTAAAGACATGGTGTTTGGTCCTGGAGGACAGAGAAAGGTTTATTGACTTTTAAAACATGTAGACTTAGCTGAAATATTTCTACATGTGTAGGTATGTTTTAAGGAATAGTTAGACATTCAGAAGTAGTAGTTTTTATTACTTACTGATTAAAAAAAAATTTACTGTGGAAATCAGGGTCCCAGAGTCTGGAGGAAGAGAGGAGAGGCACACAATCCACGTTGCTTGAGGTCCAGTGTAAAGTTTCCACAGTCAGTGATGGTTTGGGGTGCCATGTCATCTGCTGGTGTTGATGTACTGTGTTTTCTGAGGTACAAGGTCAACGCAGCCGTATACCAGGAAGTTTTAGAGCATTTCATGCTTCCTGCTGCTGACCAACTTTATGGAGATGCAGATTTCATTTTCCAACAGGACTTGGCACCTGCACACAGTGCCAAAGCGACCAGTACCTGGTTTAAGGACCATGGTATCCCTGTTCTTAATTGGCCAGCAAACTCGCCTGACCTTAACCCCATAGAAAATCTATGGGGTATTGTGAAGAGGAAGATGCGATATGCCAGACCCAACAATGCAGAAGAGCTGAAGGCCACTATCAGAGCAACCTGGGCTCTCATAACACCTGAGCAGTGCCACAGACTGGTCGACTCCATGCCACGCCGCATTGCTGCAGTAATTCAGGCAAAAGGAGCCCCAACTAAGTATTGAGTGCTGTACATGCTCATACTTTTAAGTTGGCCAAGATTTCTAAAAATCCTTTCTTTGTATTGGTCTTAAGTAATATTCTAATTTTCTGACCGGAAACCGGAAACAACTGAGCAGTAATATTTCAAACCGGATGTGTGTCACAAGGCTCAGTGCAAGTAGTCCATTTCCTGTATTTAAGTGTTCAAGTGGGTGTGAAGACCATAAATGTGCATACATGGAACTTCTGATGGGACACACTTGCAACACACTAACATAAAAATGCACTTTTTTTTTTTTTTTTTTTTTTTGACTTGCTGCACCTACTGACTTTTTAGTTTCAAATTTAGAGTATCATTTTATTTTTAATTTATATTCATGCCACCTCTGAGCTGTCTGTGTAAATATACCTTAATGCCACTTTAGATGCAGCTTCTGAAAAATGTTGAATCAAAATATTTCTTTCTAAAGCTAATTTTTGTAATGACTATTCAATTCTTTTCTCATCTAACACCATAATGACTTTAAATTACATTTTGAGGTGTAATTTCTCAGCCAAAATTGATGTTATTTTATTAATCACACCATGTATTTAATTCAATTAAACATTTTAATCGCTAATTTATACACAAATTACATAATTAATTTTAATGAGCTAATCATAATGTTATGAGATCACAAATCACGCTTGCTCCATCCAACACCCTTCCAAACTTGTTTACCCACCACAAAGTGACATTCACACTTTGAACGAAACAGCTTTTAAGTTAAAAGGATAACATCTGTTTCCATTTTTACTGACAAACGAGGGCTAAATAATTCAGCTGTATTCCTTTGTAAACTTTTAAACGCCTTGAGAGGCCAGACAGTGGGCATCCTCACCGAACCCGTGCGGCTGAAGCGAGTTTAAGTTAGCTAGCGCCTGACACGGCTGTGTAGATTAATGTTCAGTGCAGTGAAAAAGGAAGAGGCTGGCTCTGTCCCAGTTCATGCCAGAGGGAACTGGAGTTTATTTTAGTCACTGTAGTTATGCAGAAATAGAAGAGAGGCCTGTGACATGCAATGTTCACATGCTAGCAGCAGTGCTGTCTGCACAGGTTTGCATTGTGTACAAATTTACATAGCTTGTCTGAATTCAGTCTTAAATCACAGAGAGGTGATTGATAATGTGTAAATTTGCATGCTAGTTCTGTGGTTTTGTTTATAGGCTTGTTTAATTTGCTTTGTGTGCCATTCTGCTCCAAATTTACTGTCAGTCAGGGGTGTTTTTGTTTAAATCTGCTTGTTGAATAAAGTTGATTAAAGGGACAGTTTACCCTAAAATGAAAATTCTGTCCTCATTTACTCACCTACACGTCATTCCAAACCTGTATGACTGTGGAACACAAAAGAAGATATTTTGAAGAACACAATGAATAGTCCAAAACATGAGGATCAGTAAATGTTGGGTGAACTACACCTTTAAATGGTGCCATCAGTTTAATTCAATCATCTACTCTCCAACTCTTTAAATGTATCACTTACTAATGTAATAATTGTTTTTATGCTAAATATTTTCTTTCATAGTTACTTTGTCTCATTAAATAATTAAACATGCTCCTCAATATATTTTTCTGCACTAAATAACTTTTTCTCCGACTACAGTTATTATGCTTCATTGGTCTTGAACTTAACTTTTTACATGGTTTCTTGGTGTGAGGAAATCCATCCAGAAGTCTCTACAGTTACGCCACATCCAGAGATTGTGACCCTAAGTGCTCTCGATAACAACACACTCCTACTACAGCACATTCTACTCTCTGTGTTGTTGTAGCATCTGTGAGAAAATTAATAAAATATGAAACACTCATAGTACATTTATTCGAAGCCTTTCCTTTTAAATTAGGAGCTACTGTAATGGATTAGACAGTCTCTGTCTTCTTAGAGCTTCCCATCAAAAGCAAACTTTCCACATGAGGCCTGAGGGTCCATCACTTACATGTATCAGTTAAGCTCATGATTTACATTATCAATTTAGTCACAGCGTGATTATTTAAATAATATGTGATGATGGCTCCTTATTGGCAAGAACATAAAGATCGACTGCCGTTATTCTTTAGCTAAGTATTGTCAAAGGCCTGGAACTCATCTCCTTCACGCTGCATGTCAATTTATGCGGGGAGAAATTTTTAAAGGAAATAAAAGTGGGGCGAAAGGAATTAGGAGTGTCGTAAGAGGCGACTGGGATGTGTGCACATGATTTATGGCATTTTGCTCTTTAAGTTAAAGATGGCAGAGGCCGTTCCGTCAGCAAACAATTCAATCACCGAGCCCTTCAGTCCAGACCCTTTGCAGAAGTAATTACCAACCCACCCTGAAGCACACATCCATCTTAAGGCTTTAAAAAGCCACTCATTCTTCATTCATGGAAATCAGTGGCTGCTTCCTTCTCAGTCATATGGTTGGCGTCTAAAAATACCTAAGGGGTCATTTGCCATGCTTTTTGCAATCATTAAGGATCCATTCCAACACGGATACGTTTTCCGTTTTACTTTTTGGGTGCTAAGGAGAGATATGTCGAGGGTGGATATCACTTTCAAACATGCACTTGTAGTGGATTGAAAGTGCTCAGCTTGCCTGTTCGGTATCATTCACAGTCCAGTTACGCAGCTGACAGATGCCACAAATCAGATCTTACAATATTTATTTACTTTCTATCTCTGAGCATATTCTGGTAACACCCTTAATATGACACCATATTATAGCACTGAACATATGACAACCTGCCACAAAATTAAACCTAATGTGGTGGATGCACAGGTGTTCTGGTTATGGCATCACAAAATGTCTTATGAATATTAATTAGGTCTTGCACAATTAATTTAACATGATCTTTTACTGTTTTAAACAATTAAGTCAAATTGAAAATGATCTGTAGTACAGTATTCGCTTATTGCCAAGAGAAAACTGAACAATAATATTATGAATAGTCCAAATACGCAGTACCGTTTAAAACATTTTTTTTTTAATGTTTTTAAAAGTGGATTCTTATGCTTACCAAGGCTAAGTGAAAACAGTAATATTAAATACTATTACAATTTAAAATAATTGGTTTCCATTTTAATTTTGTTTAAAAAGTAATTTATTCCTGTGACGGCAAAGCTGAATTTTCAGCTCTCGTTACTCCAGGCTTCAGTGTCACATGATGCTTCAGAAATCATACTAAAATGCTGATTTAGGGTTCAAAAACATTTTGTATTATCACAGTTGCTCTTCATTTGAAGAAGAACAAAAAAGTTCTACTTCTAACATTATAAATATCTTTACCTTCATTTTTAATCAATTTAATCCGTCCTTTGAATAAAAGTATTAATTTCTTTAAAAAAAAGACAAGTTGCTTTTTTTCATTATAAACCTGAGATTGGAAGGAGCAAACTTCCTTACATCTTCTTGTGCACTGTGTAAACAATGAGTGACGTATACACACGAGAGATCACTTACAGCGCTCGCGTAAACTACGCCAGAGCGCGTACACACCTCACGCACCGGATGCTGTGCGCACGCTCAAGGCAGTTGGACATAGTGGTGTATTAGAGGTAAAAAATTATATAAATACTGTTCGTTTATCGCACAAACCGATCATTTAATGTCTTAGGACATCAATGTGTTGTCACAAGCCGCAGGGTTTAATTTGGATTTGTCTGTGCAAGTTTTTTTTTACTCTCATAGATTTTGTTACCATTGCCATGCATTATACGACTGAAAGAGCAGGCCATCCTTAAAAATATTCTTGTTTGCCGTAACCCGACCGACGCTGCCAATTTAGGACCGACTCAAATTTTTATTTTTTTTTGCTTTAAGTCCGACCGACTTGCCGGTTGTATATTTGCGTTAAGACCGACCAATTTTTTTTTTTTTTACTCTTCAAACAACTAATACAAAAGCAATAAAATAATATTAATTATATTTTAGTAAGTATTGTAAATATATAAATTGCCTAGGCCTACATACAAACGAAGGCTACGTTCTTTCTTTTAAATAAAAACCCGTGACGTCATCTATGTTTACACTATTGGTTAACGGATGTCACACTGTGGCGTGTGCGTTCGCTTCATCTCATACTCTCATTCACTGTCAGAGTCAACGGGTCGCGCTTGGTACTGATGGCTGCGGCTGCAGTAAACAAAATGTTCGAGGTCACCGTTCAAAGTCATACGGGTTCGGGCACCATAATACATCTAAAAAATGCATTAAAACAGCTCGACAACACTTTAACTTGGCACGAAGTTCTGGAAAAACTGTGCCCAGATCTTTTCCCATCCCTTCTCCCGTCTAGTCTAACCGTGACCGTGTCGACTGACTTGAAGGAAACCACCAAAATGTTGGTGGAGGAAACTCAAACTATTGAGGACGTGCTACAATTTGACCCACAAATCAAAGTGGTTTCTTTTAAATTGAAATTTCAAAGTGAGACACCACCACCCAACAACACGAGGGATGCATTTTCCATCATGATGGGCCAGGTGAAGACCCCAAAGGACCCGATGCGTGGACATAGTGGTGTATAGGGCTGTGCTCAGAATATCGATACAACGATACATCGTCATGAACTCCTGACGATGCGCGTTTCGATACAGCAGCTGCCGTATCGAGTCTGTCTTGCTTTTAAATCTAGCCAATCACGTGATGTCAATTGACGCTAGCAAGCAATGCAAACGTTTCTGTGAGCTTTCATTCGTAAATAATCAGCTGTTTTGTCGCGAATGTGAACAGGAAATGCGCTCTCGAACGGAGAAACACGCAATCTCCAAATCATCGATCAAAGCGTGCTAACGTTTTAGGACAGGTCGATGGTATATAAATCATGCCCGAACGTTAGCGTTTGTCAATCAAGCCAAACTGTCCATTTAGAAACCGAGAAATTTGGAGGCCGATCTCTCAGGTTGACGCGCGAGCTGGCTTGACTTAAGTTAAGTTTTCGTGAGGATATAGTTTATGGACTGTTTTGATTTCGGTAATTACATCTAGAAAGGTAAAAGCAGTGATGACATATATAATAGAGATATCTGAAAGCGAAACGAAAGTGATATTGGCCTCGTCCAGTGGGGAGGACGCACGAGAGGAGACCTGCGCATTTAATTGGTATGTGTAGCTATACTGTAATACTGCATTTACAATGCTTATCAGTGGCATGCACTTTGATCGTGAAAGTGAAAGTGCCTTTTGCGGTCACATCGCATCATTTAAATCTTGTTAACATTAGTTAATGCACTGTAAACCAACATGAACAAACAATCAACAACTGTATTTTTTAATAACTAACATTAACAAAGATGAACTAATACAGTATTGCTCATGGTTAGTTCATGTTAATACATTATCTGATGTTTAATAAATGAACCTTATTGTTAAGTGTGTATTGTAAACTCATGTAGCCCATATTTTGTAGACCACCTTAATAAAAAATATGTTGTTCTAGAACATATTTTGAGTTGATATCCAAAAAAACATTTTTACAGATGGAAAAAAAAACAGGCAGTATAGACATTATTATAATATTATAGCCGATATAATTAACCAACTTAGTTTTCTTACAGTCAACTTACTGTTGCAAGTGAAATTAGTCATTGAGCTTTGTTGATATGCTTCAGTGTCACTATAATTGTCAATTCAGTTACTGAGGGAGTGACTTTAAAAGCAAGCTTTTAAAAGAAGCTTTTTTTGTGACAATTTTTTTATATTTAATTTAAATCATTGGTTTTTTTAATGACAAAAACAAAATAGTTTTTCAGTTATCACGACTGTTATAACACTGGTTATTCAATAAACACATATTACTGTTACTAAACTCTGCTCAAAATAAATTTAAATTCTAAATTGAACCATATCGTGATACGTATCGTATCGTGGCTTTAGTATCGTGATGCGTATCGTATCGTGACATTGTTGGTGATACACAGCCCTGGTGTATGCAAGATGTAGGTGAAACAAAGTCACCTACATCTTGGATGCGCTGGGGGTAAGCAGATAAACATCAAATTTTCATTTTTGGGTGAACTATCCCTTTAATGTTCATTACCAAGGACTAGGCAATACATGGAGTTGTGCTATAGGCTTACAATGACAGCTAGCTGCTGGTTGGAACCTTTTCTTATGGAGCTGTCACTTTATGTTCGAAAATCTATTGCACGAATCGATTGGACCAACCAACACAAGTTTCGAAAACGAAAATAGGAAATTGATTTTAACGGCCTTCTCTCGGATCGCGTCCAGGTTTTTTTTTTGGAACGCGTCACACAGCAACTGCAGCTTCGGACACACACGCATAATAGCAAATAATACTAATGCACAATGTTTCTCTTTTTACAACAGAAATGTAAATTCTGCACCATTTCTGCACAATTTGTGCACAAAATGTAAATTCTGCACAATTTACTTCAAATGAATGCAACTGAAATTCATGCAATAAACATGTTTTTGACAAAGATATCAATTTGTTTGTGGTCTATATAGCCTGCATCAAAATGAGATTTGCAATGATGCGCCCGAAGGCACGGGTTGAAAACCCAGTCAGTGACGTCACGATATGCTAATTTGTTTAAATTCATACCTACGTAATCACCATCACCAAAACCTTTTTTTACATTGAAACTTGAAAAAAAAAAAAATATAGACCTACCTACCGACCCTTTTTAAAAAAAAATTTACTGTTACTGCAAACCAAAATATTTTTAAGGATGGCCCAACAGTTGGAGTTAAAAATCATCATTTGTGTTCTACTGAAGAAACAAAGTCACATACATCTTGGATGCCCTGGGGATAAGCAGATAAACATCAAATTTTAATTTTTGGGTGAATTATACCTTTAACACTTTTGCTTTGCGTTCAAAGGGGTTCTGGGTTAAAACCAAAAAATATATTTTATTATATATTTTATTAAACCAAAATGGCAAAATTTAATAAACCAAAACTTTTTGCCAGCTGTGGAAAAGCAATAGATTGGAGCCATGTGCTGTTACTTCACGGCACTGATAACAACTGCAATAACCACACAACAAAACACCAATAATAACAATTTCTAGCATAGAACCACCTCTCATTATATCATCCACCCTAATGTAATGAAAACGCAAAAACCCAAAGTTCACACCATAAATGATACCTGACTCAGCTAAACTCAGAAGTTATTGTTAGGACTAGCCCAAGTCTGTCCCAATCCCCATGTGCAAGAAACGCTTCCCTCTGCCCTATTCTTGTGCTGCTTTCGGACAGCATGCATTGGGCTCCCTGCAGGAGTGTGTGATCTCTTGGGAATTTGTTTCTAAACACCTTTCTCTGTCCACAATCCCTAGGGGAGAGAGTGCTAAACCCAGCTGTGTGGAAAGAGCTGTTTAGCATACAGCACTGTATCTGCTACAATCACATCTCTCAGTATTGAACAATGACACCACCTACTTTCAACTTAAGTTATACTTGAAACATACAGGCTTTCTTTTCTTCAACCTTTTTAACATTTTGCATTAACTTTAAATTGACAGCCCTAACAATTAGGTAACCATAGTCTCACCATCACACCGGGAGGTCAAGGTCAATGGATAATGCATGAACAGTAAATAAATTAGGTCTGTACAATAAATCATACAATCATAGACCAGATCATAAACCAGACTACATTAACCCCCCAAAACAGAAATCAAACCAAACTCTGATGTATTTTGAATTACTTTTAAATTGAGATTTTGAAGAAGTTCAGAGTAACCGGAGTAATCCCAGATGCGCATGAGCTCTGTGGAAGCATTATTTATCCATTCAGCAAAAGGGAACACAGCCTTTAAAAGGGGAGTTGCCATTTGAATTCTCAAACGGCTGCTACTTTCCTCCCTGTTAAACATCAATAACCCAGTGGCTGGTGTGTCTTTAAATACGTGTTGGTGTTCTAGAAGCTGTCAGAATCTATGTGGCACTGCAGCTCTGATCAGAAACTCTGGGGTGGTGTGGGCTCCAGCAAAGATGAATATTTGATTTTTCTCTTGATAAAAGGCCTAACAATTTAAATTATACAGTAGACAAGTTCCCCTAGAGCACGCCCAGGGACCATTGCATGTTGCATGAATTATTTACCCATCATTTAACTCCAAAATGCCATATCTACTTACAGGGGAGCTGACCTTTGACCTCCCTGTACTTAAGTGAGATTGGGGGGAACCTGGTGATACATTTGAAAAAAAGATGTATGCAGCCTGCATGACCAGCATATTTTGCTGGTCCTGAACATCGTATTCTGGTGTCCCTATCAGGTTTTATTTCTAGCTTAACCAGCTAGACAAGTTTGGGCAAGTAGCTTAATAAATCTATGCAGATTCCCCAGCTAGATCAGTACAAAATCAACACTAACTAGCTTAAACCTTTATAGGTCTAAATTGGTCTTTTCAGCAGAGAGAATTTACATTTGTAAGGGATCAACAGCTGAAATGACTAATGCCTGAGAGCGAAAAAGCTTAATAGATGCCATTTAGTGTCAAGACATTTTAAGGCTTTAAGTTATGTGGCAAATGCACAAGATGAGAAAGCCGTTGTCATTTAAGTACTTAAAATGTACTCTAGCTCATACATGCACAGACACACATTGTTCCACTTATTTCTGTTTCCTGCAGCAATGCTCTTCTTCTACTGTCCAATTTCACAACTACTTTATTTTATGATTGTAATTCTCCATATAAAGCAGTGCCAAACAGAATGAAGTCAGTGCCCTTACCCTGGTAGTAGGCTGTAATTCCTGCAGCAGGTGTTTGAACAGGAACAGGTCTGGCATGTGTTTTGTGGAGTGTTTCCATGGTTCCATTGGGCCTCAGAGCACTGCAGATTTTTGGAATCTTGATTTAGAAACACAAGGTCAGAGTCCTCCGGCACACAAATCTAAATTTGGGAGCATGTTTGGGTTCAAAAGCTTGCTGAAACTCGAATAGTGAGAGTACTAACGTACCCGGAGGGGTATATCCAGAAGGGAAAGAAATGTGTTGAACCTTTGAGCTCTGGCACTAATGACTAAAGTGCAAAGTAGGTTTGATGTGAAAGAAAATATATCCTGGCAATCAAGTGAGAAACAGCGTTTTTCTGAACACCGCCGCACACTGTACACTTTCCAAATTTGCTCTCTTTCTGAGCGTTAATGTAATAATGCGAATTAAGTTCTCGCTCGTGCGCATTGTCACTCGATGGTTTCTTTCATTGCTTTCAATGAGTTTGCAGTCTGAATAGGAAAAAAGACCTTGTGTCGAAAAACAATATGTTAATGAAACACCTTTCTATTGAGTTGTCCTCGCACGCCACAGCAAACACAGTGTAGTAACCGATTCACAAACAAATGACTCTTATGAGCCCTTATGATATGTTATTTTTAGTGAATCAAAGCACACAACAAAATGGCGTAGCCCGATTCACAAATAAATGACCCGGTATTCCGGTACTTTTTTGTTGAATTAAACACATTCCACACCACCTGTGCACTATACCATTTACCAGCAATTAAATAACTTTCTCATAATGAATTGTTTGAAAAGTTTTACAAGGCACAGATTTGACTCGGTCTGACAAATCCATCAATGAATTAGCTAATATTGTTCATGTTTAATACTGCATCATAAAGTCCATAAAAGTTTTAGTTATCCAAATAAAGTAAAAAAAAATAAAATAAAAAAAAACATCCCCTAACTTGAAAAAAGACAGCAATGACGCACAATACCCAATCTCTCCAAAGAGTTCTTACTATTTTAGACAAAGTACTTCTATTTTTGTTGTTCCATTGATATTTGATAAGATATTTCCCTGGCTGTGACTGAAATTAGGCCACTATATCAAAATATTTCTGCTGTGAAGGGAAAGATCCTTGTAGATGACTTTATTTCATTTGTACAATCTAACTAATAAAGTAATTTGTTGATGTAACTTCCTATGTTTATGACAAATGGCTGTATATGCTGAAAACAGTGAAATGTTGTGTGTTTGAGATTTATGAGGACACAAATTTGTATAATGACATGGGTATTACACTGGTATTACGACGTAAACATGAAATATGAAGACATTTCATGAGTCCTCATATTTAAAATAGCTTTAAGAACTAAATGTTTTATTAAAAATGTAAAAGTGCAGAATGTTTTCTGCAATGGGTAGTGTAGGGGAATGGAATGTACAATTTGTAGAGTATAAAAACCATTACGCCTATATGGAATGTCCTCACTTTGACAGCAAAACAAACCTGTGTGTGTGTGTTGTTGTTTTGGTTTGTCACATTTGAGAATATTACATACAGTATAGATGGATTGAGCTATGGAGAACATGGAGAAATATTAAAAATAAACTAGAGTGCATTTTTGTGTATTAGATGCTAGAGCACATGGTAAACTGATTGACAATTTTATTGATTGCTATGGATGTTGCAGACTTTTTAAAACTTGTCTGTGAAAATGACCAGGACAAATGACAGACTGACTGACAAGCGAAGCAAGAACTGAAATGAGAAACAGATAAAAATTGAAAATGTACCATGATTAATAAGTCTTTGTTCTGTTATAATTCCTCTCTGTCTTTCCTTTACACATTTATTGAAATATACAGTAATTCATTCTCTGTTCAATTAATATGCCACACGTAGCAGTTTCATAATAAATGATGTTCCTGTGCGGAATAGGTTGAGTGAGCTTTAAGTTTTGGCCTAAAGCAGAGGACAACTCTGCTGATGATGCATGTTTGATGTTTTCTGCTAATTTGTAACAAATGTGTTCCGTGTTTTAACTTAAGCTCTCTCTCTCTCCTAAAGGGGTTCTGTCAGTAAACAGATTCATAAATTACAAGCATCATTAATATGATCGCTTCTCTCCATTGCAAATGTGCATCCAAAACTTCACACAGAAGTCCATGCTGTGAACTTGTCAGCAGTTTTGGTAGGACAGAGTTTGCTGCTCTGTCCCTGCAGTGTGGTATGCTCAGAATGTCAAATATGTGATTGATTTTCACCATTTATTGATACATAATTGATACATAATGCATTCAATTATACGTGAACCTTTCCATTTAATCTCACCATCTAAGTATAACATTTACAGTGTTATGCATCTTAAAATCACCTTCAATAATGTATGAACTCAAAAGTTCTGCCCACATCTGTGGTGTGTAGATATAGGCTTATGTCTGTTTGAATGTGTAGTTCTTTGCCTTTAAGTCCAGTTTAGGAATGACTGATGGCTTTATGGCTGTGGTAATTACCCAGCTGGTTAGAGTAATTAATGAGGCTGTGTATATCCTGCGTCTGCAGTTGGCCACCCCTGAATGCTAAGCAAGATTAGCTTATTCACCAGTCAGAGATCTGGGTGGGATCTATAGAGTTTCTTTCTAAGAACAGTTTAGAGGCAGAGGTTCTCAACCGTGCAGTTTTATAGCAAATAAAATTATAAATTATATGTATATACTGTGTATATATATCCACTCCACTGCATTCCTGTAGGATTTCTGATTTGTCAAAAAAGGTGAATATGCAAAAGTGTCTCTGAGCATCCTCCAAAACTGCTGGCTTGTTTCGTGCAAAGCAGAATTACATGCTTGTTTTTGCGTCATGACTAAATACTGATCCAAGTTGGATAGAGGAGCGGAGATGAAATGTGGTTTAACTCTAATGCCAAACTTTGACAAGCTGCTGTGTGATACATAAGTCCAGATTCAACAAGGTGAGTGTTAATCAAGAGATTCCTAAAAGATTTGTTAGAGTTCTTGGTTTCCCGAGTCAATACCAATAAAATTACATAAATAGCAATATAATTTGTCAATTACTAGGGCTGCCCCCTAATAGTCGACTAACTGTTAATCGATGAGAAGAGGCTTAGGGGCCATTCACATATCGCGTCTTTTGTGCACTCAAATTAATTATTTCAAATGTAGGCACGGCAGGCGCGCTCATAATGGAAGCAATGCGATCGCAACACACATGAAGATGAAAAATTCTCAACTTTTCAGAATGCCGCAAGCGCACCACAGGTCATGTGACAAGAACCAACCAGCTTCGGACTTTCCGTAACAAAACATCGAAATCTCAGGTGAACAGCTGATCATAGCTGTACAGGGCAGGTTTTATATCTCATCTCCATAAATGTATCTAGTAATAAAGGTAATGCAAGGGCTAGAAATCAATGTATTCTTTGCTGAAACTTCCTCATCATCGTGGAGAGCACAGTTCATTGTTGCATAGCAATGACAGATGCCACGGAAGTGCAAGCACTTTGGAAAGAAGGAGAAAGCAGCGCGGCCATGCTTTCCATGTGTTTTTAAGTCAAGTCAAGTTAAGTCACCTTTATTTATATAGCGCTTTTTACAATGCAGATCGTGTAAAAGCAGCTTTACATTGATAACTGGTACATAATTTGGCTGCACAGCAGCTCTTAAATAATAGTGTCAATGCAGGCAGATCAGAAGCACTGTTGAATAAATGTCAAGAATACTGTTGAATATCAAATGTCAAGTGTCCCCAACTAAGCAAGCCAGTTTTTAGACGCAATATGTGAACGACCCCTTAGTCAACCAAAATTTTATTAGCCTTAGTCGCAGGAAAAAAAAAAAAGTCTGTGACGGACAGATCATTGACAGAACGTTCACCTATCAATCATCGACCTCAAATATGGGTTATCATCTGAAACATGTAACTTAATTAGTAGCAACTTTACATTGCTGCTCACTGTAATGTTAACATAGAAAAATTAAAATGCTCTTTTTCATTTGCTCATTTTTTGTCATACAGATAAGGGTAATACATCTTTTGAATCTGTGAAGAGTCTACTTTTATTTGTGTGCACTCACAATAGCAACAAAACGTTGTGCTTGTGTAAAATAATGAAAGCAAACAGGGTGCAATTTCTGCCGTCGTGAACTTGAGTGCGCCAAAAAAAGAACAGAAAGTGTAAACTTGCCTCACAGACATGAAAAATATATCTAGAAATTGAAATGTCTTCTTTTAAATGAACCAATTCAAATGGAAAACAAATATTCTTAGGTTATGTAATCTGTGTGAAACCTGCATATAGGTGCGCCCAATACTGCGGAGATGATGAGTCAGCATCGTCGACTTCATCCCTGCAGTCAAAAAAAAAAGAAAACGCTAGTTTATCAATGAATTATTAAAATGTTAAAGCAATCGCCTTGCTGTTTTTCCCTGATGCATTCATAGTCATTACTTCTGCCGGTGTGCTGCTGCAAGATTTATGTGAGCACTGATTAGCCTATGCAGGCATTAAAGGCTCATTATTATGATTTATATGGTTTATTAATGACCGTGTGATTAGTCGACTAATCGCTTAAAATGAACGACTACTAGTCGACCAGAAAAATCTTCAGTCGAGGGCAGCCCTACCAATTACATAATTACCACAGTGAGTCCTAAATGGGTTGAGGAGCCCTGCATTATAACAGAGAATAATTCAATAAATCATCCTGCAAAATAACAAGATTTCATATGTGAGACTTAGAAAGAGTCAGATCATCCAGCTGTTGATGTCAGTAGAGATGATTCATGGTGGGATTCCCCTTAAGAAAGAGATAGTTGTCAACAGAGGGAAAAATCTGTGCATTAACATTATTCAGTTACACTTCACTTGACTATACAACATTTTAACACAACAGATTGTCTAAATTACTTCCAGTGACAACTTCCAGTACTTCCAGTACTTCCTCTTTGAGTGCAAAGTAAATAAAAATTCAAAAGGGGAGACCCATCCTTTTCTGGATGGGCTTGTTGAATAAATAGACTATTCAGAGAACAGTGTCGTTGTAGTTATCTACAAAAAGAGGGCACTTCTTCCACAGCTTAGTCCATTCACTTCTGAAAAGGTGGGTAGTAGGGATAGTGATATCGAACCACGTCACTGCATTTCCAGGCAGGTCCTATTCACTTCAGTTTGAAGGGGTTATGGGGTTTAAGCTTTATTTAAGACCCAAAATGAACATTCTGTCATCACTCTCTCTCTTTACAAACCTGGATGGTTTTCTTTCTTCAGTGAAAATATTTTCATTCTATACAGTGAAAGCATATAGCCAGTCAAGCTCCATAAAGGACAAAAATCAGAAAAAGTATCATAAAATATGACTTTATGCATTACAATCATCATCCTCAGAATCCATAGCTTTACTGTATAAACTGATAGATATATGGTTCCGTTACTCACTTTGAATAAAAGCCTCTTTCACATGCATAAATGTAAACGGTTCTGCCCGACAGAGTTGAGGCTGTATAAGTGCACCATCCTGCGATGTTATCGGCCTACTCATACATAAAACATCTGTAAAGAGTGATGGTCCATTTATGTGAGTGACACGAAATTATGAAATGCATAACAGAAGATAGAGAGAGCGAAAGGATGAAGAGAATGGGAGGAGGAAGAGACTGCAAAGTGCTGCTGTCTGAATGTTTAAGGGCAGAAGGGTGCCACTGGTTAAAGTCTGACACTTCAAAGCAGCGAGAGCTGCGTTTGATGTAACACAAGCCTAAAAGCAAACAACTGTCTGTCTGCTTCTGTGCTACATGCATCTCACATGACCCTGTAGACATTTCAACTAGCGTACACACACATTCGCCCACAATCACCAGTTTCCCATGTGTTTACTTTACCCTTATCACTCTGGAGCTTTTTATGGTGGTGTCACATTTCCTGTCCCTTTCGGCAATTTGGTTTTGCTTTTTGACATGTGGAAAAACAAGTTAGAACCTGACAAGCTTGTAATTTGTGACATTACATCTGTAGGTGATTTCATGAAATTCTTCAATTGAAAAAAAAAAAAACCCCAACAATTTTCAAATGCCGTTTCCATGGAAACCCTGTAGACAGACAGACAACAGAATGGCTCACTTTTCTTCATATAAACAAACAAAGGGTAATGACCACAGAACGGAGGCAACAGTAAATCTACATGCAATAAAAACATGTCTTCCAGCCACAGTTTACATTTCGCAGCATAACATTTAGAAATATTGGATCATTAATGTGCAGAGAGAGAATGTAATCACAAGGGTTATTAAAAATTACGAGAAAAAAGATTAATGCAAATCTCCTGGATTTTAAGTCTGGTCAAGTGGATGCTCAGTCATGCTCTAAATAAAACGTGGGTGTGTGTGAGAGAGAATGGATTATCACAGGGAAACTGATTGATAACAAGGATGTCCATTTAGACTAGATCACTTAAAGCTGAAGTGTGTCATTTATGCGGCACTAGCATCACCAAACGGAATTACTTTGCTCTCAAGAGTGAACTTGAAATTTCAGTCTTCACATTCAGATCAAAAGGCCTCTTCAAAAGTCAAATCCTGATAGATAATATCCCATCTTATCTATCAGGAATTGACTTTTGAAGAGTTATATTCTTATTATATATATATATATATATATATATATATATATATGGATATTGTGGCTCACTCAGAAATGTCACATTAAAGAAGTAAAATTGGTTTCGAATGCCATTTTGTGTTGACATTAAAACTATTCATTCTCATAGAGTGTAGATTTAATTGAGGCTAAATGTAGTTTTCACCTATTGTCATTCCTGTCTATGACAGGCACTAATTAATTACAGACATTCATTCTTCATCTTTTAAAGCACATTGTCTCCTAATCTCACATTTTCTTCCTCTCTCTCTTCTCTGATATGCACAGCATGCTCTAAATTGATCAGGTTGCTACTCAAGCCGCTCTGAGCTAAAGATCAACAGGGTTCAGTGAGACATACACACACACACGGGTGGACAGAGGATCACACATGTCCTGAAGGGAAATGCCAACCTGATATAGACATATGAGATTCATTAAAGACATAGCAGACATAATAGAAGAGAGGGCTTTTATCAGGTCATGGAATCAATCTGCCTCTATAGTGGATACCGCGGACAAACCTTGTAGACTTTACATTGAAAGGAGAAATGTCATGTGGGCTCGGAATTCCTTCTAGAATTAAGAGACTTATTTATTGAAACAATCATCGGGAAATGTGGGCTCAGTCGGGATGTTCCTTATATCGCTTCAAAGGTATTTCCAACTTCTTATTTCTAAGCTAAGAACGAACTTCGCTGTGAGTATATTGGGGCCTTGAATCACGTTCAGTCTCTTGTGTGCGAGCATGAGCAATAAGTTGCTGGCTGCAGTTCACTTAATGGCCACCGGTGTCACTAATAACAAGGGTTAATGAATTCTACATACAGTATAGCCCCTTAAAGGGATAGTTCAAAATGAAAATTATCCCATGATTTACTCACCCTCAAGCCATCCTAGGTGTATATGACTATCTTCTTTCAGACGAACACAATCGGAGATATATTTAAAAATATCCTTAGTCCTCCAAGGTTTATAATGGTTGTGAATGGGGGGCCGCGTTTTAAAGTAAAAAATAATGCATCCATCCATAAAAAGAGTAATCCATATGACTCCAGTAGTAGCAAAGCCTTCTGAAGTGAAGCAATGCATTTTTTGTAAAATATCCATATTTTTCCACCGGTAGCTAGTTAGTTATTTGAATTTATAAAGTTTTAAATATGTATATTTTTCTCACAAAAACACATCGCTTCGCTTCGAATGCCTTTATTAACCCACTGGAGTTGTATGGATTACTTTTTTATGGATGGATACATTATTTTTTACTTCAAAACATGGCCCCCCATTCGCAATCATTATGAACCTTGGATATTTTTAAATATATCTCTGATTGTGTTAATCTGAAAGAAGATAGTTATATACACCTAGGATGGCTTGAGGGTGAGTAAATCATGGGATAATTTTCATTTTTGTGTGAACTAACCCTTTAAATATACATAACAGCAGTAGCGTTCATACTGATTCCAGTAATGCAAATTTTACTGTAGTTTTACTCTCAGGGATTCATAATAAAATTGTTTTCTGGATCCCTGAAACCTATCATATTTGTCTTATTACAGATCATGTCCCTAAAACAGCACATGTACTGCTGACAATATGAACCTGTTCCAAATGACTTTCATGTTTCTGCTAGTGTGAAAGTTCTCACTAATTTATCAACATGGCGTTTTTCATATCAGAATTAAACTTTTAAAATTTAGAGCTTTTGTTTCTTTCCCTTTTTTCTCTCTTCCTCCTGAGGTCCTGATAATCACTACAATTAGAGCTGAGTTAATTAAGGTCTTCAGCTCTGTCTCCCGTTCACGCTTAACAATATAGATGCAGTCAGCAGCGAAGAAAAGCGATAACCCCACAGCCAAACAAGAATCATTAACCTACAGGCCAAGACTTAAAAAACAAACTGGAATCTGTTAAATCTTTTCTTGAGCATGAAAATATATTTAATGAGGAGCAGTTATGTAAGTTCTCATTTATGATCCCTTAAACCGTGTTGTTTATTGGCTAAAAGTGTTTACAAAACCTGCAGTCCAGCAACCTTTTTAACCCAGAATATCAAAACTGTTTTGAAAATATCAAAAAACAATTATATCCAAAAATAGAAAAAGCAAAATACAATGAATATCTAATAGACCGAACATGTACAGTATGGAATATTGTTCAGTAATTACTGCTCATTATCGCAAAATAAAACCCTGCAGACATCTGACCCTGAATAAGTTTATTTTGCGAAAATACCTGCCTAATTGTACATTAAATGACTGTATATTTGTCTACTTACCAATTAGATAAAAACACATATATAAAATATAGATTTGAAATGAAGTTATTTTATTATCTTACCTGTATATTCTGCTAAGAAAAAATAGCCTGATACAAAATAGTTAGCCAAACAACAACATGGACACTGCAAGAGTATTACAGTAATACTAAAGTCATCTGACATTTTCACTACAATCACTAAATGAGACACAAAAAACAAGAAAGCGCAAGTTCACGGTGTGATGCGAGATATGAAAGTAACGCTGTTGCAATAGACAGTGCAAAAATAATGTACCATCTGCACTACACATTACCCTAAACCTAAATGATAGTGTTAACAAAAGCAAACATGAGATGTACCAGGTGAACAACTGAGTAGGTTGACTGCATCAGAAAGCCATACATATGAATCTGATTATGTGATGCAAATCCTAAAATGTATTGTTTAAAAAACATGATAAAACTGTTTGAGGTCATAATATAGCATTGTGCAAGTAACTGCATCAAAATAAATCTTTATTAATTAATAATCTTCCCCTGTAATCAATCATAATATGTGTGAAAAGTAATAAAAGTTGGTGGCATTTTACTTCCTCTAGTGGTCATTTTAGCTAGAAACTTCATGTATAAGTATGTTTTTTGGAGTTTTGCAAAAATGTAGGTAGAGGAAAATTTTCCCAATGAGTCTATATGTTGAATATTCCAGAGAGCAATTTAAAGGGTTAGTTCACCCAAAAATTAAAATTCTGTCATTAATTACTCACCCTCATGTCATTCCACACCCGTAAGACCTTCGTTCATCTTCAGAACACAAATTAAAGATATTTTTGATGAAATCCGAGATGTATATGACTCCATAGACAGCAATATAATCAACACTTTCAAGGTCCAGAAAGGTACTAAAGATATTGTTAAAAACGTCAACCTGACTACAGTGGTTCAACTTTAATTTTATGAAGTGACAAGAATACATTGCAAAAAAAAATTAAAAAAATAACGACCTTATTCAACAAAATCTTCTCTTCCTGCTCTCATACGTTGTTTACGTCCAGCACTTCCAGGTTTTACATCAGAACTCCGACTCATTATTGGCCAGATCCTATGTCAGCATCAAACGCATGCGTCGTGCTGCTCACGTGATCAGCTTTGGCCAATACTGAGCCGGCATTCGGACGTAAACAAGGAAGCCATAACAGTGCTTACTGTGTCAACTGCGTAAAGATAATGAAAGGGAAGAGAAGAGATTGTTGAATAAAATTGTTAATTTTGTTTTGTTTTTGCGCACAAAAAGTATTCTTGTTGCTTCATAAAATTAAGGTTGAACCACTGTATTGCTGTCTATGGACGAGTCATATTGTTATGATCACCAGTAGTTAGTCACTATAGGGCACTCCAACCCTATAGTGAAAACCCAAAAGACATTTTCAATCATTGTCTCAATGACCCTCTGCTGCAGTGGGAGATGGAGCTGGTAAGGAGTTTAAATTTCTGGAATTTCTCCTATTACCTGTATCTTCGTCAGAATGGGCAGGTTCGGTTATCTCCAGCACCCGCTCCAGCCCGTGAATCCTCTCCAGCCCGTGAGCCAGTTCCAGAGCCCGTTCCAGTCAGTGAGTCCGCTCCAGAGCCCGCTCCAGCCCGTGAGTCCGCTCCAGCCCGTGAGTCCGCTCCAGAGCCCGCTCCAGCCCGTGAGTCTGCTCCAGAGCCCGCTCCAGCCCGTGAGTCCGTTCCAGAGCCTGCTCCAGCCCGTGAGTTCGCTCCAGAGCCCGCTCCAGTCCGTGAGTTCGCTCCAGAGCCCACAGAGGAGGTGGGCACAGAGTCACCGTCTCACCCACGTTAAAGGAGGAAGAGGAGGAGGAAGGCTTCCTTCATCCCTCAAGGCCTGGAGGCCTTCCCAGAGCCCGCTCCAGCCCGTGAGTCTGCTCCAGAGTCGCACGCTTTTCCTGTCAGTCCTGCCTTGGCCAAGAAGGCTGCTTTCACCTTCTATGTTTTGGTTGTCCTGCATGCCTGGAGGACCAGTCTGCCAGCCCGAGCCCACTGCCGTCCCGGAGCAGCCCGAGCCCACTGCCATTCCGGAGCAGCCCGAGCCCGCTACCGTCCCAGAGCAGGCCGCTGCCATCCCAGAGCAGCCCGCTCTCCGTGTCAGTCCGGTCATGGCCAAGAGGGCTGTCTTAACCTTCTACGTTTTGGCGGTCTTGCGTGCCTGGAGGATGCACTCAAGTTTTTTTTAATTGGACCAGTCTGCAGGCCCGAGCCCGCTGCCGTCCCAGAGCAGCCCGTTGCCATCCCTGAGCTGCCCACTCTCTCTGATACGGCCACGGAGGCCGTCACCAAGCAGCCAGCTCTCCATGATACGGCCTCGGAGCCGCCAACGAGCAGCCCGCTCTTGCTGATATGGTCTCTGAGCTCCCTTGGTCTGCCCTGCCGCCGCCAGGACTCCGACCTTGTTAGAGCCCCCATGGTCTGGCTTCCCCCTGGCCTTCAGTCAGGGACTCTGGACCTGGCCCACCGTCCCTCCCCCTGGTCCTCCTCCAGTCCACCTCCCTCCTTGAGAGTTTTGTTTTATGTTTTTGTCATATGTTTTCGTCTGGTAGCCGCTCCATAGAGAGGGGGTACTGTTATGATCACCAGTCACTAGAGGGCACTCCAACCCGGACTGTTCCACACCACACTTTTGGACTTCATTTCCCATAACCCACTTCCCGGACTCATTATCCCTTCATTGCACCCAGCTGTCTTGAGTTTTGTCATTAGCATCTGTCTATTTATACTGAGTTGTTTCTGCCTTTGTTTGTCGAGTGTTAATTTGTGTTACGTGCACTGTTGTATTCTTGCTTCTCTGTTTTGGTTTCCTGTTTCATGTATGGACTGTTTATGTGGATGTTGGATCCTGGCCTGGATGGATTATGTTTTCGGATTGTCTGATTAAAACTGCATTTGGATCTTACCTTCTCGTCTCTGTGCATTACGTGACACATATACCCCTCAGATTTTATCAAAAATATCTTAATTTGTGTTCCAAAGATCTTACGGGTGTGGAATGACATGAGGGTGAATAATTAATGACAGAATTTTCATTTTTGGGTGAACTAACCCTTTAATAGATGTCACTGCCCAGTGTCAAGTGTTTAGTGTTCAAACCCTATTTGAAAAAAAAGAAAACTTTCATGGAAAAAGCTGTATGTATATTTTGCAAATGACAAAGCTGTTATAGGCCAAATGGGTATGTAATAATTTCAACATGGCTATATTTTACATGAATAATCAGTCTGGCTTATATCACTATCACTGCTCTGCAGTAAAGACATGGGATATTACAGGCTGAGGATGGGTTGAACTTGCTGTGCCCTCCTTTAACCCCATTTCAGACACTGGAATCGGTCTCCATGGAGTCTATAAGCCCTGTCTGACGCTTGTCTTTGAGTACCTGCAGCAGGAGGGTGACTACAATCATGAAGTCACTCTGCTGCCAATGAGACCCCAATTATGTTCAAGCACAATGGATTTGTATTACAGCACTATGACTAGATTTATTAGTAGTGGCTGGGTAATGCCAGGTGACTGCATTGCCCCAGGTATCATGGACTTAGTTATGCAGTGCTCTTGCAGTATCTGTGACTTCATTTGACAGAAATATCCAGGTGCGAGTTTACAACTACACAAATATTTGCAGTGAAACAATCCTCCAGTCTGTGTGTACCTGTCAGGATTTGCTTGTAATATGTTTAATATGTAAAGTACGGCTTCTATACACTGATAAATCACCCTCTCATTTCCTCACTCTCATTCTTTCTTTCTCTCTCTCTCTTAAAAAGCAGGTCAGGCAGAAAGAACAAACTACTCCCACTCTGCACTGCCAAACACACACACTTAACACCAAATAATGCTCACACATATGCAACTATTTTTGAAACAATTTTCATGTCTCAAACTCCCTTTAAATGTGTTAATTGCTTGTAAATTTTCAATAGGAACATCTAAATTCAAAATGCAATGCTGTTACACATGATGGCAGTAAAAGAAAGTGCGTCATTCATAGCCACAATTCAAAAGTTTTCAATCTCTGTGCTTGACAGGCCTTGATATGCCTTTCACCTGTTACTATGACGACACTTTGGAAAAAGAGGTTCACTATACACAACTTTTTAAATGTACAATAAAAAGCAAAAATTCTTCTTTTATTGTGTAAGTCTGGGTTTGCAAGAGGGACTTCATACCTTAAGGTAATGTGTGGTAATTTGTGGTAATTTAAATATAATGTGAGTTAATAAGCAGTGACATTGTGAATGCAAAAAAAATCTTGCCCATAACAAGACACTGTGTAAAGAATAAATATCTTACATTTAATTAGCTAGCACACTGCTCCCCTTTTATTAATAACCCTGAAAATCGATGGCAAGCAGAAAGTGTGAATGCTGTATTATTTTTCTATATACAACAAACTCATGATGGTCCACTAATTAGATGATCCATAAGCTTTGAATAAAACACTAACACAGTAGCCTATAATTTAAGACATATCCTTGAGAATTAAAGAATGCAATAAAACGCTTGGTTCTCCATTTACCTTGACAAATAAACAGAAGGAGTTCCTTTCAAGCACTAAATGTGTTATGCAGAGACAGACACAGAAAAGGCAGCTGTTCACTGTAATACTTGTTGAGAATTGAATCTGGTCAAGCAATGTAAAGTCAGACAGTGACAGCTATATGTCAATTATTGTGGAGTAATATGAATAAAATATATAATGTGTACTATTATAGTACTACATGGAGTGTGTATTTATTTAAAACATTATGTAAAGTGATAGTTCGGTCAAAAAAAGGCCATTCTAAACTTCTTACAACAACAGCTCAAAGTGACCACTGTGATGGAATTTTTAAATTAATCACAAAAAAACACATGATTTTGGCAGATCTTGCTCTACCTAGTAACATAAGGGTTTGACAGATGAAGACCCAATCCTATTGCAGAATGCTTTGCCATGCTCCTATCCTATATAAACTCTTGTATTCTTTTTGCTGGTGGGATTCTCTGTGATTGATACGAGGTCCTCCGGCCATGATTAAAGCATATTCTAAGGCATAGTCTGGAGCCTGTTTGGTTTTTAGGCTGCGCAGCAGACTAGACACTAGAGGATCTTACTTCCATACTCAAGTGATAGTGTTTAGTTGAGCACTAAAGATCTTATTCCCAAGTCCCAAGTGCTCAAAAAGGGTCGAGACATCGACCGACTCGAACAGGTATTGAAGTACGCTTAGTAGAGTAAATTCCTAGGTGTCTGGAACACCCGGTTTAACTTAAGTCAGATGCGTAGGGGAAAATCTACCACACCACTCTTCCAAAATTGATCAGTTTTAATATTAGGATTACATTGATACATTATCTGCCCTCTGCAGGACTCAAAAGGTTCAGTTAAGATGACAATCTTAATTCAATTAAAGGGATAGTTCACCCAAAATGAAAATTCTGTCGTCATTTACTCCCCCTCAAGTTGTTCCAAACCTGTATAAATTTCTTTGTTCTGCTGAACACATACACCCCCACCCCCACCACCTCAATGGAGGGCAAGATCTGCTTGAGCTGTCAAGCAGCCCATGACATCTGAACCAACCACTGCAACATTCATGGTGAGGTGAGTCTCACCAGACACCAAATATCAAACTGACCTGACATCAGATGTGCAGCATGCCTTTTTCTGTCTTTGTTCTGAACTAAATAGATCTAAAGAACCCTTAGTGATGAAATACCCTGTCATCTTTCACCATCAACCAGAACCAGATTTGTTTCTGTACGAAGAAAAACAAAAACAGAGAATTGAACATTGTAATCATTTACTCACCCTCATGTCGTTCCAAACCCATATTTTTTCTTCTTTTTTTCTGTTGAACACAAAAACAGACATGTTAAAGATTGTGACTGTTTACTGTGTTATTTTTCCCCTTTGCCCGTGCACTATATTCCAAGTCTGAAAGGAACAAACAGAAACAGAAAGTTATACAGGTTTGGAACATGTAAACAATTTTCATTTTTTGGGTGAACTATCCCTTTAAAAACTGAAGACGAGCAGAATGTGGAGTTCATTATTTCAACCCAAAGAGGCAGGCAGCACTCACACAGTTTTTAATGATTCAGTCAATCAGAGGAATGTTTGTCAGCACTTTGCATCCACCCACAGAGTATGCGCTCAAGACTTACAAAACAGAGCGAAAGTGTTGCTTGATGAGGTCAGTCCTCAAAAACCGGCAGAATAGCAGTTGTTTATCAGATTCCTTTCTCCGTGTATATGAGAGCGAGGGAGAGAGAAAAGAAGAAAAGAGAAATAACTATAGCCTCAAGGTCTGAATGTAATTATATAAGCTCTGATAGACAGAAGCTCTGTGGTCTCCATTTTCACAATATAAACTATGAGCAGAAAGGCATTGAGAGCTGATAAACAGAGAAGCAGAGGTGTATTTACTCTTACTGGATGCAAACAAACTGTGTCTAGTAATGCCAGCTTTTAGACTAAATAAGAGGATGTACTGACACACACTGTTGTAATGCATGGACTAAACGTTGTTTTACAGTGCACACACAAACAGTGCACAGATTTTACCCAGACAGGATTTATGCCACGTAGCAGAGCTACAGTAATGAAAATCTATTCCAAGCTTTTTGAACTTTTTTCAAAACTTTCAAAAAAGGCTTTGTCAAACCAACTTTCCAAGTTTGTCTTAAACATTGCTTTTTTAGTTATAATTAGCTATAATTTGAATTTGAAATTTAAATTAATTTTAATTCTACACTGTAAAAATCTCAACTCATAACACTTTGTTTTGTTTACTCCCAAAATGTTGTCAATTCAAAAGCATTGGACAAATCAATAAACACAGTACACTAAGTTTAGTTTACTACTAAATTAAAAAAAAAGAAAGAAAAGATTTTTAGAGTGTACTTACATTCCAAAGTGAATTGAATTTCTGTTTGCTAAATTTAAATGTCACTCTCAATTCAGTTCTGAATGGCACCAATGACTATACATATAGAAAGACGGTTCACTCTTATTAGTTATGAATGGGAGAAACTGCAACGCGCAATAGACCAATTTGGTGTTTGCAAACAGCGATGACGTTTTTTGTGGGCGGAGCCTAGCTGGTTGCAGAAAATGACAGTTAGGCAGTAGAAGTCTATGGAAGCCACGAAATAAAAGAATAAAAAAAGTTAATTTCGAGTTTATATCTCACAATTCTGACTTTTATTTCTCGCAAATCTGAGTTTACATCTCACATTTCTTACAAAGAAAAACAGAATTGTGAGATATACTCGTTATTCTGTCTTTTCTGAATTGCAATTTATCCCGCAATTCTGACTTTTTCCCCCTCAGAATTGTGAAATAAACTCACAATTGCGAGTTATAAAGTCCGAACTGGGAGTAATAAACACGCAAATGCAAGAAAAAAAAGTCAGAATTGTGAAATAAAAATTATTATGTTTAAAAGTTATCTATGTAAAATATTATAGGTTTAAATTATTTTAATTATAATTATTTCATGCTGTAACTGCTATGTATGTATGTCCTCTGAACTGCATATGTGAATATTATGTAGACTTAGTGTTTACATCAAATTCCTGCTTTAATAGTAGACTAATCCTTGCAGGTGTCATCAGTCCAGTCTGTGAAACGTCTCTGTTTATCTTCAAAGGACGTTTTCAATGATGGTTTTCTTTAAAAATGAAGACTATATTTTTTGCATTCCGATTCCAACATCCAGAGGCACAACAAAACATTTTTCTCTTATTCTGTGGATTTTGCACATATTCCTTCAATTGCTACCGCTATTTTTCTGCAACCAGTATGCGCGCACAGCTGCAAGTGACGTAATTGTGACGTCTGCTCCAAAGTGGTCTATATGGCGGAATACGTCCTGCCTTCTAAGTAAAAGAGCCAATCGCTGATTGATAAAGTCATTGCGTCACTCCAGCTGCTGTTAGAAGCTCCGGTTCCCATAGAAACCAGAGACTCACGCCAAAGTGACAAGTCATTTCACTCGGCGGCCATCTTTGAAACGCCTCTCGGGCATCCTGGGCATCAATGCAATCTCTTTGAATGGGGAAACATCAAATTCTCCAAAACTGTTCGCCAACCTTACGATTAAATTTCATATTTGAAATCACCAATGAAATCTAACAACAACCGGCTCATAAATTTAGTTTCTAAACGCTCGAATCATGACACAAAAAAAAAAAAAAACTATTTTTCAGGCTGGATCAAGCTAATGCGCATGCGCAGACCTAAATGCGCGTCTCTTCAGAGGCGCGCGTCTGACTGTTTCTTAACCGGTGATTCTAACGGCCGCTAAAGTGACGCGATGACTTTACCAGTCGGCGATTGGCTCTTATTTAGAAGGCGGGACTTATTCCGCCATATCGCGCGTTACACTTTCTCCGATTTAAAACAATACGAGTGACACGTCTTGTGTTATTCTATAGTCTTTGCTCACGCTTAGGACTGCACAAATGCGCATTGGCTCATCTAGCCTGAAAAAATGCGCTTTTTAAACGCTATTTTGAGCATAAGAAACAAAATTTATAGGGCAGTTCATGTCAGATTTGGTTGCTGATTTGAAATGTTATTTATTTGTGAGTTCGCCTAGCAATTTTTGAGATTTCAGGATTCCCCACTTCAAATAAATACATTTTATAGAAAGTACTGTTTGTGTCTGTAACTTGAATCAAGCCCAGGAGTTCACTCTAGTACTTGAGTCGAGTATTACTAGACTGTCTGCTTAATATGTGCTAACACTTTATTTTGATGTTCCCTAACAGACATTCTACTGACTATAAGTAAGTTTGCAAGTACGTGAACTTATTCTACAAACCATAACCCTAACCTAACAGTCTACTAATACTCTAATGAGAGTTAGTTCACATGTATAGTTGTAAAGTAACTTATAGTTATTAGAATGTCTAAAGTGGACTATCAAAATAAAGTGTAACTAAAATAGGTTCAGCACTAAAACTCAGCTTGCACCTACGCTTTCGAAAAGCTACTATATACTGTCAATATGAGTGTCAATATAAATACATGTTGTTTTTGTGTGTGGAGCAAGTCATTTTATCAGTGTTTATGTGTGTGATTAAAGTATGCATATTAGTTTCTACCCACACCTGGGACATATCAGAATTAGAGGGAATGTCATGCAGTGCCACATCAACGGTTCTCATCAGCACCACAGACAACACCATCATCACACAGCACTGCGCAAAGCCTCCTGCTCAATTCAGAACCACGGACAGCTCAGCTTCCCTGCGCTCAGATTGGTACCATTGACATTTCAGCCTTCATCCTGATTTCAGCACCCTGGAGAGCTCCGCATGAGGCACTCTTACATGCTTATTCTATGACTCAAGCAATGATTTTTAGTTTGTGTGGGCCTTGATTTTCTTGCATAATGGAGATAAAAATGCCACGCAGGGCCTCTTTACTTCTAAGACTAATTATCCCAAGAATCAATCAAAATCAGCCATGAATGTGACCTTTACCAATCATCTTAATGCATCTCAGATGGAAGCTTTTAGAGGTTTAAAAAACATCATAAACATCATATACCACAAACATCATAGGAAAAGTTTGTAAAGGTGTCTTAAAAGTTGAAACCTGAATTTTTCATTTTAGTAACTTGATTAAACATGGGTACAGGCTGAAAATGGGATTACAGATTTGAATGCTAATGCAATACAGCCCTTTAAATCTAGCACTAATGGTCAGTCTGGAATTGCAGACACTCCTTGTTGAATTAAACCACAGGAGGGACATTGAGAAGGAAATGAAAGTCACACTTTAAAATGGCGATACTTAAAACTACTGTACCGCAACACTTTTCTTTCAGAGAACTGAGGCTTGTTATACTTATATAATTTTTTTTCTTCTTTTGGTCAATCTGTATTAATTAAATTTAGGTGTAGAGAAACATTTGAATAATACTCTGGCTAAGAGAAAACTGGTACGCTTACACGCTTGAGAACACTGAGCTGTGATGGGAATGATGATTATTAGTTTGCAGCTCTTGCGAAGGCAATTATCGCTTATTATTGCTCATACTTAGGGTTAAGGGATTTGTACGTCACACCTGCACGCACATGAATGATACATCAAATCATGCGGCTTATTGAGATGAGGTGTGCTATTATTTTTCTAAGCAATCAGATTAACAACATTCGCCTTGTGGATGTACAAACAAGTGGGAGAAATATCCCATAGATTTATATGACTGAGAGACATGATCCATGTATATAAAAAATAAAATGCATCCTTGAGACTTGTGGTGAACATCTTGGGGTGAACAACACCCAGGCAACCACATAGCAACACCCTGGCAACCATCCAGAACACTCTAGTTTCATAGCATTTTGCAAAGGCGAAAAACTCTTTTTCTTCACGTTGCATTGTAAATGTTGTAATACCAGATCTTTTCTTCCGTGTTTTGACATGCATCTGAGTGAAACAGATTATCGGAAAAATTTAGGATAGAGTCTCGGTTGTATTATGTCACCAGAGAGAAGTCTATCATTTCAACGGAAGATCGAGTTATGGTATTTTGATTAAAAACTACAAGGTCAAAAAATAAACAAATCTGCATAAATGAATCATTCACAATCAGTTCATTAACATGCATTTACAAAATAGATAGGGTGATTTACCATGTCATAAGGAAAAGCAAACTACTTTATTGTGAAAGTTGAAAGTAAACTTTCTAAAGTATAGCGTCTATATTAAGATTGAGCTCTTTGTCACATGTTTGCATGTGTTACTTGTACCTATGAGGTTCACGGATAAAGGTCTATTGAGGTGGTGTCAGCGGATATCACAGGCAGCATTAAGGAGCTGTCTGTTCTCACCGCTTAGAGAAGCAGAGGCAGGTATCATCTACCCAGGAGTCAGGAGACCCACACTCAAGCACCCCACTGTCTTCCCCTGCCAGATTCACCAGCTGCCTGCCAAGCCAAACATGGGAGAAATATTAACCTGTCATACTATCGAAAGGCCTGTGTACGTCTGCTCCCGCGGCATCTTGTCAGATGGGATAAGAGGGGAGAGAGGGGAGAGACAAAGAGAACAGACAAAACCGACACGGAGGGAGATAAATAACATTAATAGTTTTAAAGGGATAGCTCACACACAACATTCTGTCGCTGCCGCTTGTGCTACAACGATCTGTCACGTCACATTTAAGAGCGTCATTTATTGTTTGAATTTCATGATAAAATGGACAGAAATTGAAAACAGACTTTGTTTCTTATCAGGAGCTCTTTCCTTATTATTGGATGGGAAACGCTATGTTGGATGAGTCAAAAAAAAAAAAAAAAAAAAAAAATGCAGACCTGGCAACCCTGGCTTAAACAACGGGTGATTCATTGGGTCAAAAGGAACTAAATTCAACATGAGACATTTTCTGCAGTCTAAACACATTTTTCCGCCCCCTTTTGATTGACAGGATATAATCGGCCCTGATCATCGGCTGTTTTTAAACAATCGTGATAATAATAGCTAGCTTTTATCGGCTAATACCAATAGAGGGTATGCACGTGACGTCACCGTCGACCGTTAGGACTGCGGTTACGCACGCTGAGTGGCAAAAGACTGAGCGGCAGCATTGGTTTTCAACGTGAATGTCGCGAAAAACACACAAAACACATTCAAAACGGGAAAGAGCTTTGCGGCTGACTGTACAAATAGATTTGACACAAACCCTGAGGTATTTAAAAACTAGAGAAAGCAACAGAAAAAGAAGCAAATGGATCAATGCAAGTCACAGAAACAGCTGGACTCCAGGCAAAGAAACATGGATTTGCAGTTATCATTTTGTGTCGAATTGTTTGATTTTGAGGTAAAATCATACCTTATATATTGTATTGTTATATATTATGTTGACGACTCATCAATTATATATTTTCCATCTTATATTATAGCTGCACGGGTCCGACGAAAAAATGGCCACGCTTCATACAGATGTCTTTCGTTATTTTATTTGCTCTCTCTCTATCTCTGCAGACACCATGAAAACTACAAGAAATAAAAACATAATTTTCAAATATGCATTTCTCAAGTTTCTCTTGATAATGTCCACTGGTATGCAATTGAATGACGCAACAGAAATACAACAATCCAACTACCAGTAATAACACGTTACATTTTTTGTGCAAAGTGACACAAAACAACACAATACACAATATGCAATAAACACAAAGTAAATTACCGTGTGCGCCTCCAAGACCACATGCAGATTAAACAATTTTCTTGAGGCTTTATGTCCCGTAGTCTCTCTGGATCCGCTCTCAACTCAACAATGGTCATGTGACGCATTACGTTTCTTAAAGAACCCCTTATGTTAAACATTTAAAGGGAGTAATAATACCCATACATTTGTCACATTTCTTTTTAAACAATGAATGAAATAAGACTGGTAATGAATTTAACCAAAATTCAAAAATATACATTTTATTGAAAACCATGTGTGTTGACAGTTACACTCCCACCAAATTACTAATTTATGATTAACTTTTTGCAAACGTTTAAATAAATTTAGTAATTTCAAAAACTGTTTCTGACTCTTGACGTAATACTAATTGTCAAACTCTTGATACAACTCTCAATGTTAGCTCTAATGCATGAGATTTAAATGTTCTCTACAAGCACCACTAACTTATGAATAGGACGTTCAAGAATGGATGGTTTAGGGAGTCGCTGACCCTCTTTCCCTAACTTTCTATTTCCTATTTGTATTGTGGCTTTTCGCACAAGGCCATCTTCATCTTCACAAACATCAAGCACTCGTCCGAGTCTCCATTCACTGCGGGGAATACAATCCTCCTTGATAATGACGATATCTCCAACCTTCACATTGCGTCTTGGAGTGTGCCACCGTTGTCTGAAAGTGATGTTTGCCAGATATTCCTTTCTCCATCTACTCCAAAATTGCTCTGTCAGATATTGAACTCTGCGCCACCTTTTTCTTGCATACAGGTCTTCTTGCACAAATTTCCCTGGTGGAGGCAGCGGAACAGAGGATTTCATGGTGAGTAAATGGTTTGGGGTAAGAGGCTCTAGCCCTTTGGGATCATTGATGGTATCTGTAGTGAGTGGGCGGCTATTTATGATTGACATGGCTTCATAGAAGAAAGGACCCAGCTTAGAACGCTCCTAACTGTTCTGATCTGCCTTTCCCAAACCCCTCCCATGTGACTGGCATCAGGTACGTTCATAATGAAGTCACATTGCTTCTGGAATAGGTAAGCAGTCAATCTGTCTTTGTCCAATTCTTTCAAAGCCTTCGTCAGCTCATTTTTCGCCCCAACAAAATTTGTCCCTTGATCCGATCTGATCTCTCTTACAGCTCCACGGATAGCTATAAAACACCGCAAGGCATTTATGAAGGCATCAGTTGTGAGATCTTCCAGCATCTCTATGTGGATTGCTCTTGAGGAGAAACAGGTGAATATGAGACCATATCTCTTATGCTCTTTGCGACCTTGCTTAGTTAGAAATGGTCCGAAGCAATCCATCCCACAATAAGAGAATGGTGGAGAGGGATCAACACGGCTAGCAGGTAAGTCTGCCATCTTTTGCATCTCTGTTGGCCTGCGAGCTCTCCTGCATGTAACACATTGCTTAATGTGGTTTGCCACAACTTTGCTGCCACCAACAATCCAGTAACCATTTGTTCTCAATTCATTGAGGGTCTGTCCTCTGCCTTGGTGCTGAGTTTTTTCATGGCAGTAATCCAAGATAAGACGTGTGACCACGCCATCTCTCGGGAGGACTGCTGGGTGCTTTGAGTCAAGAGGTAAGGAAGCTTTCTTTAATCGCCCTCCCACCTTGAGAACACCATCATGCAGTACTGGGTCAAGTTGGAACAATGGATGACTATGTGGCAATTTGCCATGACTCAGTATTTGTATCTCATTTTTGAAGGCATCCTTTTGTGCCAATTTTACAAGCATGAGACTGGCCTTTCTCATGTCTTCAACGTTTATGGGTTTAACGGTTTTGTCTCTTGCCAATTGCTGGATACGTGCGACAACTTTTAATGCTGTGTGCCATTTTGAAAACCGCTTAAACCTCTCCAAAAAATTCTCATCTTGCACTACCTTTGTTTGTAGTACTTGTGTCGTTCTGATTTCAGGATCACCAACAAGCAGCTCTGGAGTTGTCTTTGGTGTGATAATATCCTTTTCCCAAAGAAACTTGGGTCCAGTTAGCCAATTTGAATTAATCAACTCTGACACCTTGAGGCCCCTGGAAGCATGATCTGCTGGATTTTGATCAGAGTCTATATAATGCCACTGTGCAGGGTCAGTTGTTTCACGGATTCTTTGAACTCGATTCGCCACAAAAACGTGAAACCTACGGGCTTCATTGTTAATGTAGCCTAAGACCACCTTTGAATCTGTCCAAAAGTATTCTTGGTCAATTTTGAGCTCCAGCTCATCCTTTAACATGTTACTGACCGCTGAAGAGATCACCGCAGCTGTTAACTCAAGCCTGGGTATTGTCACAACCTTTGTGGGTGCAACCCTTGCCTTGCCAATAACAAAGGAGCAGTGCACTTTGTCTTCACTCAACACTCGGATATATGAGCACTGACCATAGCCATGACTACTCGCATCTGAAAAGTGATGGAGTTCAATCCTGTGAACTTTCCCTAGATTTTCAGGAGCAAAGCACCTTGGAATCTGGAGATTTTGCAGGTTCTTCAGTTCGTTCAGCCAGCTTGTCCATTGTGGCATTAACTCCTCAGGCAGAGGTTCATCCCATCCAATGCCTTTTTGGCACATCTCCTGCAGTACCTTTTTTCCTAGTAGGAGGAAGGGAGCTAGGAAGCCTAGCGGATCAAACACCGAAGCCACAGTTGAGAGGATTCCTCTCCGTGTTGCTGGTTTCTCATCCAAGGCAACTTTAAAGGAAAAGGTATCATTATTTACACTCCACTTTACTCCCAACACGGTCTGGACTAGGAGTTCATTAGATCCAAGTTTCACATCCCGAACTCCGCTGGCTCGTTCGCTGACAGGAATTGACTCCAAAACCTCTCTGTTGTTGGACATGAACTTGTGTAGACGTAATTTCCCTTTAGCACACACATGTCGGGCTTCTTGGACTAGTTTGATAGCTGCATCCACATTTTCTACACTAATGAGTCCATCATCAACATAGAAATTCTTTTTGATGAAGCTGGCTGCTGCAGGATACTCTCTTTCATTTTGACATGCAAGATACTTCATTCCATAATTTGCGCAGCCAGGTGAGGATGCTGCCCCGAAAAGATGGACTTTCATGCGATACTCCTTTGGCTCTGATTTTGTATCGCCATTTTCCCACCACAGGAACCGCAAGTAATCTCTATCTTCCTGGCTTACATGGAACCTGTGGAACATCTTTTCGACATCACAAATAACTGTGACTGGATGTTTGCGAAACCTGCAGAGCACCCCTGTTAGCCCATTCGTGAGATCAGGTCCACTTAGCAAGTGATCATTCAAAGCGGTGCCATCATACTTGGCAGAGCAGTCGAACACCACTCTAATCTTCTCTGGATTTCTAGGGTGATATACCCCTTGGTGAGGAATATACCAGACGTTTCCTGCTTTGGGTTGGTGTTCAGCTCTTTCCGCATCGCCATCATTGAAGACACCTTCCATAAACTTGACATAGTCATCCTTGAATTTAGGGTTTTTCTCAAATTTTCCTTTCAGACGTTTCAGCCGCACAAGAGCCAGCTTCTTATTTTCTGGTAGTTGTGGGCGTGTCTTAAAGGGAAGGGGCATTTCCAGGTGTCCCTCTGAATTCTGGTGAATTTTTTCATTCAGTAATTGCATGAACTGTATATCGTCTTGCGATATGCTCTTTTCCTTTGGGTTCGTATCTCTGAAGTCTGATTCTAGGGCTCTGATGACAGCAGCAGGAGTCAGAATTGGAAGTTCCTTCACAGATATACGATGACACAGACCTGTGACTTCTTTCGACTTTGCAACCTGTGGTGAACTACCTACAACACTCCAACCCAGATCTGTCCTGATGGCATACGGCTCATTATCACCTCCTGTGATGACTTGTCGTGGTACTAAAGCTCTTGAGCAGTCGTAACCAATCAGAAGTCCAACCTTACAGTCTAACAGCTCTGGTATTTCTTGTGCAATTTTATTCAGATGTATCCACCTTCTGGCAGTTTCAGAGGTAGGAATGTGTGAACGTTCAAGTGGGATGAAATCTCTGGTATAGGCAGGTGGCAAATTAATTAAGCCATGAGAGGCAAACCCTCTAACTCTGAGCCCACTAACTCTTTCACTTTGAATGACAGAATCCTTTCCCATCATTGTAGTAAGCTTTAACTTGACAGGCTCTGAAACTACCCCCATCCTCTCACATACCTCTTGGTCTACAAAGGTGTTGCTACTCTGAGTATCCTGTAGAGCATAAACTAAGGTTTCTCTTTCAGGATTGGTGATTGAAGAAATCCATACAGGTACTATCATTGATGTACTCCCACCATCGCCACTGTCTACACAACAGGAAAGGGAAGATGTGTTTTCTTCTGCTTGCATAGCATGAGAAAATGTGACTGCTGCAGAAGAAGGACGCTCTTCGTGAAGTGGTGTTGGATGATGTTTCTTGCATATGCTACAAGTGGCTTTACTCTTGCACTCCTTTGAAATGTGTCCTTTCCTAAGACAGCCAAAGCACAGGTTATTGTCAAATATGAGCTTTCTTTTGTCCTCCACAGATTTACTGGCAAAGGTTTGACATTTGTGGATGGAATGGCTTTCCCCACAACACCAGCAAGTGACTGGGTTTGAACATGAAGGTGCTACGCTTACTTTATTGGGTCTGTTTGAATCAACCGAGTTGCTTCCCCCAACACTGTATGTTTTCGGCACTGTGCTTGATTTGTCTGATGGTTTCACATTTGTGATAAATGTGTTAGCCTTTGAGCGCTTAACTTCTCTAGATGGCTTTTCTTCAGTAAGCTTCAAGGCGTGAAAGGATGTTACAGGGTTGCATGCTATTTCTGCTTCTTGTGCCAGAAATTCAGCAAACTCGCTGAAATTTGGGTACTCTTCTGATTGTTTCAATTGCAGTGTAACATGACGATTCCAACGAGATGTTACCCAATCAGGGAGTTTTTGTAGCATTTTTCGATTCTCTTCACAGTCATTTAACACTTGAAGCCCTTTGATGTGTGGCATGGCATTGCTGCAAGCTGTCAGAAAGTCACTAAACTGTCTCAATTTAACTGACTCTCTCGAACCAATCTTTGGCCAGTTATTCAGTTTTTCTCTAAAGGCTCGCTGGATTACAAATGGATGGCCGTAACGAGAATTCAATGCTTCCCATGCTTGATCATAGGCTTCATCATCCTTTCTGTAAAAGCTTCCTTCCAATACAGATCGTGCCTCACCACTGACATATTTTTGTAGGTAAAACAACTTATCAGCTGGATTTGTGCATCGCCGTTCTATCAATGCCTTGAAACTTGTTCTCCACTCTAAGAACTTAAGTGGGTCTCCTGAGAAAACTGAAGGCTCAGGTGCGGGAAGTCTGCTGAGAGCCATTGTGTCATGTAAGGCTTGAACTACAGAGGCTTCCCTATCAGTATGGGTTGTTTGTTCCTCTTTAGTGTTCTTAGAAGTCTGTTCCTTTTTAATTTCCTTAGGAAATACTGAAGGACGATTGGCAACCTCACTACGTGCTGTTTTACTTTCATTACTGGACTCACCTGAGTCAGCTTCAGAGTATGCTTTGAGCTTTGCAGCTATTACTTGAAGATCTCTCTCATTTTCCAATCTTTTAAGTTCTTGTCTTTGAGCAGCAATAGCCTCCTCCATCTTTATCTCTGCTTGCTTTGCAGCCAACTGTGCGGCACACTCTGCTCTTTTTGCGGAGATGCTTTGCTGTTCTGATGAGTAGCTTGAACGGTGACTACGAATAGCAGACTTGGAGCTTGTATTTGAAAATATTGACTTAGCATACTCTTTGTCAAGCACCATACGAATTCTTGCATCTTCTGCATTAGCATCAAATTCCTCCAGCCCCACTTCACTCATACGTACTTTCATCAGCCCCATCAAATCAGTTGTTACAGCTGTACAAGAATCCATTTTTCTTCTAATCTCATTTGAAGGTACTGATTGAGATCGTATAAGTTCATACATATTTTTCACTTCAGTTTCCAGCCCTTCAACATTATCCATCAAGACACCTAAGTCTTGGTCGGAGCACTCCTCAAGTTTGGTACGTGTAGTTCTAACTTGTTCTTTCCATCGTTCATACAACTTGATGAATTTACTCTCCTTCTGAGAGACTTCTTGCTGCTTAAGCTCCTGCATTTTTGGAGTTAACTTTCTCTCTCGTGAAGATTTCCTGGGTTCATCTCTTCTTGAAGTGGAAGCGGTAGGTTCTATCATTGCTAACTTAAGTGACTGTATTTTAGCATGAATATCACCTACGAGTGACTCTAATCTTTCCCTTTCGGCATCATCAGGTTGAGATATTAACTGTTCAGTTAAACTAGTCAATTCTGCCTGAAGTGACTCAATTTGCTCACTTGATTCACCATATTGTGTTTTTTCTCCGTGAACTGACATTATAAATGTTTTAGCAAAAACACTTTAGTGCACAGTTACTTAAAATACTCTCAGATCAAAACCCTTGTAATGATTCAACACTGTTAATAGTAAACATTCACAACAATTAGACTGTAAATTCAAACAATATATACACTTTTTGTTTTCTTAGATGTCCATAGAGATGTAAAAGTAGCACAGTCTAACCTGCTATTAATTGCAGAGCAGCAATCTTCTGCTTGAAACAGCGATGGAATAAACAAACACTGTTCTTTGAAGCCAGTAGAAAGGATACTTGAAAAGCTGTGGTCTACGCGGCTAAATGTCGCCCTCTATTGGATGTTTCGCGGTACTTGCTTGATGGTGACAGCTGCATAATGACAATCCTGGACTCTGACGCCTTCACTCTCCACGCGATAGCCCCACAATCGTGCTTCGTCTTTTTCTTAGTATCCGACGTCTCTTCTGTACGCGATGCACCCGCTTCATACAGATGTCTTTCGTTATTTTATTTGCTCTCTCTCTATCTCTGCAGACACCGTGAAAACTACAAGAAATAAAAACATAATTTTCAAATATGCATTTCTCAAGTTTCTCTTGATAATGTCCACTGGTATGCAATTGAATGACGCAACAGAAATACAACAATCCAACTACCAGTAATAACACGTTACATTTTTTGTGCAAAGTGACACAAAACAACACAATACACAATATGCAATAAACACAAAGTAAATTACCGTGTGCGCCTCCAAGACCACATGCAGATTAAACAATTTTCTTGAGGCTTTATGTCCCGTAGTCTCTCTGGATCCGCTCTCAACTCAACAATGGTCATGTGACGCATTACGTTTCTTAAAGAACCCCTTATGTTAAACATTTAAAGGGAGTAATAATACCCATACATTTGTCACATTTCTTTTTAAACAATGAATGAAATAAGACTGGTAATGAATTTAACCAAAATTCAAAAATATACATTTTATTGAAAACCATGTGTGTTGACAGTTACATATATTATGCATAATTGGGTGTTTTTAAATAAACAACACTGTCAAAAACTATACTATAAAACTATAAATGTTTTAGGACTGGACAATATGACGATATAACATTGATATAAGTGATTAAGCAGATTTAAACCTACCGATATTGTAGTTATATAAAATATTCACAGCCAGATTTGCTTTATGTATTTCCCCGGCGTCAAATCAGGCACATATAAATGTCAGGAAACACGACTCCTGGCTGCATGTCAATATCCATGGATTAGGTTCATTTGACAAGTTGTAAGAAACACTTTCGAGTCCAACCTTTAGGGTAATTCTTTAGTTTTACTCGCGTTTTCGCCGTTTCTCCTATTAATCCAGTTACGCAGCAGGGGCCGGATTCACAAACATCTTCTTAAGAAAGAAGTTAAGAACATTCTTAAGATAAATTCTAAGAAGTTCTTAAGAATGTTCCTAAGTGCAATTCTTGAAAAATTCTTAGGAAGTTCTGAAATATTTTCTTAAGAACTTAGGGCAAGATCTTAATTTTTTACTTAAGAAGAAAATGAAAGGTGTTTATTTAATAGGGGTAACGTTAATTGCTGAAGACTCGCTGAATGAAAAACACCTCAAAGCCTGTCACTTCCTGTAGATTAGGCATTTGCTAAATCGTGTACGATTTTACGTGTTTATAAATCGAGGAAACGAAATTAGTAAATCGTGCTAACGTTCTCCGTACAAGCTTGAGTGAGCGCATCATATGGGTACGCGCAAATGATCATTAGTGTAATTTCAGACTTTAGAGTGCTCGTCTACATTCAGGGTATAAGTAATATGTATTATATTTAGCTAGCTAGTGTTATGTCGTATGCATAATATTTGAAACGAGCCAATAAATTCGTTGAGCATCTATTTAAGAAAGGTTGGAGGTTATCCTAACTTTAAGAAGTTATTTACGATGATTTTTAAGAACATTCATTTCGGAAATATGAATACTTCTTAAATTTGATCTTAAGAACAATCTTAAGAAAAAAGATAAGAACATTCTTAAGAAAAGTTTTTGAGAATACAAAATATTCTTATCTTTATTCTTAAGTTTGAAAATAAGAAGAAATTAGCAGTTAAGAAGAATTTTATTCTTAAGAATGTTTCGTTTTCGGCGGGAAAGTGACGTCGATGCATACCCTCTATTGTTGGCCGCTACATCGGCGCATCTCTACTCAAAACCGTGTCAACCGTGGACATCATTTAAAATACTACTGACATTCTGTAGTAAATTTTTGTTTCACCGAAGAAATATAGTCCTACAGGTTTCGAATAACATGAGGGTAAATTAATTTTTGGTCACAGTGAGGTCTATATATGGATAGAGTGAGAGTAAGACATGCCGTTTTCAGCCTCGGGTCTCTGTGCTCTATGGATTCTGTCATTAGAGGCAGAGGAATGATAATGATTAACAAAGAATGAACCGCAAGAAAGATATTGATGAAGTAATCAGAGGCATAGCTGACTTCAGAGACAATGAGAGAAAGTGAGAGAGAATAGTAGTTGAGCACACTGAAAATGACAGGGTGATTGTCTCTTCTATCCACATCACACCATTAAACGGATAGTTCACTCAAAAATGAAGAATCTTTCATCGTTTACTTACCCTCATATTTTTCCAAATCGACTTTCTTTCTAAAGGACCTATTAAGCAGAATGTTAAGCTACTTTTTCCATGGAATGAAAGTGGTCACCATTCAACTTCATCATATTGAAAAGAACAGTCTGCTAAACTTCTTTTGTGCTCTATGCAAGAAATAAAGTCATATAGTTTGGAATGATATGAAAGTGAATAATTGATGACAATTGGGCGCATTATCCTTAAATATCATAAGAAAAGCACTGAGCAGATTTACATTTCCTTATGTTTGAAAGCGATGTTTCATAACCCAGTTAAATGGTGTGCGCAGCGAGAAATGAACTGTAAAACATTTGGGAAACAAACCAGCATGCTTATGACTTTACGAAGAGACACACAAAGCTTAAAGTCGGCATGAAAAGGAAGTTGCAATAATACTTTCTTCCTTATTGTGACATATCTGAGTGAAGTGGCTTCTCGAACAAGAAAAAATGTAGGGCGGGGCTTGATTGTGTCCATTGAGAAGAGATTAGATTTTTGTGGTTTGCTATTGCTGTGATGTCATGTGAGTGACAAGGCTGCCCCGCCCCCACGCCAGTAAACATGTCATCAGAGAAGATATGTCGTTGCAGGAGGGAGGGGAAGTTACTTTGATTAAAGAGTATGGGGGCACATGAATTAAAAAAAAGAAAAAAAATATGAATAAGACGGATAAATTATTTATAATAAATACTGCAATATTCCATATAAAAAGAAAAAAAGAATTGTCCATTTTGATTTCATGATTTAAAACTGGATTTATTTTCATCTTTGTTTTTGTTTATATCAACATTGCAGCTTCACATTTGCTGCCTTTAACTGAGAAATTAAAGCAGAAATTGCATTCAATTTGTCACATCACATTCAATCTAATGCTATGCATCACTAAATCTGTCTTATGTAGATTTAATATTCCACGCTAAGCTGTTATACTTATTCATTGTTCTTTTATTATAACAAAACTGTTATCTTGTTTTATGCAAGGCCATGCTTTCTCTTGCACACAATCACTCTCCCCCTTTATTTCTGTCAGTTTTGAGTTTGTATAATAAGAGCTCCCCTCATTTAGATCCCAAACTGCAGCATTAAAACTTCACCATTGTTGTGTCAAACTCATCAAATGAGATATTAAAATTCTGTCAGACTTTTGAAGTCTGTCACAAGCATTGAATGTGTGAAGACTCCATAGCACCTGTTTCCACAGCTACCAGCGTGACTCGCGGTTGTTACTTAGCGCAGAATTCATTAAACTCAAACTTTTAATTGATTAAACACCTCCAGCAGTGAATTTCAGGAACATGTGTGATGAAAAATGCCTTTTATGGAGCCTATGTGGTTCAGCACAGGCTAGAAAAGATGGCTCTCCTGAGGGTCTTTTCATCAGGTGGCCTGGATTGGATTTTATATAATTGTTACATGAACTTCTTAGACTGTCATGACTCATGCAATTAAATTAAATATGCAATGATATTAAAATTCTAATAAACTGATGATTATTTTTCATGCTATGACTGATAAACAGCTAATAATTAAATTGTACACTATTTTGTTACATTAAAAGTGAAAGTGACATGTGAAGGCCAAGTATGGTAATCCATACTCTGAATTTGTCCTCTGCATTTAACCTATCAAAGTTAGTGCAAACATATTAGGAGTATTGAGTAATGAACGCACACACCCGGAGGAGCAGTGGGCTGCCATTTTGCCGTGGCACCCGGGGAGCAATTGTTTGTTAGGTGCCTTGCTCAAGGGCACCTCAGTCATTTCCTTCTAGTAATGAGAATCGAACCTGCAACCTTCGGGTTACTAAACTCTCTAACCATTAGGCCACAACTGACTAAAATTACAATGTACATTACAATGTACAGTATGAAAACTGGATATTCATTGTGAAATTGGCTAAATAAATATTACATTTAACATTGTTATTAAATTATTTGTTTAAGAATTAGATATAAAAGTGTAAAGTAAAGTGTAAAGTGTTTTGTTTTATATGTATTACAAACGCATTTACTTATTCATATTACTTAATATAAATAAAATATTTTAAAGGGTTAGTTCACCAAAAAATGATAATTCTGTCATTTTCGTTCATCTTCGAAACACAAATGAAGATATTTTTAATGAAATCTGAGAGATTTTTGTTCCTCAATTGACAGCCTATGCAACTACCACTTTGACGGTTCAAAAAAGTTCATAAAGAGATCTTAAAAATAATCCATATGAATTCAACGGTTTAGTCCAAATTTTCCTGAAGAGACTCAATCACTTTAAACGATGAACAGATTTAATTTAGATTTAAATTACTTTTATTCACATATAAATTCATCAACTCACATATCAGTTGTGGTAAACGGAAGCTCAAGCATGTGTGCTTGACATGTGAGAACCAATCAGGTTCATTCTCGCGTGTTACGCAGCACGTTTGAGCTTCCGCAAGAACCAATGAGGATTGTTCTCGTGCCTTAAAGCAAGTACGGTTGAGCTGCTGTTTGTTTGCTGATCAATGTTTATATGTGAATAAAAGCCTAAATTCTGAATATATGTGAATAAAAGCCTAAATCATATCAAATAAGGCAATCTAGCCTCTTCAGAAAATTTGAACTAACCCGCTCAATTAATTTGATTAGTTTTACAATCTCTTTATGAACTTTTTGAAGCGTTAAAGTGGTAGTTGTGTAGACTGTCAGTGGAGGGAAAGAAATCTCTCAGATTTCATTAAAAATATCTTAATTTGTTTTACAAAGAGGAGCCAAAGTGGGTGAGGTTGACGGTGAATAAATAATGACAGAATTTTCATTTTTGGGTGCACTAACCCTTTAAGCATTCCTAATTAGATATCAGTCTTTAAGATGATTTGCTAATTGCCTTATAGTAGGATCCACTCAGAGATTGCATTGCGATTGGTGACCTCACCTTCCATTCTGATAAACATTATCTGCTTAATTAGTCCTAGATATTATTAGTACCCATTATTGTTAATTATGCACACCGAATGCTTTGGGCTTGTGTGTGATAACTGGTCTTAGATCAGTTTGTGCTTTTCATCTCCTGCTTAATAGGATTATATGCGCATAAGAAAGCTGATCCCAGATCAGCATTCTTCAGCTGAGACTCACAACACCTTTGGGCCCAGAGCGCTTGTGCCCTCGGAATACCTGTGGCTCCTTAGCAGGCCTGGGATTGCAGCTTAAACGAGAATCGCGGGCTTAGTTTTATCAGTGCCATCCAGATCTGTAGCAATACAAAGCGCAGATCATATACACACACCGCACCGCATGTCTGTGTGTGAGTGTGTGTGTTGCCTGATTCATATCAGCCGCTGTAACAACGTCACGTTGTAGTTCCTCTCAAATGGAGGGTTGTGTTAGGTGGCATTTGTCCTAATTAAAACAGCACGCATCTGCCACAGTGAGGCCAGACCTGAATAAATAAACTGACACGCAAGCTGCGCCAATGACATCTATGACTTCCTGTCGCAAAATAACGCTCCCTGCCTGCAGTCATATGATTTCATCAGAGCCGAGATGGTGAATTAATGCACTCAGGATCCGGTTTCCTTTCCTCGGCTCTAAGCTCAGCCTCTTCACACACTGGATTATAAAGCTTTATTTGATTTAGTGTGGTCACATCCTCAGGCTGTGATGTCAAAAGCTCGCATTTTTTATGACAAAGTCTCACTGTGATGTGTGTGTGTGTGTGTGTGTGTGTGTGTGTGTGTGGGTTCCATATTCAAAATGGAACAGAATGTGGGCAATATTTCACCAAACCCACATACTCTCTCTCTCTCAAACCCATTCCAAGAGCACGATGGCTTGAGCCTAATAAACTGCTGATTTCCTCCACAAATCTTACTTTTTCTGTGTAACAGCATATGAAAGCCATTCAGTTCAGTTTATTTGTCTCTTAGTGTCAGCTCTGCTATTAATGATACAGAACTACATAGAGAGCCTGAATCAACTTGTGTTTGTAATGATTGCAAAACAAATGGAGACACATTAACTACAAGAAGCAGAATCTTTCCTAACTGTTTAGTTAGAAAAACAACTATCGATCAATGCAATCTATTAGTGGAGTCAAATATGACTCGTTTTTGATTAAAATCAACATTGTTCTTTGTGACGCACAACATCAAACTCAGTTAAACAGTATTAGCTGATTTCAAAGGCTTTTGTACACATCTGTGCCTTCACAGCATGTGTCAAATGAGATACCGCTCAAGAAACAAATCATGCAGTGACATTCAAAACATCTGGAGATCCCATTCTGCAATATTCTGAATTATGTTTGCCATTACATTACATCATAATAGTCATTAACACACTAATCACAGAAATACATAAAAAAAAAAAAAAACTCCAGATAAAAGTACTGCAATAAGTGTACCAAATATGACAGACAAACTGACAAAATAAGCTTTTAATCCCAATTTGTGGCAAAATTCATATAAATTTCAATTCTTAATTTTGTCCAAACATGGTCATTATTTGTATGCCATTTTAGATGGGTAATCACTAAATGTTTGTGTGTGATTAAATACAGCAATTAGCCATAAGAGGCAAAGCATTACACCGATTTTAACAGTTAAACTAAAACCCCCTCAATTATAATAAAATCACAGTACTGCACAGCCTCTAAAGACATATTAGATTTATAAAATGATATGAAATAAATATAAAACATAAATATAAATGTTCCAGCAAAGTTAAATAAATAATTCCATTTGTTAATAAATAAATAAACAAGTTTCACTGCTCTTTAAATGAAGGATGTTTACAGTTGCTAAGCTACATAATGATTTTATAGCCAGAACTGCATGTTTTTATAGTTACTTGGGAGCCAGGTATAACATATAATGCATTATCTGTATAGTTTGGTCTAGTTGGGTAAGAACACGTCTGCCTCTGACAGCTGAGTTTAAAATGCGTCAGCACTTCCTCTCTGCACAAAAGTTCCCAGTAACCTGAGTAAATTAGGATTATGAGATTTTTCTTCTTGCCTTCTAGTGTTGGAATTATGTCATTTGTGTCATCAGTTTAAAAAAAAAAAATTGCAAGTTGTACGTCATCATACTTGCGTCAGTGTTAAGTCAGTCTTAGGAAAGTGTTGAAGTGAAGACCTGAGGGAGAGTGAGGGATCTTTATGCAGAGCTGTGACTCACGGAGCTCCAGAGCAGGTGTACATCCATATGCTTCCTTAATTACACTAATCTAAACGATGATTAAAAAACACCACCGCTTAAACATATGACAACCACGGGTCCCTTCCCCATCTTCTGCTGCCTCGGCACACACACACACACACGCTGCTGTCTGCAGCTAAGGTGAGACTTGTGTTAAAGAGAGGTAAGTGAAAAGCCATGTATTAGGTAGTCCTCAGAGAGAGCAGGAAGGGTCGGACAAATCTGATTGTTCTAGAATTATTTCCATGTAGAACAGTGTCAGAGCAGTGCTGAGAAATAGCTGTCAGATTTCATTATGCTCAAAGAGCAACTTTGAAATCTGAGGGGACGTCAAAACTTGCCTCGTCTACACTCTACAACAATATGCTGCAGCCTTTTATCAGTGATTACGCAATTACAGCCAGGACACCAAAACATGAAGAAAGAAAAGTACTGGAAAAAGCTTTTTTCTGTCTCTCAGAGGGGAAAATGAGGCATTGCATGATAGCATGTGTGTAGAGGTTTGTGGATGCATGACCTAGTCTCTGTTGTCTACCATTTTACAAAGTGCCATTCTTTGTTCATGAAACAACAGAGTCCTCTGGACCTCCGAAGCAACATACGTCTGATCCTCAAAAGCATCATGCCCATTAAAAATTATTAATGAGCCCAGTTGATTTTTAATGTAACTTGCAACAACAACAACAAAAAGATTTCCCAATTTATGCATGAATTTAACAGCAATATTTAAACTGTGTTACATACACCCCCCTTAACTTAAGTTTGGATTGTTTTTAAGCAGGCTAATACACAAACTCTTCATTTTATCATCACAAATAACACATATTTGACTCGACTAACAGAACTAGAAGCTGACAGACAAAATAAGTAAATTTGTGTGTAGTATAAAAGTCCAACCTTGAGCTTGAAAACAATCCAAACTTAATTTTTAAGACTGAGCGATCATTGAGGCAACTTACCAGCAGCAAGAGATGTGAGACTCTGCTGCGGTCCGGATAACGTAGCTCCGCCCCACAATATAGTATACGCAAACGCGAGTAGTGCAACTGCCAATGGCGTCTCCGGCATAGGAGGCGGGCGCGCTAACAAGAACGCTAAAGCCCGCAGTCATTGGCGTCATTCGCCAGTGTACCTCTTGATGGCAGGGGAATGAGGTTTCTTTATACAGCTCTTACTAGCTGGCCTCCGTTACACTCACACCCCTAAAACTCACTCAAATCCGGGTCACGGCACAAAATATAACCGGTCCTACTCAACCCACTCTGAGTGTGATTCAAACAGGCGTCTCCGGCATAGGAGGCGGGCGCGCTAACAAGAACGCTAAAGCCCGCAGTCACTGGCGTCAGTCGCCAGTGTACCTCTTGAGGGCAGGGGAATGAGGTTTCTTTATACAGCTCTTACTAACTGGCCTCCGTTACACTCACACCCCTAAAACTCACTCAAATCCGGATCACGGCACCAAATATAACCGGTCCTACTCGACCCACTCTGAGTGTGATTCAAACCAGCGTCTCTGGCATAGGAGGCGGGCGCGCTAACAAGAACGCTAAAGCCCGCAGTCACTGGCGTCAGTCACCAGTGTACCTCTTGAGGGCAGGGATATGAGGTTTCTTTACACAGCTCCTACTAGCTGGCCTCCGTTATACTCACCCCTCTAAACATCACTCCCATCCAGGTCACCAAATATAACCGGCCCTACTTGACCCACTCTGAGTGTGATTCAAACCGGTGTCTCTGGCATAGGAGGCAGGCGCGCTAACAAGAACGCTAAAGCCCGTAGTCATGGGCTTCAGTCACCAGTAGGGCTGCACGATTAATCGCATGCTATTCTCACGCGCATTTCGTCAATAAAGCCGGTTCCCTGATTACCGCTAAATCGCCATCACCTGTTTTTAAACGGAGCGCCTTTTAATAGACGGAGCCGTAGTTCACGGACAAGCCACGCAATATCGCGTTCATTATCGCAGGCGATTCATCTGCGATATGAACGCGATATTGCGTGGCTTTTCAGTGACCTACGGCTCCGTCTATTAAATGCCGCTTCATTTGAAAGCAGGTGATGGTGATTTAGCGGTAATCAGGGAACCGGCTTTACTGACGAAATGCGCGTGAGAATAGCATGCGATTAATCGTGCAGCCCTAGTCACCAGTGTACCTCTTGAGGGGAATGAGGTTTCTTTATACAGCTCTTACTAGCTGGCCTCCGTTACACTCACACCCCTAAAACTCACTCAAATCCGGGTCACGGCACAAAATATAACCGGTCCTACTCAACCCACTCTGAGTGTGATTCAAACCGGCGTCTCCGGCATAGGAGGCGGGCACGCTAACAAGAACGCTAAAGCCCGCAGTCACTGGCGTCAGTCGCCAGTGTACCTCTTGATGGCAGGGGAATGAGGTTTCTTTATACAGCTCTTACTAGCTGGCCTCCGTTACACTCACACCCATAAAACTCACTCAAATCCGGGTCACGGCACCAAATATAACCGGTCCTACTCGACCCACTCTGAGTGTGATTCAAACCGGCGTCTCTGGCATAGGAGGCGGGCGCGCTAACAAGAACGCTAAAGTCTGCAGTCACTGGCGTCAGTCACCAGTGTACCTCTTGAGGGCAGGGGAATGAGGTTTCTTTATACAGCTCTTACTAGCTGGCCTCCGTTACACTCACACCCATAAAACTCACTCAAATCCGGGTCACGGCACCAAATATAACCGGTCCTAATCGACCCGCTCTGAGTGTGATTCAAACCGGCGTCTCCGGCATAGGAGGCGGGCGCTAACAAGAACGCTAAAGCCTGCAGTCACTGGCGTCAGTCACCAGTGTACCTCTTGAGGGCAGGGATATGAGGTTTCCTTACACAGCTCCTACTAGCTGGCCTCCGTTATGCTCACCCCTCTAAACATCACTCCCATCCAGGTCACCAAATATAACCGGCCCTACTTGACCCACTGTGAGTGTGATTCAAACCGACGACTTCGGAATGGGAGGTGGGTGCACTAAGAAGGATGCTAAAGACCGCAGTCTCTAGAGTCAGTTGCCAGAGCCTGGGGCGTGACGTTTGGCCTCCATTACATATATAATGTCTAAATTGCATTATTAATAATTTATTTAGAATTATCTCAACAGACAGAGAAAGGGAGTGAATAACATCTACCAGCAGTCAGAGCTCTGTCATCATCCACAGGGTAACTCCGCTGTCTCATGTTCTGATTATTCTGGATGTTTACAGCAAAGGCACATTTTACCATCTATGTTTGGAGAGATAATTACACCTGAGGCCCACAACACTGCAAAGCATGACTCATTCAAAAACATGCACTTTAAAAGAAAGCTAGATTTTTACATTTTTTCTGAAGAAAATGTGAGTTGTGCTTACATCCAAAACCTCTGTTCTGTGTGGTTGTGGTTTCTAAAGGGTCCTGACTCCTAAGTGGCTGCAAGCACATTGCTATGTAGTTGCAAAGTTGTTCTGGTGGTTGCTATGTGGTTTCCTACTGGTCCAGGTCAAAAGAGCCCACCCCAAAATGTTTATGATATTGCAATCTCTATATGGCTTTGGTACATGTTCAAATATAAGTATAAGTATGAGATGAAATTTTAAGTCCAATCACATTTAAACACACATATACAATGTTGTCACCTCATACAGCCACCAAAAAAAAAAAAATAATAATAATTTCAGTATTCTGTAATTAGCATGTCTGAGTAATGATGATGATTTCTGGGTCTACACATTACTATATGATTAAAATTTACAGTGAGATGGTCACTTGTTTAACTAACCACACAAAATGAATCTGTTCTGAGACTAAATCTAGATAAAAACATTAAATCTAGTGATGGGAAGATTTTTACTGACCCTCTTTTGTTCGAAATCATTCAGCAAAAATCTTTTTCAAGTCGTTTTGTTCATTTGAACGGAGTTAAAATGTTATATTTTCAATAGCCAAATTCCCTATACATGTTCACACGCAATCTTTGATCATAAAGTAGGGATTCATTATAATGCAGCCTCAAGATATGAGGTAAGAGATGAGGAAACACAAATGATTAGTTCACCTCCTGCGTTTTTCGTTCATTTGTCATATGACCGATGCATTGAAGGAATCGTTCATGAATGAGCCATCACTAATTAAAACGCAGACCTTTGACTTCAGTTTGGCTGCTGTGGTGGATGAATGCCGTTTTCCTCTAAAGTGTGTTTGTGTATGTCAAGTTCAAGAGAAACGCAGTGCATCTGTATAATAATCACATATACAGTACAGCAAACATGAAAGGACTCAAGCTGTAATTATGCTGGAATAATGCACAGACAGACAGTTTGCACCCACAGTTGCCAGCGATTGCACGTACACCCACTCGCCCACTTCATTTTCCCCACCCGTGTGTCCAATACACGGCATTAATAATGAGAGGCAGCAAATCTCTGGTGTCCAGCTCTCAACAACTCCTGGTTTAATCAGAGAGAGAGACACAGAGAAATGATTTCCTTAAAAACTGTAAAATTATATTGAGTAATCAATTAAATTAAATGGTATTCTTTTATACTGGTTCAATGGTTTATGGAAACAGATTAAAATAACTCGCTTATCCACCGTACAGTATACCTTTCTTATATATTTTTGAAAAAAAAAAAAAAAAAAAAAACCATCAGACACAACCATGCAAAACGTATTTATGAGTGCTTTCTTTTAGATGGGCTCTTCATTTAAAACATTTGCTCTTTCCTAACAGGATACATTTACTGGCTAAGTGGAAGAATATATTATTGCTTTTGTTTCCAGTCCTTCCTTTTATAGCCCAATTTTGCTTCTGCCCTGAGAAATACACACACAAACAACCTCAACTGAAAAATGGCTTGTGTAAAAAAAAAAACAACAACAACAAAAAAAAAAAAAACGGGGGGGGTGGGGGATTTTTGAATAACATGTAATCTTAAAGGGTTAGTTCACCCAAAACTGAAAATTATGTCATTAATTACTCACCCTCATGTTGTTCCACACCTATAAGACTTCAGAACACAAATTAAGATATTTTTGATAAAATCCGATGGCTCAGTGAGGCCTGCATAGCCAGCAAGATAATTAAAACTTTCAGATGCCCAGAAAGCTACTAAAAACATATTTAAAACAGTTCATGTGACTACAGTGGTTCAACCTTAATGTTATGAAGTGGTAGGAATACTTTTTGTGCGCCAAAAAAACAAAATAACAACTTTATTCAACAGTATCTAGTGATGGGCGATTTCAAAACACTGCTTCATGAAGCTTCGAAGTAGGGATGTCCCGATCAGGTTTTTTTGCCCTCGAGTCCGAGTCATTTGATTTTGAGTATCTACCGATACCGAGTCCCAATCCGATACTTCTATGATACATAAAAACAGAATAAAGAAGAGCGAAAAAACAGATCCAGGATGTTCCTTATTTTTTATTTAATTCACCTTATTTTAAAATTCAACAACTCTGTTAAAAAACAGAGCACTTCTGTGAGGTAGCTTGAACAATCAAGTAATAAATAACATAAATTCTTCACTTTAGTGCAACAGTAAATATAAAAAAAAAAAAAAGTCTAATATAAAAACAAATAGCACCTCAACTTAAAATAGATTAAATTAAATTTTGAGGTGCCGTATCAGGTTTGTTGTGTTAAATGTAGCCTTTTCCTTTCCACCTCTTGCAATCCCAAGTTTACATATCTCACAGTTTGCTATGGCAATGTTGTTGTCATCAACTTTATAATACCTCCAGACCGCAGACATACTCGCGCTTTCCGCTTCAAGCTGCTTCCGTGTTCTACTTTGCCTGCATTTAACCAATAGCGTCTCTGCAACAAAGTGATGTCATTGCCGCACACGTTGCTGTTTCTGTGTGGAGTCAAAAGTGTCTAACTCTGTGCCACCGCATAACTATAGATGTGTTAAAAAATAATAAGAATATATATACATATATATCCGAGTCCTGATCGGGAGGTAACGTCCGATTCTGATCGAGTCTGAAACCATGTGATCGGGCCCAATTTCCGATCACGTGATCGGATCTGGACATCCCTACCACGAGTACCCTAGCAACCGCATAGCAACACCTTAGCAACCACCCCGAGTACCCTAGCAACCGCATAGCAACACCCTAGCAACCACCCCGAGTACCCTAGCAACCGCATAGCAACATCTTAGCAACCACCCTGAATACCTTAGCAACCGCATAGCAACACCCTAGCAACCAGAGTACCTTAGCAACTGCATAGCAACATCTTAGCAACCACCCTGAGTACCCTAGCAACTGTATAGCAACACCCTAGCAACCACCCCAAGTACCCTAGCAACCACGTAGCAACACCCTAGCAACCACCCAGAATACCTTAGCAACCTCAAAGCAACACCTTAGCAACCACCCCGAGTACCCTAGCAACCGCATAGCAACACCTTAGCAACCACCCTGAATACCTTAGCAACCGCATAGCAACACCCTAGCAACCAGAGTACCTTAGCAACTGCATAGCAACATCTTAGCAACCACCCTGAGTACCCTAGCAACTGCATAGCAACACCTTAGCAACCACCCCGAGTACCCTAGCAACCACGTAGCAACACCCTAGCAACCACCCAGAATACCTTAGCAACCTCATAGCAACACCTTAGCAACCACCCAGAGTACCCTAGCAACCGCATAGCAACACCTTAGCAACCACCCTGAATACCTTAGCAACCGCATAGCAACACCCTAGCAACCAGAGTACCTTAGCAACTGCATAGCAACATCTTAGCAACCACCCCGAGTACCCTAGCAACTGTATAGCAACACCTTAGCAACCACCCTGAATACCTTAGCAACCGCATAGCAACACCCTAGCAACCAGAGTACCTTAGCAACTGCATAGCAACATCTTAGCAACCACCCTGAGTACCCTAGCAACTGTATAGCAACACCCTAGCAACCACCAAGTACCCTAGCAACCACGTAGCAACACCCTAGCAACCACCCAGAATACCTTAGCAACCTCATAGCAACACCTTAGCAACCACCCCGAGTACCCTAGCAACCGCATAGTGACACCTTAGCAACCACCCCAAATACCCTAGCAACTGCATAGCAACACCTTAGCAACCACCCCGAGTACCCTAGCAACCACATAACACCCTAGCAACCGCCTTGAGTACCCTGACTCTATCTATCTATCTATCTATAAATCAAAACTACTAAACTGAAACTTTCGAACTGAAAACTTTTAGAACTACTTCAAACTTTCTGGACCGGCTTTTTCAAGCCAACTTGAAGTTCTGTCTTGACAAACTTTTTTCCATCTAGTTTAAAATTTTTCATATTTCAATTTTCAGAGTGGACTCAGACATTTGTACATTGAGTCTTTTTATTGGAATCCTAAAATGTCCTTGACTAAAAATTGTACTTTTTCCTCATCCAACCTGAACTACAGGAAAAACATAAAGAGGTGCAGAGATACAGAGTGACACAATTAAATGCTACCGGGAACATGCAGCATATGGAGACATCAACTGCATGTTGTCACAATGCTCCTGAGACATTTGAGCCTTCAACCTGAGCTTTATAGACTTTTTTTTTTTTTTTTTTTTTTTTTTTCTCCATTTCCTCTGACTTTCCTCCTGAACTCCTGCTTGTCAGAATCAATAAACAGTCTCGGTAACACACTAGCTGAGAATTATTAGCATAAAAGGGCATTTTGTCTTGTGTGGATCAGTTGTTTCTAAATCACAAAGAGCTTGTAATTAAAACCCAACTATGAGTTTCTTTGGTAGTTTGTTGAAAATGAAAACTAGAATGCCAGAGGCTTGGGGTGCAGGGTGAAAAACCTGAAAGGGGTTTTTGAGGTCATTATATCCAGTCGAACACAGATGGAAACATCATGTAGAGATTTCATTTAATGATCAGCTAAAGATCAAACACGCTTTCACTGCGCACCAGAATCTGATCTAGAGTGCTGCTCACTGCTGACGTGGCTGAGAGAGATGGAACAAAATGAACAAATGCGTTTCTGAGTGGGTCATGAACCACGTGGAGGTGGATGTGAGGATCATCTCACTCATATTTGTGGACAACAGAGTATCATGAACCTTCTAATGGAGATCGAAGCCATTTAAAAAAGACCTTGATAATGAGTAAATATTTTTAACACTGTTTTTAACCCTAGCAAAAATTGATCCTAGTGTATTCTGCATCACTGCACAACATGATGTACACAACTAGAACATATTTCAGTATAAACATCCTTAAATCAGGTGCAATTATTGATTTAAAGCAATGCTACTCTGAGAGCTTTTCCTGTAAATCTAGCCAACTGAACCGCCAGTTTCTTATATGAAAACAATAAGCTTTAAGTTCAAACAATAATCCAAATTAAAATCAATCTTATCCTGAAATCCAAATTCATGTATGACTGTAAAGAAGTGAACAGTATGTGAAAAAGCTTGCATCACCTGATACTTCAGTTTGGATTTGCTTTGATGTTACAGTAGATTCAATCTTTGCTCCTAAGATTCATCTTGCTGAACACAATTCCGAACAACCTCAAAGGGAAAATAAAGGAAGAATTTTTTTTTTTTTAACTGTGGCTCATGAAACAATCATCATTTTTTTTGTTCAAGGTTATACACACAATTAAAAGCTGTACATTTCCTTGTGCCATTATGCTAAGTAAAAATCATAGATTTGCTTCTTTAATCCAAGCACAGTCTCTTTCTAACAAATTTGTGTCTGAAAATAAATGAGAATTACAATTTGCTCTCGGGCAATTAGAGATATTAGTTATCACAAAACTTTCATTCCAGTGCATGTGTCTATTGTTAAAGGAGACAGCACTGTCAGCTGTAGATATATACAAACAATCCCACTCATTACCGTGTGCTCACTGAATGCTCTTTTGTTCAAGCTAATATGTAGACTATGCTTCAGGCCCAGTGCTTGAAGTAATGGAATACCAGCACTTCTCTAATTAGGCCTGAGCCTGATTATTACAGAGGCCTAATTAAAGATATTTTGTATGCCTTTTTATGAAGCTCGGTATGTTTAAGATTCAGCAAAAGCCTTGGGCAAACACCTGAAGCTGAATAAGAAAGCCTTTATAGAATGGAAAAATTATGAGATACTGAGAAGTTCATCAAGAGAAAGACTATTTCAAACTACAAGGTGACATCTTGAATGAATATTTTGGGTTCAACACAAGTTAAAATCAACAGCATTTGCAAGGCACTTAAACTGGGAGTGAATGATTCCACAATCCATAAACATTAAAATACTTGCTGTTTCAACAGCAGTGTTGGGGAAAGTTTGAAACAAACAAAAGTGGCCAATGTAAAGGCACTTTTACACAAAAAGCCTCAGGTCGAAGGATATGCAAATTCAGGCCTGTACAGTAGAGGGCACAGCTCAAACAACCCTTTTGTGCTGCCATTCTGGATTGCAGAAGTATAGGGCACAGGAGAAGAAAGTTTAACACTCTTAGTTCTAAGAACAGTCTAAGTTCTAACAGAAGAATTCATGCATTTCATAGATTTTATATGAACAACTGCAACCTACATTTTTTCTTTCTTGTCATTTCCACTTCATGTCACATATTCCTTAATAGGGCTGCACGATATATCGCATGAGATTGTCACGCGCATTTCATCAGTAAGGCCGGTTCCCTGATTTCCGCTAAATCGCCATCACCTGCTTTCAAATAGAGCGGCATTTAATAGATAGAGCCGTAGATCACTGAAAAGCCACGCAATATCGCGTTCATTATCGAAGGCGATTCATCTGCGATATGAACGCGATATTGCATGGCTTTTCAGTGATCTACGGCTCTGTCTATTAAATGGCGCTCTATTTGAAAGCAGGTGATGGCGATTTAGCGGTAATCAGGGAACCGGCTTTACTGACGAAATGCGCGTGACAATCTCATGCGATATATCGTGCAGCCCTATTCCTTAATTACAACTTTCTTATAATTCCAACTTTATCTCACACATTGTGAGCTATGAAGTATGAGAAACAAAGGTACAATTTTGACTTGATATCTAATGATGTTACTTTAGATCTTATTTTCTTTAGATTTCTTACTTTAAACTTTATCTGTGTTTTTTATTTTTCACTCTGAGGCTGAAACAGGTTTCCATATGGTCTAAAGTGCCAAGCCAACACTGAAACATTTTAGAAAATAAGACTGGTTTGGTTTGGTAATATCATCATTGATATGCAAACAGAAGTCCTACTACAATCAAGGTTGGTAACTACTCTCTGTAATTAGTGCTATGAGCTGTAATTAGGAGTATACGGCGGTCTCCTCTGTCTAAGCCGAGACTTATTTGATTATATAGGTGAATTAAAGTACATTTCCAAAAGACGTGTTGCTGCCCGTTTATGATGTTGTGACTTTCTTATTTGCTAACCGCTCTTACTATTATGCACTTACTTGCAATTATCCGAGTGCTTCTCAAAGAGAGCAAACAAACAAAATGCATACAGATTGTCTGGAGAGTGGTGACATCAGCTTTTTTACAACAGGAATACTGATCCATTTCTGCCTTTGTGCCGGAAATGACAGGCAGTTGTCAGTGGACACTGCTGGGAAAGAATAAAAAGAGATACGTATTCAGAATTGTTTTCCTTCTGTGCATATCATCTACATTATAGCTATGTGAAGCTTTAGGCAGAAAATCGTCAAGGCCAGAAACTTTTCTAAAGACGTGAATGCTCAAATCTGATTTGTACATAACACGAACATAGAGAAATAGTTTCAAGGTATTTCATTTGGTGTTGATCCTTTTAAATTATTCATATACTTAGTTCTGAGGCCTTGCTTGAGATTATATGATGTAATATACCATTTAAAAGCTTTGAAACTTAAATACACTTCCTATAACAGCTGAATTTAAAGTACCGCTGGCAGTACAGAACACTTCCTACAAATATAGAGTTGCTGTATAGATGTACTATCTCTACTGTTGCTTAAAGTACAGCTCATCTTCACCTGCGTGACACATATCAGGAGTTATGTTGACCAGACAGAGTTTAATTCTGACCTGTCTCTGCATCCAAGCAATGCCTTTTCAACCTCCAGCAAGCTCAATAAACCACCAATAATTTACTGTGTAGGTCCTTTCCTATTCTCCCAAGCCCTCTATAACCAAGGCCAAAATACAGAAATATATTCAAAGCCAGGAGTACAATTATGAATAGTTTTTTAAAATGGTGTTGCAGCTGTCAAAAAATAAATAAATAAATGAAATAAAGGCAGGCTGCCGTCTATGAATATTATTTTGATGTGTTATCTTCTAGACAAGACTTTTCTCAAGGTGAATTATTACTCCAGATTTCACTGATATGTTGAGAAAATTGGGTTTTGAGAACATTCACCCACTGATGCCATATGAAAAATCAATTACTTGCATGTTTTTTTTTTTTTTTTTTTGTCATATTTCCAATATGTTCAAGGTAAATTACTAACATGGGTTGTGATTCAGTTTCAAAATAGAAAATTACACACTCTAGTTCTGCAACAGAACAAAATTTCAATGCTGTCTCCATTCATAGCATCAAAAAAATAAAAATAAATTAATTAATAAACAAGTTTTAATCAAACATTATACTTTATCTAAGAAATATAGCCTCTCATTTGTTTTAAAAAAAAAGATATATTATAAGCACTTCCTGTCAAGTTTTATATTTTAAATAAGCACAAATGTAATTCATAAAGCTGATCTCTCAATTATCAAGAGTATGCAGTTCAAAATAACTAATTTTTAAAATCTCTCTCTTTTTAAAGGAATCTTAATCTTGTAATTGCAACTTGTCATTAAAACATAAAATCAAATCTTTTATTCACTTACGTTTTGATCTCATAATTTTAACAAAGGGGATATATAATGAAAATATGACTTTTTCTGTATTTAAGTGCTTTAATCAGGTCCCTGGTGCATCTACCAACCCAGAAAACATGAAAAAGGACAACTTTAAGGTATGCCTTTCTCTGCAAGCATGTGAAAAAACGAGCCGCTCAGATCTTGCTCCCCTTGTGACAGGAAGGGGGATCTTACTATAATATTACCGCTCCTTAAAGGGTTAGTTCACCCAAAAATGAAAATTCTGTCATTTATTACTTACCCTCATGCCATTCCACACCCGTAAAACCTTTGTTAATCTTCGGAACACAAATTAAGATATTTTAGTTGAAATCCGATGGCTCCGTGAGGCCTCCATAGGGAGCAATGACATTTCCTCTCTCACGATCCATAAAGGTACTAAAAACATATTTAAATCAGTTCATGTGAGTACAGTGGTTCAATATTAATATTATAAAGTGACGAGAATATTTTTGGTCCACCAAAAAAAACAAAATAACGACTTTTATAGTGATGGCCGATTTCAAAACACTGCTTCATGAAGCATCGGAGCATAAATGAATCAGTGTATCGAATCATGATTCAGATCACGTGTCAAACATGGCTGAAATCACGTGACTTTGGCGCTCCGAACAGCAGATTCGATACACGATTCATCTGTGCTCCTATGCTTCCTAGATTTACTCAAATTTACTCAAACTTGTTTTTAATTATTCAGTTTGGGCTAAAGTATGGTATATTATAGAAAACTAAACTAAACTAGCCAGAAAATATGATATATATTATGTTATGTTGTTATGTTATGGTATGTTGTACACCTTGCATGTTAACAAACTTTCAAGCCTAAGTTTAACAATGACCAGTTATAAAAACAAATTTATAGTTGTCTTTGTAAAGAAATGCTCATTTTATATGTAGCTTCGAGCCGCTGCTGTGACGCTGTACAAACGCTTCCAGTGTGAATACTCACGTGCTGCTAACGTGCTGCTTCCGCTCTGCTGCCGCTTGCGGTGTGAACCCGGTCTTAGCCGTGCAGCACGTTATCAAACTCATTCCGAACCGAATGTTAGCAAACATCCACAAAATACATGCTATACCTACGTGATCTGATGTGCTGCATCACAAACAGTTTGTAATGATCCATTTTGAGAGTTATATTTGCTGTGTGAGCTTCTCCTGTATTGTTTATGCCTTAAGGCTGATTTATACTTCTGTGTCGGACCTACGCCAGAGTCTCAGCGCCATAGGCTATGCATCTGCTTTCATTTATACTTATGCGTCGTTGTCCGCGCCGACGTGCATGCAGACCACTAGTAGGCAGTGTCCACGGTCATGTTGAGTATCAAGGCAAAAGCCGAAGAAGCAGCAGCTTGTCATGTACGTTGTCAGAGAAACTTACAAATAGAAGCGGCAAAAAGGTAATGACTTTTGTTGCAGTTTGGCTGCATGTGTCCGCTGAAACAGAGCGTTTTTCATTCCTATTAGAGTTGTGACGTTCGCGAACGAACCGATTCTTTTGAACGGCTCATAAACATGAACGATGGGAGCCGAGTCGCGGCTGGAGGGGAGCCGTTCTTTCTGTCGTTCTTTTTTCCTATGCGTGTTTCACACAGATGCACACAAATGAGCTCCTCCGCGAGACAGAACAGTTATAGGGGGAGGGGCGCACCCAGCGCAGGCCAACCCTTTATAGCGTGATGATATTAGTTATTAGTTGTGCACGCATCCTTCACGTGAGTACTCCAGTGGGAAAAAACCCTGCGTTCCTCTGTCATTGGGTAGGAGCGGAAGTTGAAGGGGCTGATGTCCTATTTGCAAAGTTTACAGTAGTAACAGTATGTAGTATGTAGACATTTCCATTTTATTTATTCTAATTTTATCTACTTTAAATATTTTTTGTTTTCTATCAAAATGTTCTTGTGTGATAACAATGTTCTTGTGTGGAAGTGTTTGTAGTAAACGCTGTTTTTCACAGAAATTCATTGCAGCCGGCTTTGTTTTTGATGTTTATTTGTGAGTAGGTATTGTATGAATAACATAAGTCAACGTAGCTTTACACACACACACACACACACACACACACACACACACACTTTGTACTAAAGGTAAATCCAAAATAGTGATGTCACTGTCTAAGCAGAGGGATTTGTGCAACCCTATGGAATATAGTCCACACATGACAAATGAGGTAATAATCAATATTTCAGAATAATTCAAACTCAGATATTGGTGTGTGATATCCGAGTTTTAATTGTTTGACTACAAATCTCACCTCATCATTCCTCCCAGTGATTATTTCCAGGATAAACTGAGATGCCCCCAAGCTGGCTTCTTAAAACTGACTAAATATTTAAAAAGAGCCAAAAGTAACGTTCTTTTGAACGGCTCTTTGAAAGGAACGGATCGCGAAGATCCGGATCCCCTCAAAGAGCCATAAATCCCATCACTAATTCCTATGGAAATTGAAAACGCTCGCTCTTCTCCTATTGCTCCGCGCCAATGTTTTGACCCAAGGGAGGGGTTCTAGCAGACCAATCACAGCACTTGCGGTTTGCGTAGAATTGACATCGCAGAGCAAAGAGGACACTGACAACATGTCGACAGACAAGACAGAGCAGGTTACCCAGCAAGCAATAGCCGTCATTTCACCGTCTCGGTTAACTATAGACCCGATATAGTCCGGCTATGTGTAACCCACTTTTAGCCAAAACAATCTTTCATTTGGTTACATGTCGTTTTTGCCAAAATAACTTGCGAGTTGTATGTTATTGCATCATGTAAGTGAAGTCAACAGTGATTACAAGGTGTTTGGTTTCACATCTATGACATGTTATATTGTGTAGGCTGTGCGTAGCCACGATTTAGCTCATAGTCAGACCGGCTATTTGTAGCCCACCTATAGTCAATCCTGATTTATTGTAGTTTTTGGACAGGAAGTGCTTGAGATGGTTGATATCTCATCATGTTCGCAATGTCAATGATTTCTACAAGATTTAAGTGGCATTTCATGACATGGTCTATATGTAGTCACGATTTAGCTCTGAATTGGATAGGCTATGTGTAGTCTGCTTTTAGTCCACCCAGCGAAATCGAGGCAATTTATAGTCTAGTTTTTACGGCTTGGCTATAGCCCTGATTCAGACCAGCAATGAGTGTAACCAAAATAGTGTTAAGTCATTTTCGACCACAAAGCTTGTGGGATTCTTGATATACTTGCATTTATACATTTATATGCAAGTATAATATACATTTATATGCAAGTATATATTTGAAACAGCATATTTTTGCTGTCACACAATCCTACATTCTACGATATCATATATATATATATATATATATATATATATATATATATATATATATAGCCATATATTAATTATAATTATATACCACACACATATATGACTGCATTTATTTTTAAGTTAAATAAAAATTTACAATTCTCAACCGCTAGATGGCAACTGTGGCTCTACTGAGACATGACCACTGGCAACGCGAGACTTGAACGTTGACTCTCGATCACTGTTGCCAGATCTCGCGATAAACATTTCCGCATTTTACAACTGTTGGAGACGGAGAGCAAGCAACAGCAAATGTTAAAGCAAATTCTTTCCTGCTGTTGGTCTTGTAAGTATCTGTGTTTTTCATTTTGACATGTGTTTATTATTTATGTACATTATGTGTAGGAACCGTGACATTTTAGCGGGTAACTGTGCAGACTCAGAGTAAAACGTGGTTAGATTAACATACATGCACATGTACTGTAGTGTTTCCTTGTGCCCTAAAACTCTGTAATTATCTAAATACAAGGGGGTAAACATGAAACCTGTGCGCCCTACTATTATTTGTTATGGAAGCCTTGTATATCTTTTAATCTTTTGATCATTATGAAATAAAAATATGAGTTTTTGATTTGGCAAGGCAAGTTTATTTTGTATAGCACATTTCAACAACAATGTTCAAGGTAATTCAGAGTGCTTTTCATAAAACATGGAATTTATGGAACTGAAAATTAATCAGGTTGTTTTATAAACCAAAAAAATATTGTTAACATTTTTTATTTAACTTTTTTTTTTGTCAATGTTATTTTTTTTTGTCAATATATTTTTATTGTTACACGTTGTAATTTTATTTTAATGTTTATTTGTATTGTATTTGTAAAATTTAATTTTTTTTTATCATTGTGCATTATCTTGAGTTCTTTTTCTAAATAAAACCTTTTATATTTAATTTGTTTGGACGGATTGTCATTTATGAGAACCTGTTATATTTAAGTGAAAAGAATCCTTTAGCCATTATTTAGTTGTCTATTGCATGTATAGATGTAATCATTCATTAGTAGTGTAATTGATGACTAGTCTATTTTTAGGTTATAGATAGACGTCTATTAGATTTTCACTGACAGCCCCAATTTTGCCTTATTTTAACCTAGACCCGTATTAACCGTCTTTTAAACATAAATATGTAGTTGTCTAATAGTCGTCTAATTGATGACTAGTCTACTCTTGGGTTATGGTTAGACGTCTATTAGATTTTCACTGACAGCCCAAATTCAGCCTTATTTTAGCCTAGATCCATATTCACCGTCTATTAGACATATATATGTAGTCGTCTAATAGTCGTCTAATTGATGACTAGTCTATTTTTGGGTTATGGTTAGACGTCTATTAGATTTTCACTGACAGCCCAAATTTTGCCTGGTTTTAGCCTAGACGGCCGGGCTATGTTTTGACGGCTATTAGACGTCTAATAGACATAAAATTGCTTGCTGGGTACTTATGATATTAAACAAAGTCCCAGCTTTCACACTGTATAGTTTTTTTGTAGTTTTTTAAACAATAAAAAACGTTTTAATGTGTCGTGACTTGTTGTAGCACCTCAGCTCAAGAGGCTCTTGAACCGATCATCTCTTCCTACAAGTCCATCTATAGCAGTGGTCACCAACCTTTTTAAGCCCAAGATCCCTGACCTCGACCTTTTTGAAAGACAAGATCTACTTGATAGAAAAAGACAGCCCAGATTGTATTTAGCATTTTTTTTCATGGTAGATTCAATGTAGATTCTGATTTATTTATTTATTTTTACAAGCAAATTGGCCGATCCTGATACTGGTTGCAGATATTTATTATTAATATTATTATAATAAACAAAAATACATAGCCATTTCAAATTAGAGGGAACCACTGCTTTTTAATCACAATCCAAACAAAGATGCTACGCACACAAAAAAAGCATGAAACAAAAACAGCAGGCTGAATGAGACGCAGATTCACTCTCTGACAGCAGGTGGCGCTTATAGAGCAGCAGTGATACAGCGTTTCCTTGGTTACCGCTGTAAACAAAGCTGAAATGCGCAGGTAAGAGGAAAATAAAATGCCATTGCCATCGAAATCTTCCTGAAGACTGATCTCATTTTAGAGATGAAGTCATAATCTCTCACCCTCAATTCAATATTTATATTTTCTTCCTATATTTCGAGCATCGTGAACAGTGAGCTGCTCTGCCTGCTACAGAATTTTCTCCTCTTCGCGTCCGTCTTCAGCGTCTCTGGCCTCTTGTTAATGGACGTTTTACAGACTCAGACATAATGTGGGCTATTTACCTTCATCTGTCTGTCCCAGTAGCTCCAGAAAATAACATAAAAATAAATACAAAAATACAGTACAAAGACTGGAGAAATGTAATGTATTTTTGTACTCATATTTCTGTTATTTTCGCGAGCTACTGGAACAGTGATAAAGATCGACGGGTTGACGACCACTGATCTATAGCATCAAATAAACATGAATGAACACAAGAATGTTGTTTCAAATGCGGAAAGACGTCAATATACACAATTTTTCAAGTTTAACTCCACCGAGGTTAATCTTCTAACTCCTGACTGCTTGTTGGACAAAATGCTGGATTCTGCGTTCTGATTGGTTAGATCGCTTGTCAATCAAATGTCGTGCGAGAGACGGGTACATAGACATATAATTATATGTCTATGGACGGGTAGACATCATCGTGTTATAACCGCCAATAGCAAGCAAGGTGGATAAGCCAGTCTGTGATTGGTTCCCGCAAAAGCGTAACACAAGCAGTAGAAATGTATGTACGGGTTTCCAGACTGAGTTGCCGGGCGAAATCAAATTGCCGGCAGATCAGGCTGGGTTTACCCAGTCTAGCTATTGCGTACACTTGACGCAGAAGTATAAATCAGCCTTTAGAATCGTGAGCTAGGGGGCGGGGAGCAAAAGCTCATTTGCATTTAAAGGTATACACACCAAACCAGCGCATTTTTTCCTCACACCCAAAAATAGGCAGTTAAAACATGGTATAGTAAAAAATCCATGGGGTATTTTGATCTGAAACTTCACAGACATATTCTGGGGACACCTGAGACTTACATCTTGTAAAAAGGGGCATAATAGTACTTTAAAAAGGTTAATTACAACTCACTTTTCAAACTTTGTTTAGCAAACATCAAGACTTGCCAACAACTGATCAATATTTATATTAATATTAATATTGTGCACAATCTCCAATATTACTTGTACACAAGTAACACAAACACACTACATTAATGCATTTCAACAGTGACAGAAACATTTAATAACAAACTTATACATTTGCATTTGCAGGACTCACAGGCCCCAGGCACTTATCCCTTAGACCCGAGCCACAATATATCCTTAAATGTACTGATCTTAAATAAAAATAGTACAATCTAAAGCTACAAAGGCTCCCTTAAGCTCAAACACAGATGAAACCTCAGACAGCCCAAATGAAAAAGAGAGTGAGGGGCAGCATGTGTCATAGAAAAGACAGGGGCTGTTATTTGAATACACACACACACACACCATCAGATATGTGGTTTCCAGGCATTCTGGTTTTATTGCTTTCCCCTCTATTGCTCTCTTTCTCTTCCGCCATGGTGAGGGGTGCCCTCTACAGGCCGGTAAGCATCACGAGGAAGATAAGGAAGGTGATGACGAAGACAACAACGACGGGAGGAAATTGATGCGTGTTACAAACACACTCCATATGTTCACCCAGATCTGCTCATTAAGACACCACTGTGTTAACTGCTGCTGAGATAATCTATTCTCTACCAGAGAGAGAGACAGAGAGTTTAATCCTACGCTCTACCAGTGAGCTGCTCTCTTTAACCTTCGTCTCAACACCTCTCCATCAACCTCGCTCGCACTCACACTCTCTCCCTTCGTTCCAGACTTCTCAAACTCACACTCAAATCCTCTCTCTCTCTCATTCTCACCCACCAAAAAAAAAAAAAAAATATTTCACACCAGCACTCAGATATATATGTACACACACACGCACAACGAGCAAAATCAGCCTGACTCTCGGAGCTGGTTAAACCCTCATGACGCACCTCGGAGGAAGACGACACATTTTTATTGTGTCTTTGATAGCGTTTCCTACTCCTGCTCGCACGCAAGCGGCAGGAAAGATTTCCGAGCAGCACCTAACAACATCAAGGCGCTGTCTCTGCTGAGACTGTGCTTTCTGCGTGTGCGTGTCAGAGGAATCATGCATATACACTGAAAAACAAAACCTCTCCAGACAGAAAAAAAGCGCGTCAACAGTCTGTGGACAGCGCAGGCCTTTCTGAACAATATCCACCCTTCGCACAATGTACTTTGCCAGTATTGAAATTAGGCCGTGAATTGTTTCATTGGGTGTGCCAAGGAAATTAAAGGGCCTCAAGAGTGATATTTGCTCTGCCATTATAAATTCTGGGGGGGGGGGGGGGGGGGGGGGGGGGGAATGTAGGAGCAAAATTCTGGAATGTAAACTCAGTATATACACCAAGAATCCTGGGATGAACTGAAGATTTATCGCACTTCCACACACACAAACACATAGTGGGGTGCAAAAGTATGAGAGCATTAATGAAAATTCTACTTTGTACTTTTTTTAAATTTCCTTCATTTTTTCCCAATTACACATTATATTATCAGGCTTAACTATTTGAGTGAAAGAATAATTAAAATCTGAATAGAAAAATGATTATGAATTTCATTATGTCTTATTTGGTTTGTCCTCGTTTGCCTTAATGACAGCAGCACTTGAGCTGCATGAACTCCACTTTTTCATGCAATCATGTTACCTCTTGGTTTTTGTAAAATTCAACCCTATTACCAAGTTATTTTAAGAATAAGTATTATTTCTTAAAATTTATGGGAAACATATAGTACTGTTAAAAAGTTTGGGGTCAGTAAAATCATAGATATGTATGCGTAGATGCCACATTCAACTTTCATATAGTTTTTCCCAAGATGCCACAACATTGCGCACTCTGGTTGCAAAAACCGCCAAGATTTAAGTTCCTAAAGAAATAGGATAACCTTTCATAGGTGAGAATGTGTTGGTTTGTGTTTTTATATGTATTAACTCAATATTACAGGCTTTTGAACTATGGTAACTTTTTAATGTCATGTTAGCTAACGCCTTGTATTGTGTTAGTTTAGCTAAATCATTTGCCAAAGTCCATTGCAGATATAGATATTCATACATGACTAAAACTATGGTTGCAGACACAGTCTCTCCAGTGTTGACGGACCAGCTTTGACTGTTCCAATATGGCGGATGAATTACGCATAGCGGACTATTGAAACAGCCACTAATGAAGCATCTATGTATATATAATGGGAAAGATTTTTTTTTTTTATGTTTTTGAAAGAAGGCTCTTTTCCTCACCAAGGGTGCATTTATTTGATTAAAAATACAGTAAAAACAGAAATATTTTGAAATATTATTTCAAATTAAAATAGCTGTTTTCTATTCTAATTTATTTTAAAATGTAAATTATTGCTGCGATGGCAAAGCTAAACTTTCAGCATCATTACTCCAGTCTTCAGTGTCACATGATCCTTCTGAAAACATTCTAATATGCTGATTTGGTGCTGAAGTATTTACTGTTTTAATTAATTAGACTAAAGGAATGTAAATGTATAAATATACCCACAAACAATCTGGTTCTAAACTAGCTTGCTCCTACTGATAGCTTAATTTAGGCTAAATTTGCCAATTCTGATATAGATATTTGATTATTTAGTTTTATTTATAAATTTAACTTTCATTTTTATAGCTGAAAACTCTAGATATCTCGCACTTTTGCATCCCACTGTATTTTTTCTGCATGTTCTCTCTTTTATGGTCCTTTCTGTGTTTTCTACCTGTCTTCCATGTCTGGACCGGTTAGTTGGCAGGTTATTTGGTTGTTGTCAGACTCAGGCAGCTGTAGCTCTAATAGGAGCCAGGAGATTAATGGAAACCCTTCACAGCTACTGAAAACACACATACACACAAACACACGTGCTGTTTGGAATAGCATGTTGTCATTGATGCAAAGAATCACACTTAAAAATCAGTACCTTTTTTTATTGATGCTAGTACAAAAAAATACAGTAAAAAAGAATGAAGCATGGCTGCATTTTCTTCCACCAAATTAAGCACTCTATCCTCAGTGAGTGCAAACATAACACTTAATAAAATAAAATGATTGGTCTTACACACACACATCTTGCTTTTTGAAGATTTAGAGCTGAAGTCCTGGGCAAGTGGCCATCAGCTCTCCGCTGCTAATGACACATCACAGCAGGGGTTCAGCGTAACCATAAACACACACATCAAGAGCGCCGATATGAGCATCAGCTCTGCAGAGAATCTCTTCTGTTTCAGCGTTCAGCACCGCAGGGTGGCTTTACTCCAGCACACGTGAGAGACTCCATCTACTCAATGAGCTGGATACAATTAACCTTACTCATTGTCTGCATTTATATATAGAGAACGTTTGGTCTGTACTTCAATACATCTCATGTTTTTTGGATCAACTTATCGCACCGTATAAGCCATGATGTGAGTGAATCCACATCCACTGGATCAAGATCTGTTAGTGGGCAAAAAAAGTGTGATGGTGTTGTGTTGTGTTATCTGTACTGAACCCTAACACAGTAAGTGTCCTCGTTCTTATCCTGTTTGTCATTGATGAAGATGAGAATCTCTTCCGTGCCGGGATTCTGACTTGGAGCAAAGCGCAGGCCGATGGTGTAGAGCTCCCCTCCCCGAATCTACAACACACACACACACATTAATATGCATGTATTTGTATATATGCACACACAAAAACTGTACAGGTATTTATAAAGAAAGCAGCAAAGAATTGCAAAATCAACCAGTTTCACGTCAAACATTTTTTTATTATGAAACTGATTCGGACTGAAAAACGGTTTTCAACTTTGAAATCTAGAAAAATGGCAAAAGTTTAGGAATTGAAAATCAGTTTTCGACCCGAACCGGTTAAAAAAAAAAAATCTATGAACTAAACATGTTAATATTAAATAAAATTTAAATAAGTCTATAAACTAAAAATACAAAAACTATTTTACATGGTTACATATAGTGTTCTTTATATACAATTGCAGTATTTATTAATATTTTGAATTAGCTTTTAACTTTTGTATATTCCATTTTAGTTTTAGTATTTTTGTTCTGTGTGCTTTTGTCAGTTTTTCTAAATAGTTCTATTTAGCTTTCATTTATTTCAGTTTTAGTAATTTTCATACTTCAACTTAAACTTATTTCAGTTAGTTGCCAAGCCAATTTTTTTTTTATCTAATATGTATATTTTATTTTATTGCAGCTTTATTTCAATTACTGAAAAATATTTTCAGTCTTTTTAGTTTTTAGTTAATAAAAACAACACTAATTCCATAATGTCGGCAATCTTCCGTCAAAGATGGAAATAATAAAATACAAGACAATCAGTACTCATTTTTTTGTCTGTGCACCTGAATCAGTTCTAAAATAATTGTTTTAAAAGAATCATTGCAAGAAAAGTTTGCCGAACATTCAACTTCTGTCATCCTTTACTCACCCTTATGTCATACTAAACCTGTAGCACTTTCCAAGGAACACTAAAAGACAACTGTACTAGCCCCCCCCCCCCTTTTTTTTTTGCAAATGTAGTGATGTGAACGACTTCTGATTCTTTTATGTTTGTCATTTTTGAGCTTTCATTCCATTGAAAAGAGTGGCCAGAATGTTCTTCCAGAGAAGAAAGTAAGTCATGGAACGACATGAGCATGAGTAAATGATGTGTTTTGGGTGATCTGATTCTTTAAGTGGAATCGAAACTACAGTTGTTAAATTCCTTACGATTCCCATTGCTATTCCTGAGCTCTGTTGCATCAAAAATTGGTTGCACTCCAGTGTTTAGAGGAAGATGAGAGAAATTGCTCTCTCTTTGTCTTTATACATTATCTCTAATGGCTGACTAAGACATATGGAACACAGTCGAGGATTTATTTCATAATCTCTTCAAAAGCACGCATATATCGATTGTTCTGTTGTCTTTTGGCTCCACGCCTATTTTACGATGACACAGTTGTTATTTCTCGAAGAGGAAAAAAGCAACATCTCTAGCCACATTTTTCAAAAATATAGACCCCATAAATCCAGCGCGAGAGAAGATAATTGAAGCCGTGTTGACTAGCAAGAAAATGGAACAGGCCATTTCCTTTCTTTATGAGCTTTACAGCTTTTATTTGATGTTGAGGTATCATTAATCCGTTCTGTTCAATACTGTCACTTGCATATTTCACATTGTTTCGCTATTTATTGCCCATATATGGAGTGTGAAACTCACTAAACCTTACAGCGATCAATGAGGGCACTGAATGATGAAATTAACATTTTACCCTGTTCTGTTTAACACCGTTTCTGTGCAAAATGATGATCAGGAAAAATTACTTTGTGACCCCCAAAGCCACACTAATATATCCGAGACACTGTCCCTGTGGCTAACTAATGTTCTCTCTCTCCATCTGAAGTAATAGCCAACGGTTCTGTATTGATCACCTAATCAATTAACAGCTTTTAATTGAAGTCTAACGTAGAGCTGTAAGTCTTACACGCATAATTCTGAGCCCTAAAGGTGAGAGATATTGATGTTCCCAGCCTGAGTGTGACAATCTCTCTCTTTTCGCCCTTTTTTTTTTGGACTTCAGCTTTATGGTTTCCTCAGGGGACCGGCATTGCGAGAGTGGCCAGGTCACAAATTGAGTTCTCCAATATACAGAACACTTCACATACTATGAAACGTGTCTAAGAATGACAGTTTAGAGAGACAGAAATTGATTCCTAGACAGAGACATGTCAAGATCCTTCTCCTCTGGGCTCTAGACACCTTTCTGGTGAATGGGGCTTTGACAATATGGTTCTTATTCAATGTTACACAGCAAGGCCTCCTAACAAAGTTGATAGAACAAGAATTAACTTTGGATTCTCTTACCTGAAATTGCTCCTCTTTAAACTGAAGTAGGTCTGGGCGGTCTGTGCGGAGATTGAATATCCTAGAGGAAGAGTAGGGGTTTGTGAAACTGATTTTCTTATTGCTGCCCTTCCCTCCGTCTACAGGAACACTGATTTCAAATGCCTGGGGAGATTAAAACACATACCGAGACACATACTGTAAAATAACTGAAGTAAAAACTGACTTCATGCACCATATCCTCTGTCACAGAGCTGAAATTTAAAGACCCATTCGGTTCTTGCTATTCCTTTGCTGTCACTGTGGACCGTGCCTCACATTTTTGCCACTAAACGCACAACTTTTAATTGGAAATTGTATTGTTTCCATAAAATGTAAAACCAAATATTAAAGGGGCCATGAAGTGGATTTTTTTTTATTATTTTATAATATTTCCTGAGGTGCACTTATAATGTTGGTATGATTTTTACATCATAAAATGTCATAATTTAGAAATAAAAGGCATTTTTTATTCTGATTTTAGCCCTCTGACTTGAACGCTCTGTTTGAAGGGGCGTGTCTGCTGTGAGACTTCAATGTAAATGCCCACTGCTGTGATTGGCTGACATCTTTTGAAATACGTATTACATGTGGAACCCTCTCGGATACTTTTACTACGTTTTTACTATTACAGCTGTTGAGATTAATGAATCCTGAAAAGTGTTGATTATAGCTTTATATTTAGATTTCTTCCCATCGCATGAAAGGTTGCATTGCGTGAATGCAGTGATCTCATCATTGTAACTCGATTCCTGCACTCTCACAAAATGCTTTCACCACAACTAACAGTGAACATGATGTAAATACAGTAATGTTAGCCTAAGAGCTTTATTGTGCATTGTAACAGCATCATTCATTATAATGGCAGTTTTGGTAAGTGTCCAGATAAACTTGTGCTGTGTGATTGACAGCTTCAGCCATTGTAAAGGGAGCTTTCTTTGATCGTGTTTTATATGTAACAGAAAGTATTCTCGTCGCTTCATAAAATTAAGGTTGAACCACTGCAGTCATGTGGACTATTTTAACAATGTCTTTAGTAGGCCTGCCGCGAATGGTCGATATAATCGACTGCGTATCCATACTTGCACTAGCATATAGTATATGACAATTAAGTTCAAACTTTGACCTGAGGAGGGCAGTATTACACTTAGCAGTGTCTACACTGCTGGAATTCTAATAGAGAAGAAGAAGAGAGCTAGTTCAAGATGAGAATCTATGGTTAAAATGCATAAAATTTTTATTTTTTTTTAGAAAATGAGTGATGGAGTGAAGACCCTAATTTCTTGTCTGGGATCATGTAGAACGCTTTAAAGCTGCACTGAAACTGACCGTTTGGAGGCCATTGAAGTCCACTATATGGAGAAAAATCCTGGAATGTTTTAATCAAAAACCTTAATTTCTTTTCGACTGAAGAAAGAAAGACATGAACATCTTGGATAATAAAATTAATTTCTCTGAGTCTAAGTGAATGTGATTTGACATCTGTTGCACTGTATCCATGCATTTTGCTTACTAACCTTGGAGATTACAGGCTGTCCGCATGTGATGCACAGCAACCAGGAGGCAACTAGCTGCCGTGTATCCACATCAATTACATTGAGGTAAAAGAAACGGCTTCCAGGGCGCAGAGCCCTCAGACCTACGCGGATATCTTGAACTCCCTGAGCAGGAAGAGCAAAAACTTCATCTGGATCCACCTGGAACACACAAACAGAAGAGATCTTACCCTCATATAGAGCTTCTGGCATTAACCACAGAAAACAGAAAACCCACACAGCAAAAAGCAACTTCAGGGAACACTTCTCTGCAGAACTTCAGAAAACATGAGGCTGCACCTGAAGCTCATAATGTATAGCTACTTTGCTTCATCATCTTTTTTTGGCACCTGCTGTATAACATTAGCACACGGCCAATTAAACCAACAGTAAGGTTGCTACTGGCACACAGTGTGCTGTTGACAAGGGAGCTGCTGTATTTGCTCTGCTTGCATATTTCGAATAACAGGAAATACCCATTTTGAGATTTATGATGCTCGTAAAATCCACGTTTCATTATTCATTATTTGCATTAAAGCTCTACTTTCTTTACTGCAGTGTGCTGAACACAGGTTAATGATACTGCTGCAACCTAACTACATCTGACTCCATGCTATTTACATTTTTTTGAGATCCAAACCTACATATTTTCATACAATTCACCCGGCAGTCCTTTGATGCGGTAACTGACAGAAATTCAGCAAACGTATAGGCTAATGAGCAAAACAATTAGGCTGCTAAACGGCATACTAAAACCTTCTCTGAATAATTGCGTCTCTAAATCCATAACCTGCAAAATCAGTTGCTAAAATATGGTTGGGGAAAAAATATATTACTTTTTTTTATTAAAATAGACTGTTTAAAATGTTTTAAAAAAATAATGTAATTAATTTTAAATAAACAATTATGATATTTTATAATATTTTGCAAAAACAGCACTATGATAATTTGTAGTTTAGAATTATTGAATGCTAGAAGAATTTTGGCTTTTAAATATAATGTCAACTAGCTATAATTATAATTTTATATAATTTTATCTTCAAATACTGGCCTTGATTGGTAAAAAGTTAAAGAAATATTATTTGAATTTCCCCTTCTTAATAGTACATTAATTTGTGGAATCAATGTGTAAATTTATTTATGATTACAAATTTGTAATCGCAGAAATATGTGCAATTATTTAAACTTTTAAATCATTTTGAAAGCTCTCAAATAAAACTAAAATTAAAAAAATAAAAAATAAATAAAAATCTAGATAACCTAGCCATCTTACTTACCATCTCATTATTTTTCATTATTCTCCTATTTTAGGAAAAAAGGCCACATAATCCCTGATCAGAGCTCGCTACCCCGATCAGTGTGTTTTCCTTTGACCCTGCTATGCGTACCTGAAGCTCGAGGGGATGCGACGTGTAGCACTTGACCCTGCGAATAGTTTGTGTGCCGTGCAGAACCAGCGAATGCCAGCTCAGAGTGCCACACACACAGCTCAGGTCCATCCTTTGCAGGTAATGCACGTATACCTGCCAGATCTGCGCAGGGGAGGCCAGCCAAGGGTCACTGCCATAGAGAGATTGACACAGAACCACGGACACACAAAAGACACTTTATCACTTTTCTCTTCATATACACTGACACAATAGCAGGACAGGCCTGACAGGCTGCACTTCCCCTGAGAGAGACACACATATATCTCAAATCTTCAAAAGAGAGATGTTCAGAGAGACCCAAATGTCACCGTTTTTAAATTCATCCATTCACCCTTTCTTTAAGGGCATCTCACGTGCCAGCGGGCAGCCGTGTTCCCGCAGGAGGTTTGCAGATGTTGATGTCATTCTGCCTGCCGGGGTTTCTGGAGTTTGACTGTATTAAAAATAAAAGACTTTGTACGTGAGCTCTTCACCCTGCCTGAGGGGGCTTTGAGCTCAAGGGACAAAATTTGAAGAACGTTTGTACCGTCCTTGGCTGCTGAGCTGTCCTCAGCAACAGCTGTTGTTTGGAGGGGCGCGGGGGGTACAGCTGATTGATCACCTGGTTATTAAAATTTCTCAAAAACTCAGTTTTGATGAGTTACTGTGTGTCTGATGAGCTTGTCTGTTATTCTATCATTTCAAACCATTATGTGTCCATTTCAAACTCACTAATTATAGTGGATACCAATGCATTTGTTCCGCTAACAAACTAATTAAATGATTAAAAGGGAAAAACAAGAAAGCAAATGCTGATGTTTTCTTTAAATTAATGTTAAAGTAGGTTTGTAGGTTAATTTTGTCAAAAAAAGTGTACATACTATGGCACTTTCTAAAACTGTTTGAGGATCTCAACCAGCCCAACAAAGCAACCAATGCCATAAGTTTGTTTCATGACTAATGGCAGATGGATGGAGTGTTCTGGAAATATTATCATAACATTTATCATAGTAGTTTACAACATTTTGTGGGGTTTTGTGAGGGAATTAAATCATAAAAATGTAAAATTAAAATAAATATTCTAAAATAAAAACTACTAAATTACTAAAAGAAAATGAAATATTTTATTTGTTTACTTGCATGTTGTGTTAAGTAACATCAGAGAACCATGAATATATAGGTGTGTTGTTAAATTACTGAAATCAGAGGGTCTGTCAAGTATAATATTTTAGGTCAAAGGGGAATCTCTTAATTAAAATGTTATATAATTATATAATATTATATAAATTATAATATATTGTGTTCAGGATATTACAGTATAAGCATAATGCAAGTGAACTGTCTGCCTTTAATTAATATGTGTTGCTGTCACTCTTGCTGGTTCAAGTTCCAGAGAGATGTGTGATGTGCAGGTTCTAAAATTGTGTTTTTATTCATGTTCACTGATTATGAACTCAGAGATGCTGCAGATTTTGATGAATAAATGAATATTATGATCTGATGCAATCAGACAGTAAATGAGACATCCTGATTAAGCAAATGTCATTAATCACACATGAAGGGATTAATCAGGGACCAGGCTTTCACAGACACACAAGCAACCAAAAACAGAGGTTCACACACACACACACACACACACACACACCTCTCTGTGCATCTGGAAGAGTGAAAATTATCAGGTTCTCACTTTCCTCTAAAAAAATATATGACGAATTAACTTTTATGCACACACACGTGAGGGAGAAGGTGCAAAAGGAAGTGTACGTACGTGAAAATGGTGATGAAGAATTTCCTAATCTGTGGACTTGGGCTACCAGGTACTTTCAGGTAAACATCCTGTGGTTCTCCTGGAGTCTAAAGTTTCAAAATGTAAGAAAATTAATCATAAAATAATAATGTTTAATTAATAATTAATTATTAATAACTAATTCATTTTACTGGTTACTAATGGTAAATAATAAAAAAAGAATATTATAGTCTTTTATGAAAAATATAAAAAATAATAGATTTTAAGAAAAAAAAACAGTATTTTATGAAATATATAAAAATTAATATTTTATGAAAAATAAACACTTATAAAAATAATTGTCTTGTATAAAAAAGATAAAAATTATAGAAAATTATAATAGATTAAAAATTTTGATACAAATAAATATCAATAATGAATACATGATTAATTTTAATGGTTACTAATGGAAAATTCTATATTTATATATATATATATAGTCTTTTATAAAAAAAAAGTCTTTTATGAAAAGTCTAAAAATAAAAAATGATGACAAATAATTATAAAAATATATAGTGTTGTATGAAACATATTAATAAAAACAATAGTCTTGTGTGAAAAACAAATACAAAATAATAGTCTTGTAACAGGTGTGCAGCCTTGACGTCACAATGAGTCAGCACAAAGCCTCAGACACTAATTAATAACTCATCCCCATTCTGATTGGCTGGCTGCTATTAGGAGTGACTCCTGATTGGCTCACCAGGCTGGTGGTGTGGCAGATGACATTGGGGTCGCTGCAGCGCACATGAAGGGTGGCAGAACCATCTGTGAGCAAGTACAAAAGGAGACAGAGCACAAATGAGGTCTTTAGTTCAGGACTAATAGCAGACACTGAAGCGTGTTTGTGCGTGCGTGTTTATGTATGTGCGTACACAGCGGCAGAGATGTTTGTAATGAGCAGCACCTGCTGTGTTGTCCCAGGCTGCAGGCAGGCGAATGGCCTTCTTTAGGAAGGTGAGTTCAGGATGGTAGAAACGAAGGTCTGGTCCACCACATGTGGCGTCGGTTCAACATCCACCTGGCAGATTGCCAGAGGCTTTTTGTCTTCCCCACGGAACAACACCTGTAAGACAAACAGACCGGTTGCAAGCTACACACAATTTCTTCCCGCAAAATGCTAACAGGAGAAATAAATGTACTGGAATGTTCTTGGTTCACAACAAGTTAAACTGACATACTGACTGCATCAGCAACATGCTGTCAATTACCACAGCTTCTCCCACAGTTTGTAAAAACAAAATAGCATGTACTGTAATGCACTTACAATGGATGTCTGTGGGGCAAGGTATTGTAGATGGTTTCAAAGCAGCAATGTGCATCTCACATTGTTTTATACACTCATATGATATGTATATACTTTTAATACGATATATACTTTTATTGCTCAACAAAAAAGTTTTTTGTTTCATGGCTAAACTTTTAAAATGTTTCGTAATATTTGTCCTGAGGCAATGTCTTGCCCCAATGACAATAACAGCACATTTGTCTTCTGTAGAGCCGGATATAGCTGAATTGAACTGTCAGATTTCACTGGTGATTTCAAAAATGAAATTTAATTGAAAGCTTGGCAAACAGCTTTTGGGAATTTTATGTTTCCCCATTCAAAGAGATAGGAGCTGCACTTGAATGCCCGAGAGGCGTTTCAAAGATGGCTGCCGATTGCAATGACTTGTCTTAAAGGGACCAACACTGAACAGACTTGAGTTGAACAATGGACACTATGGTCTTTTTAGAGTTGCTTTATAGTATAATTCGAATTAGTCTCATTCATCATTTAATGAAGTTCATCATTCCGCATCTTTCAGCATCATTGATTCTGTTATTTCCTTTTTATTACTGTGAAGCTGCTTTGAAACAATGTGTATTGTATAAAGCTCTATATAAATAAAGGTGAACTGGCTTAAACGTATTTTGGCTTGTTTTTCAAACTAATGAACAAAATTGAACTTGCAACTCATACTACAGTGACATTTCATTGTAGAATATCACCGAACCAACATAAACCACCCTGAACCAGTATGATGGTCTAAGATGCTCTTTTCAGCAGAGGTGGTCAAGGTCTACCAATAAATGACAGAACTATCTGAAATCATTCCACACTGAATGAACAGCACTGACAGTATATATTGCGATATGAAGTACCGTAAGTCATCTGCAGTCTAAGTGCATAACCTCTCTCGCGTGAGATACAGTCGAGCTGGCTGTCGGATTCACAGCCCAAGACAACCCATTGACACTCCTCTGGAGGTGATGTCAGTTTGTGCACAGCAATGCTTGACCCAAACTGACCTAAAAATGACATCGGAGTTTTGTGTGTGTGTGTGTGTGTGTGTGTGTCTGTCAGCAATACTGCAAGGCATCAGTCTCTCTAGGCTGCATATGGCATCAACTGCCTAAAGGCACAATAAACCACAATGCCATAGAACAGCACATCAACCCACACACAGAGACTCGCTTCACAGCTTAACTATTTGAGGATGGTCTAAAACAACCTTTCACTGTCCTTCCAAAATATGCTTAAACAAATGTACAAATGGCTTAAACTTGTACAAATGTAAAGATAGGTTATAGAATAGAATCAGATGTACAAATATTTTTGTATTTTATAATATAATATAAATAATATAATGTAATATAATATATAATAATAATATAATATATTATATTATATTATAAATAAATAATAATATAATATGTGACCATGGACAGCAAAACCAGTCTTAAGGGTCAGTTTTGGAAATTGAGATTTATACATCATCTGAATAAATAATCTTTCCATTGATGTATGGTTTGTTAGGGTAGGAAAATATTTGGCTGAGATGCAACTATTTGAATATCTGGAATCTGAGGGTGCAAAAAAAAAAAAAAAAAAAAAAAAAAAAAAACTAAATATTGAGAAATTTGACTTTAAAGTTGCCCAAAAGAAGTCCTTAGTAATGCATATCCACTCACTTCTTTTTTTTTTTTTTCTTTTCTTTCTTTTCTTTTTTTTTTTTTTTTTTAATATTTAAGGTAGGAGATTTACAAAATATCTTCATGGGACATGATCTTTACTTAATATCCTAATGATTTTTGGCATAAAAGAAAAATCGGTAATTTTGACCCATACAATTTGCTGTTTCTACAAATATACCCATGCTACTTAAGATTGGTTTTGTTGTCCAGGGTCATAATATAATATAATATAATATAATATAATATAATATAATATAATATAATATAATATAATATAATATAATATAATATAATATAATATAATATAATATAATATAATATATATATATATATATAATATAATATAATATAATATAATATACAGGTGCTGGTCATATAATTAGAATATCATCAAAAAGTTGATTTATTTCATTAATTCCATTCAAAAAGTGAAACTTGTATATTATATTCATTCATTACACACAGACTGATATATTTCAAATGTTTATTTCTTTTAATTTTGATGATTATAACTGACAACTAAGGAAAATCCCAAATTCAGTATCTCAGAAAATTAGAATATTGTGAAAAGGTTCAATATTGAAGACACCTGGTGCCACACTCTAATCAGCTAATTAACTCAAAACACCTGCAAAGGCCTTTAAATGGTCTCTGTCTAGTTCTGTAGGCTACACAATCATGGGGAAGACTGCTGGCTTGACAGTTGTCCAAAAGACGACCATTGACACCTTGCACAAGAAGGACAAGACATAAAAGGTCATTGCAAAAGAGGCTGGCTGTTCACAGAGCTCTGTGTCCAAGCACATTAATAGAGAGGCGAAGGGAAGGAAAAGATGTGGTAGAAAAAAAGTGTACAAGCAATAGGGATAACCGCACCCTGGAGAGGATTGTGAAACAAAACCCATTCAAAAATGTGGGGGAGATTCACATAGAGTGGACTGCAGCTGGAGTCAGTGCTTCAAGAACCACTACGCACAGACGTATGCAAGACATGGGTTTCAGCTGTTGCATTCCTTGTGTCAAGCCACTCTTGAACAACAGACAGCGTCAGAAGCATCTTGCCTGGGCCAAAGACAAAAAGGACTGGACTGCTGCCGAGTGGTCCAAAGTTATGTTCTCTGATGAAAGTAAATTTTGCATTTCCTTTGGAAATCAGGGTCCCAGAGCCTGGAGGAAGAGAGGAGAGGCACACAATCCACACTGCTTGAGGTCCAGTGAGGTCCACAGTCAGTGATGGTTTGGGGTGCCATGTCATCTGCTGGTGTTGGTCCACTGTGTTTTCTGAGGTCCAAGGTCAACGCAGTCGTATACCAGGAAGTTTTAGAGCACTTCATGCTTCCTGCTGCTGACCAACTTTATGGAGATGCAGATTTAATTTTCCAACAGGACTTGGCACCTGCACACAGTGCCAAAGCGACCAGTACCTGGTTTAAGGACCATGGTATCCCTGTTCTTAATTGGCCAGCAAACTCGCCTGACCTTAACCCCATAGAAAATCTATGCGGTATTGTGAAGAGGAAGATGCGATATGCCAGACCCAACAATGCAGAAGAACTGAAGGCCACTATCAGAGCAACCTGGGTTCTCATAACACCTGAACAGACTGATCGACTCCATGCCACGCCACATTGCTGTAGTAATTTAGGCAAAAGGAGCTCCAACTAAGTATTGAGTGCTGTACATGCTCATAATTTTTTATGTTCATACTTTTCAGTTGGCCATATTCTAATTTTCTGAGATACTGAATTTGGTATTTTCCTTAGTTGTCAGTTATAATCATCAAAATTAAAAGAAATAAACATTTGAAATATATCAGTCTGTGTGTAATGAATGAATATAATATACAAGTTTCACTTTTTGAATGGAATTAGTGAAATAAATCAACTTCTTGATGATATTCTAATTATATGACCAGCACCTGTAATGTAATATAATATAATATAATATAATATAATATAATATAATATAATATAATATAATATAATATAATTCAAATAAATGCTGTTCTTTTCAACTTTCTATTTATCAAAGTAGCACAACTGTTTTCACCATTAATAATAATAATGTTTCTTGAGACCCAAATCAGCATATCTGAAGTTTTTACTGAAGACTGGAGTAATGATGCTGAAAATTCAGCTTTGTCACCACAAGAATAAACTACATTTTAAAATATACTTAAATACAAAATAGTTATTTTAAATTAATAATATTTCACAATATTACTGTTAAATGCAGCCTTGGGGAGCATAAAGAGACTTCTTTCAGAAACATTTAAAAAATGTTACCAACTCTATACTTTGACAGATAATATAATAATAATATACTGTGTATACAATAATATATATACACTCTGTATACTTTTATTCTATTTTCACAGAAGTGTAATAAGTAGCTAATCTCCTTGTCTGTTTTATTGCGTGTCTAGTGTTGGGCAAAACTACTAAGAACATTTGCAATTACAAGAATGCTAAATCAAATTGAAACTGGAGCTCTTTGTGTTCATTATGCACTGTTTATCCTTGTTTATGCTTTCATGTGAGCGTGCGCGAGTCATCACAGACAGTGTGTGCACATATCAGAAACAGAGAGATAAAACATGCATTTTTTTATATTTGCTAAAATTTCCATGATTTGGAATTTGAAGGGCATAATAATCACACTTAGACCAAATAATTGTGACAGACCTAAGCAGAGCTGAGAGTATCTGAAAGCATTAATTCACCAAAATATTTAATACAACATGTAGGGTGGCAGAAGTGTAGAAATTTGAGAAAGATGGCCGATTTCTGTGGAAATCTGCAGGGCGGGTGCTAAGAATCTTTGTGGACCTGATTATGAAATATGAATCAAAGGCAATAGGACAGTTGATCAATGGTTCTCATTAACAGACTTATCAATTTGAAAGGCTGAAATTAATCAAATGTAAGTAACATTAATGGCAGGTTCAAATGAAATGTATTTGCTTCTTCAGGTCAAATCTCAAACACACAGTTAAAAATTCAAAACTTACAGATGGGATAACTCAATGTAAGATGTGATTTAGAGTCAGCTCTGTCTCTCAATTAAGCAGGTTACTCTTTCGAAGAGTCTTTTTTGCAGATCTAATCATTTGGATTATTTCAGTATTTACATAATCAAGTAGACAGGTGCCATACTTGCCTAAAAATACATACAGCAACACAAAAACATGTAACTTCAGTTTGGTTCTTGTAAGTCTGCATCAGTTACATTCAGTTTACTGTTGTCGACCAAGTCATGTTTTCAGTCTGGATTGTTGGAGCCACTGCAGGAGTGCCGGCTTCTCTGACTGAACAACTACTAATCAGGCTGTATAGAAAGAGTCTGTGTTCCTTTGTGTGCTCTGCAGTACAGTGTGCGCGCTAAGCTCTTACCTTGATGGATTTGGCTTGAATTGTATTAGACAGATGTTTCTGAGCCATCTGTGGACTTCTTGAAATCTTTAAGCTTTTTGTATCCTGCAATATGACAGCAGAATCATCATAAACAGTGCACTATTCAGTGAGAGAACAATCACACTGAAATAATGTCATTAAGGGATGGGAAAACATTGTTTGGACAGGTCTGTTCAGACCGTCTGGATGAGGCTGTTTTTAATCCACTTCATTAATGCTGATGCTTTGAGTCATTTTAACCTGCCTCCTTCACTTGTGGGTGCCTCTGTGATACTACAGACTATAAACAAACCCAAATCCAATTAATCCGGAAACATGTGAACTAATCCAAGTCTCATCAGTGGAAAAGGGAAATGAGGAAACAAATGCAGTTTCTCAGATGACACATCGTTCATGGTTGATTTACACTACACGACAACATACAAAAACAATTAAATAGTCCACATTTTCTCCTGATGATGTTGTTTACCAGCCTCAGCAGTTCAGTGGACAGTTCACAGTCTCCTGTTTAGGGGCTTTCACAATAGGTAGTTATAGGAACTCAGTTATAGGAAATAGCCATAAAGGCGGTACCCCAAGAACTAAATTTTCCCCTAGGGCCATTATTCAGGTTGCATTCGCACTGCCAGTAGGAGTGCTGAAGTGACGTAAGCCGGCCAACAGCGACGTCGCTTAAGCAAGGCGCTCAACAACGTCAACAATTGGAGGATGGAGGACGTGTCGTGGGTTTTGTGGTAATGGAGATGGAACGTAGATGTATAATTTATGCGACTGAAAAAGCAAAAAAGAGGGCTAAGAGACAAAATCTCTTATGACAAATTTCAGTGCTACATATTATCGAGGCAGAGAAAAGAACGGACAGACAAAGGCGACAGGTAAATGCCATTAACATTAGCTTTCTGTATGGTTATGTCCCGTTAAAGGGTTAGTTCACCCAAAAATGAAAATTATGTCATTAATGACTCACCCTCATGTCGTTCCAAACCCGTAAGACCTCCTTTCATCTTCGGAACACAGTTTAAGATATTTTAGATTTAGTCCGAGAGCATTCTGACCCTCCATTGAAAGTGTAGGTACGGTGCACTGTCCATGTCCAGAAAGGTAATAAAAACATCATCAAAGTAGTCCATGTGATATCAGTGGGTTAGTTAGAAGTTTTTGAAGCATCGAAAATACATTTTGGTCCAAAAATAACAAAAACTACGACTTTATTCAGCATTGTCTTCTCTTCCGGGTCTGTGTATATCCACAGTGACGCTGCTTCTTCTTCTACGGCGGTTGGCATCCAGCTTATTGGTGCATTACCGCCTCCTTCTGCTCCGGACAGTGACACTGATGACATGTTATGTAGTGCGCCCGAGCTTTGTTTACAGTCTGAGGGAGACGCACGCTGTATTCAAGCTATTCTACATTCTTTGTATTTTGGTATTGCTATATTTTTTTAAAATGGTGCGTAGGTGTGCATGTCGCGGATGTCCTAATCGCGTCACAGTCCGGAGCAGAAGGGGGCGTTAATGCACCAGTAAGCTGGATGCCAACCGCCATAGAAGAAGAAGAAGCAGCGTCACTGTGGATATACACAGACCCGGAAGAGAAGACAATGCTGAAGTCGTATTTTTTGTTATTTTTGGACCAAAATGTATTTTAGATGCTTCAAAAAACTTATAACTAACCCACTGATGTCACATGGACTACTTTGATGATGTTTTTATTACCTTTCTGGACATGGACAGTAGACCGTACATACATTTTCAATGGAGGGACAGAAAGCTGTCGGACTAAATCTAAAATATCTTAAACTGTGTTCCGAAGATGAACGGAGGTCTTACGGGTGTGGAATGACATGAGGGTGAGTCATTAATGACATAATTTTCATTTTTGGGTGAACTAACCCTTTAACATTAGCTTTCTATATGTTAGTTTGTGGAATAAGTATATGTAAACTGTGTGTTTACACAGCTTTCCAAAAAATGGTGTTATGTTTCGTATGGCATGCATTTGGCCAAATAACTTACACCATGTCCTAACCAGACGCGATGCGATAAGATTCCAGCGACAAGCAATTTGACCGTCCACACTAGATGCGATGCGACAATGAGAAGCGATAAAATCAATCAAAAACCACAGCCAATCAGAAGAGAGTGTGGGCGGGCTCTCTCTGCAAGAGCACAGCAGACAATGAAATGGGCAAGTACATAGTGAAATTCATAAATATTACACCATTTAAACATTATTTAAAGTACATACGGCGTGACTGAACCAATCGTTGTCAAGAATACACTTGTTTGTTCACATTGAGACAGTATGAAAGTTCTTGTGACCATTTATTTATTTTCAAAATCTGAGGTTGATTAAATCAGTGTTGTTTTCATTACAGCTTAAAAAGATGGGAACACAGAATGATATTCAAACTCGTATTAGACGTTTTAAAAATAAATAAAGCACATAAACAGTACCTGATATTATCTTTGAAATACTTTGTGTTGCTGTTCCAGCCGCAACATCGTGGAGAAATAGAAACCGTTTCTAAAATAGAATCGTCATGTGTCGCCGTCGTGGCTGGTTAGGACAAAAGATACCTTTTATCTAGTGTCACGTGTAGTTAGGACACGGTGTTACGTCACTGGTAGTTCCTATTTTACTAGGTTAGACACTTCTCTGAAGGTACTTCTGCCAATAGCTATAAGAACTACAAAAATGTCCCTCCAGTGCGAAAGCCCATTTTGACTGCTCTATGTACTGTGCTCTATGTCTATTCACTTGAGGTCATGTAGTGCCTGTCTAGACTTTTTTTGTGTCTGTGGTAATAATACTTTATATTATCAATAAAATTATGTGAAAAGTAAATTTAAAAAACACAAAACAACAACAACAACAACATTTTCCCCTAGATTTACCTGAAGAGGGAAGTTGTGACCACAGATGAAGGTCTGGTACTTGAAGGGGATGTGGACACTTTCTTTGGGCCGCAGGTAAACCTGTGGAGTCAGTGTGCTCTCCTTTAGGTGAAACATCTCCTCCTCTAGAGGAGTCAGAGTCTTCGTCAAATCCTTAAAATATCTCCACTCCTCGCTCTTCACGATTACACTGAGGGATAAAAAGAGAGGGAGATGAAAAATGGCAAAGAGAGAGACAGAGAGGAAAAGAAAAGAACAGCTTGAGGACTTTCTTTGCCTTGCCAGCAGTATTTTATTGGCAATGAAAAAGAGCGTATATGAGTATGCATGATACAGTCAAACATAAGCCCTCACAGAACTGAAACTCCTGGGAGGGTACGGTTTAAAGATAACACACACTGGGTGTGAAATATTACTTTCTGTTTCATAGAGACAAATTTCATGCACAAATATATGAAGGAAAGGGGCATTTGAAACATCAAAGGCAGCACCTCCGGGCCCGAGAAGGGATCATTTTCCATAAATGAAAAAAATAAGAAAAAGAAAGAATTTCGAGGTGTAAAAACTCTTTTGTAATGTATACACTACAGTAGATGTGAAACCAAGTCTCGGAAAATTCTATCACTTTCTCTCTTTAATAACAAAAAGCCACGCAGGTGACACAAAATGAAGTATGTTTATGTGAACAAAAGCAAAGCCCATTTCCTTTTCTTTTATATAGAAGCATATAGGTAAGGAGCTCTTTTGTAAGGGTATTGCAACAGAGGGGGGGAAGAGGGTCACAAAGAGGAAAGAAAAATTAATTGAAATGTTAACAGGCCTAAATAGGAAGTATAACCTTGCAGAATATCTCTTCACAGTAAAAGACACAAAGCAGAGACAGATTAGTTTAGCCATTAAAACACAAACAAACATGGCTTCTGGTGAGGTTGACAATGAAAAGCTAAACGTTTAGTTTATATTCATTTAAATGGTTTGTCTCATGGTAACTGGAAAATCAGGAGTGGAGTGATTACAGAATGCTCTGAGATTAAATCGCTGGTGCTCCACTCACATACTCTGATCCATCCGGAAGCTTTGGATTCTTTTGAAACTTTTTTTGTTGTTGGACAAAATATATACAAACTAACTCGAGTGCATAAAATTGAATCAAAAAACTGATCAAAATCAAAATGTATACTACCGTTTAAAAGTTTGGGGTTGGTAAGATCTCTTTTGCTCACCAAGGCTATATTAATTTAATCTAAAAATTCAGTAAAAACTGTAATATAGTGAAATATTATTACAAATTAAAATAGTTGTTTTCTATTTTAATATATGTTAAAACGTAATTTATTCCTGTGATGACAAAGCTGAATTTTCAGCAGCCATTATTCCAGTCTTTAGTGTGACATGATCCTTGTTGGATCCTTGTTTTTTGTGAAAACCCTTTTTTCAGTATTCTTTGATGATTAGAAAGTTCAAAAAGAACAGCATTTATTTGTAATAGAAATCTTTTGTAACATAAATGTCTTGACTGTAACTTGGATCAATTGGGCAATAGTATATGCATAACAATAATTCCAGTACTTTAAATCTGAAAGAGAGTGAGAGAGATAATAAAATTCATCTGAAGTATAATAAAAAAAAGCTTCAGAAGCCTGAAAACAAATTATGAGCTATGGGACCTGACCTGTGAGGATAAAATGAAATAGGCAGAAAGAATGGAGCTGTTCTGCTAAAATCTGGCGTTTCCTTTAACCTGCCGCTCCTTTGGTTCAGCTTGTCCATATATAATGTGCGAGTACAGGTCGCACAGAAACAATCTCTTCAGTAAAAATGAGAGAGAGAGAGAGAGAGAGAGAGAGAGAGAGGTGACTTTATAAGGTTGGCTTTGCGGCATACATCAGCAATGCAAACACAAGCCTAACACATCCTTTGCACTGAAAGAGAGAAGCATCAGTTCAACACAAATATACAAATGCAAACACTAGATCTCAGGTATTTGTTTCCCTGGCACAGCTCTGTGCATACACTAGTGTTTTGGACTGACTCACAGGGTTCATGCACAAACACACTGCTCCTGGGCGAGCAGTTACATCCATGACACATCACAAAGTGCTTCAGTTTTATGCCACAACACAATGCAAGCTGGGAAGACGTTCATCATGCAAACATACTTCACAGAGAAAGACGGCAGGCACAGAATATTTATCTTGTCCTAAAGCATAGTGTGAGTGTGTGGAGTTTAGGCTACTAATGTCTTTCCTGATTAAAGGCTGAGAGATGCAGGGGTGTTAATGATGTAATTTATTCCACCTCGCCCTCCTAACTTCTCTCTCACTATCTTGTGTTTATCAAGATGGAGTGTGTGGACTTAGCCTATGGCCTACAGAAAACTCATATTTTTTGTGGTATAATCCTGGATGTGCATCTAGAGGTTTACGCAAAAAATCTGGACGGGGGAAGATATTTAACATCATGCGGCAATTAAAATAAGATTGAATGGGGGAATTGATTATTTATTCAGTGTTGTTTTCCTACCCCCTGGGAAGCTCTCGGCCCCTGAAACACCCTGCTGAGGAAAACTCATTCATTCAGATGTTCATTTTAGACAAAGCTGTTCACACGTGAACTAAACATTGATCTACGCATAATTTTTTTTTCAGGGCTGTAATGCCAGAGGCAAAGGCTTCATTTGAACTTTGAATGGACACAGTGCCTGCTGTGCATGATTAAAGTATAGGCGTACTACAGTATGTACATATTATCATCAAAGCGGTTTTCTTTGGGTATATGCATACTGAACCGAAAACGAATTATTTTTGGCACATAGTGTTCTTATGTCAACACAAATTACTGTACTGTAGTGTTCAAATATCTCAGACAAAAACTCACATCACTATGATCATATAATTATGAATGTCATTACATTGTTGTGATAGAAATCACAGTAATGACAAATTTCAGGTTCTTTTATCTCTCTAATAAAGAGACAAAACAAAACAAAACAAAAAAACAAAACAAAACAAAACAAAACAAAACAAAACAAAACAAAACAAAAACAACCCACATTCTTAATATGATAATGTTATTTTAAAAAAACATCTTTTTGTCTTTTTAAACCCCAATGACTTTCATTGTTTGGGCAAAAACATTTGAAACTTTCTTTAAAATATCTTCTTTTATGTTTTACATAAATAAGAAAGTCATAAAGATTTGAAGAACATGATGCTAAGTCAGTACTGTATATTTGAATTTGAATAAGAATTTACACTATCGATTTAAGCTGCATGTTGGTATGGTGATGTGTGTGCATCACGGTTTTAATCAAATGCATGTGAAAAGAGAGAAGCAAAAAAAATCAAATGATCAACAAAAAGGCAAGATATTATTCTGTTTGCCCTCAAAGTCTGTGAGCAGCATCTATATGCTGACTTAAGGTGAGCTTTAAGAGTGACCTGCTTTTGACACTGGATTCAGTACTCTGTTTTGAGCACTGTGTTGATAATGTAACCAGTCTGAATGAGAAGTTTTTCCAGACTGTTGCTCTAATAGGGTCCTATAACAGATCTGAAAAAAGCAATCATTACAGCATCATAATTTATCTAACTATAGGAATATGACAAAATATGACAATATGTGGATCACACATTTCTTAGGATTGTGAGAAAAGAGATGTGAATATGCTATTTGACTAGATGGTATTAGAATGTTCTGATTTGATTAAAGGTAGCTTGGCTTGAAAAGGTTGACATCCACTGATCTACTGCATTCAAAGGCATGATATCTCACCTGAGCTCTGGGTTGTCACATTCAATTGTGACTGTCTGAGAAACGTTGAATGGATTCTTGAGCACAAATTCGAAGAACTCAGCCGTTCCGAGTGTGGCATACAGAGTGTGTTTGGTAGTGATAGCCTGAGAGAGCATGTTGGTGATCTCCTGTGTTTTACAGCGTTCACGATAAGCCTCGATTACACGCAGATCACGGGAATGCTGCACACGTTCTGCCCGGTGCCTCTGAAAAATATTCAAAGATTCACACATTGAAAAACTGCACCAAAAAGACATAAAAACTAATAAAAGTGATTTGCTTGAAGCCTGGCGAGACTGTGCCAGACTGTAGAGTGAAAGAAAGAGTGCATTTAGGTTTGATTTCATCATTCTCACAGAGTGGGAGGAACTGGTGAATAATGCTGCTCAGTTTCAGCTATTTCCTTTTTGGAGCTAAAATGAAGTTCATGCATTGAAAGGAACACAATAGATCACCCAAAAATCATTTTTACTCACCCTAAGGTATTTCAAAACCCAAATGACTTACTTTCTTTCTTAAAAGTTGAATTTCTGAAGAACATCACGGGAACTCTTTTCCATATAATAAAAGTGAAGGAGGACTAGAGCTGTCAAGCTCTGAAATTATATAAAAAATAAAACACAATAAAAGTATCAGAAAAGTGTCCCTTATGACCGTGTGAGAAAAAGAGATGAAAATTGAACTCAGTATTTACTGAAAATTATAATATCTGCCCTAGCTCGCTTTGGCACGTTCAGGAGATTTCCGATTCGTGATCAAATGACTCTGAATCAATGAATCAAGTGATCCAGTTCATAAGAACCTTCCTGAATGAATTGTTCATGAAGGAAAACAAAGACAAATGGGTTTGAAATAACATGAGTGACTAAATAAATCGTTTTTTTGGGGTGAACTCTCTCTTTAATATTGACTTCGGCGTGAATATCAGGATCACATGGTGCTCAGCTGTAGAGAACGTCACTCAGCTCATGTCAGCTTTTCAGTCCCGCTCAATAGAAAACTGTCCTTCTTTCTTACCGTGATGTTTGCGTTGTCTTGAAAAGGGGGCGTGGCCTTCTGTTGCTCATGTTGACGGACAGCTGCCATTCTGTCAATCTTCCTCTGGCGCACTTCGTTCGCTTCGGCCTGCTGATGCAGTGTGGCTCCACCCACTTCCCTCATGGTGCTTTGTAGCAGTCTGGCCAGCTCGCTGTCAATTTCTGGCAATCGCCGGGCTCGTCTGGCATTACTCGCTGCAACACACACATATACACGCACATAAACAACATCTTTCGCCCTACGAGACACACATGCTCTCTTTCCTCACTTCCTCGGGGGCCACTTTTCAACCTCCATTTGGCCTCGAATCCATCTTCGTCTTTTCCAGTTATCCCTCCCACCCAATGAGACCCGCTTTCAAATGTACCTGCTCTGAGATTCACGCTTCAATGCGATTCAACATCACAACTAACATAATCCTGTGATTTAACGCCAATGAAGACAGAACGACAGAGGATCAAAAGACGCAGGATCAAAAAGAGCCCGCCAGTGTTTTTTCCTAAACCTAAATTCCCACTGTATTCCTTCCTACAGAGAGAGAGAGAGATCTACATAGCACTAGAGACAATAAGGCCTCTCTGTGATGAAAAAGAACATGTTGAAGCATACTCTTTATCGCCATCTTATCAGGCTGACATACACACACACCCCTCCTGTAACTGCCCACTCGTGGACAAGAGACATGTTGGAGCCACTGTGTTATTTTTCACTGGCTGTGTCTCAGCTATCTTTGCAGGACGTGACATTATGTGGCACTGATGTCTGCCACAGTTACAGGCAGCCTGCTCAGATAAACCAGAATGGATAGTGATACACACATTTACACACATTTCAAACAAAAAACATTGAGGCCTGAAAAAAGCTGTGCTTCAGAATGACAATTTATACGAAAACTTATATACCGTTAAAGAAGTAGACCTCAGAAGAGTAGAATAAAATGCTTATTATTTTTCAACATCTGCTTCTGCTGTCATTTACTCAGGAATATTATTAAAACTAATTTAATGATACACATTAACACTAAAAACAATGCAATTATCGGACCAATGACAATATTCTCTACTTTTTGGAAAAATGTCATTCAGAGTAACAAACCATAGTCATTCAGCATAACAGATTTATGTAAAAATGAAACAATATACTTATTCAGACCTGTACTTATTAAAATACATAAAAGAATGTGTTCATACTAAATTATATTTGAAATGATTTTCACTTCCTTACAAAAATGTCTTGATGACAAATGGGAAAAACCGAAGGATAGTGGCAAATTATAAAGATTTAAAAACTAAAGTTAATTAGTATTTGAGGGTGGCACTCTGATCCTTAAATGGACTCTTTTAATATATAATCAAATTATTATTGTTTTAATATGCCTGACAAGATTTTTTGATATTAAAACTATTGTTACACTGAATGACATTTTAGTGGGTGTAAATCATGGTAAAAATGTATGACAGTCATTATTTTTTGCTTAAGGCATTGCCTGATGAAGATCATACGATCGAAACGTTGCTAATAAAGAACTTTTTTTAGCGTTTTGCAAGTTGATAGTGTGCGGGATTTTCTCGTTTTTTCATATTTTGACTATACCAGTCTTTTTTCCTACGCACCTATCTATGACCTACAGGTGTGCGACACTAATTGATCATTGCTTAGAAAAATATAAAATTAAACAGGACACATTCTAATGTGTTGGAAAAAAAATAATTTAAACCTGTATTACACTTATTGTTGTTAATAAATAAATAAATAAATAAGTATATATATATGAAGAGTTTGGTTCCAAAATGCAATAACTCCATTTTGATTAATTTGAGTAAAAAGTGTTTTCTTTACCAAGAAAGTGGCAAGATGAAAACCACTATTTTCTGTTTCCATCTTTCACATAGCATCTTTTAGTTATAAAAACATTAAAAAGTTTATTATAAAAACATATTATTTTTTTCCCAAAATGCAATAAATCCATGACACTTTTTCTTTTTTCAAAATGCAATTAATCCATTAATATAAAAGTTATTTTTCAAATTGAAAATACACAACAAAGTAAGTTCATTCACATATATGACAGAGTCTAAACTTTGCCAATATTTATCTTATATACAGGCATTTGACTAAAAATACATTCAGCCGTCGCTCCCAAAATGAATTCAACGGGTCATCTTGTTAATGTTATAAATTATTTGTCATTACCGATTAAAGAGTGTCTGGCGCCACCGCACGGTTAAATAAACACATTTGCCGAGTACATTGGTATTAAAAACGGCTTTTTAAAAAAAGCCTTCAATGTTTACAGTGCGTGGAATGGAGCGCTGTGATTGGTTCTGCAGAGAAAGGAGACTGGCGTTTGTCACGTGTTGGAAAGAAAGGGAGAAAACATGACAGAATAACACGATGGATATCGCATTTTGCGCAAAATTAATAAATGACTTTTCAATACTGACCAGATACAATACTGATTTTGGCGGAAACTAAATTTTTTTTTAACCATTTGGTTTTTTGGAACCAAACTCTTCATATATACACACACAGTATATACACTATATACTTATATATATGCACACATCATATATATATTCATTATTAGTCTATTTATTACATATATAGATCCACAAATTCACTGCATATTTGCCTGAGTTTGTCCTGTTGTCATCAACAAAAAGTACAGGAATGTTCTCTTGTTCCTAGCAAAAACTAGTGTAATTATAACTTAATGCTAACTATGCATTGTTATACAGTTTATCAAATCAGAAAAAAAACTTTTTTTTGGGTCATAACCCACCAGTGTATAACCACAGCTCTACACAAGTACTTGAATGCAAATTCTTCTAGCTATGCAAGTTCGATTTCACACATCGTTGCGTTCTAAAATGCGTCAGAATGCAACTCATAATGCAATGCAAATACATGCTGCATTCTTCTCAGCACTGCTGCAAGGTATTCTACAACGGGCATTTGCGTAAATAGTTATCTTGTAATGTCTAATTCATGTCTTTTCAACTACTGTCATGGCAGAAGTTTGAAGACAATCTCGTAAAGCAGGATAGTTAAAGTTTGTAAAAACACATTCAATGTAATGGCACGATACAATAGTGCAAAATCGCACATCAACCATGTAAAACAGCATCACCCATATGCAATTCAGTGGCCATTCTCATGTTTCAGGCCTGAGGATTAATGTCTTACACAACAAGGTAATAAAAAGACTAGTATTGTCTTTTTTTGCATACATTTCCATATGTCATAATACTGTGATCCTCTGTTGATCTGAACAAAAAGACTAATCCTAGCAACGCTGTCATTAAAACGAAGCAGTAATAAGAGAGGGAGAGAGAAGATAAATAAAAAAATGGCCACTACAACTAGATAAGGGAATTCTCAGCTAAATCCTCCTCTAGAATTATCAGCAAATCCCACACGATATACTTTTATAAATTCTCTAGAGCTCTAGAATTGCACAGCTCTTGAGTTCTGGGGATATGAAGTCAAGCTCTGGTGCTTTAGAGAGATGATGTGCTATACCGTTAAGCTGGAGAACCGTTAAAGCAGGGACACTTCCTCCCGCAAAACCCTGAGAGGCATCGCTAGGCTGGACCACATGGGAGAGTGATGGAGTGAGAGCCAAAGAACTCTGGGAACTCGACACTCTGCCACCTGTTGGAAGAAGAATCCAAGAAATTGAATTGAGCTCAGTCCAAATCAGTTTAGTTTGGTTAAATTCAATGTCAATGTAAACAAAGAACTTTCCAGAAGATGGTTTTGTTACTAATAATTTTCTTTGTTCCTAACAATCTGGGAGATAACATTATTTAGATTACTGATTCTTCAGAGATGCTGCTATTATTTATGAAAACAACACCTTGTGATATTAATCAAAAATGATTAACTGAATGTTCTTCAAACAAATGTATCAAATTCACATTTACTGTACATACAGTAAAACATTACTCCATGTAGAGGTTCCAAATATACCCCTTTTAAAATTTAATCCATTTTAGAATCATTTTATACATAAATCTATATTTTATAAAGATAGACTTTGAAAAGATAGATTTACTATTAGAGAAGTGTATTTTATGCTTGAAACTGTGCTGTTTTGCTTGTTTTTAAACACTGAGACTGGCACTGCTGTCATCCGGTTGCATTGATGATGACCGACACAATGCGACAAAGGAAGATGCAGTGACTGGTGCCTTGCGATGAAAAACGTTCTGTGGTCAAAGAGGCTAGGCAAGAATGTTAAACAGGGAAAAATTGAAGAATAGGCGGAGGAGTAAAACAGAAAACAACAAAAACAATACTTATGCAGAAAAACTGAAATGTTGGTTTAGGTGCATTCTCCTTGGCCAATGACCCTTATCTTCCTGGTTCTCTATCTCTCAACTGTGATTGCTGTGCACTGAGAGGCAGTGAATTGTCTAAACTGCAGTATAAGTGCTTTGCTCCCATGGGTTTCACAACAAGCATCAACCGCCCCAAACATTTAATGGGCTTTACCTGTGATTACTGACAGGTGAGAGCTGTAATTACAAGTCTGAGGCACAGGTCAGCCACAGAACAGGGTGATTGAAGGTGGTAGTGGGTGCGTGTTTCAGGGCACTGCCTGTGATTGATTGAAACCCCAATGAAAACAGTAATAGATGGATACATAAGTTAGACATCTATACATTAAACACACACTTCTTTAGCCAATAAGAAAACAACCAGAGACAAATGTTTCCACTCAGCATTTAACTGAAGAGTATTTATTTTAAGAGCATGATAGTGTTTTGAGATGGTGATTGAGCGAGTGTGTGTTAAACACTGCATTTGATTTCAGGCAGTGATAAGTAATTATTTATATCACAAAAACTATTGAAATGAACAAGACTTGTATATGTGATATTATTATAACATTATGTAAATAATTAAAGGGTTAGTTCACCCAAAAATGACTATTAATTACTCACCCTCATGTCGTTCCACACCCGTGTAACACAAATTAAGATATTTTTGATAAAATCTGATGGCATTTCAGATGCCCAGAAAGCTACTAAAGACATATTTAAAACAGTTCATGTGACTACAGTGGTTCAACCTTAATGTTATGAAGCAACGAAAATACTTTTTGTGTGCCAAAAAATACAAAATAATGACTTTATTCAACAATATCTAGTGATGGGTGATTTCAAAACACTGCTTTGAATCTTTACGAATTTTTTGTTTCGAATCAGTGGTTCAGAGTGTGTATCAAACTGCCAAAGTCATGCCCCCCAGTGGTGAATCATTGAAATTTTGCAACACATATGACGCAACGAAGCCTCGTTTACTGAAATCATGTGACTTTGGCAAAAAGTCACTTCATATTCTTGTCACTTCATAACATAAAGGTTTAACCACTGTAGTCACATGAACTGTTTTAAATATGTCTTTAGTACCTTTCTGGGCATCTGAAAGTGTTAATTATCTTGCTGTCAATAGAGGCCTCACTGAGCCATCAGATTTCATCAAAAATATCTTAATTCTCTTGTTCTGAAGATGAACGAAAGTCTTACGGGTGTGGAACAAAATGAGGGTGAGTAATTAATGACAATTTTCATTTTTGGGTGAACTAACCCTTTAAGAGAGAGAATTGTATTTATTTGGTTGTTTAATGGCATGTCAGCATTTCATGGCAACAGGATAAAAGAATAATAATACAAAAGAAATAACTAAAATGTTTACATATAATATAAATTAAAAAAATACATATCAAATATTTTATTTATATCATACCTGATGTTGCTACTACAGTTGTTGTTATTGTTATTATTATTATTATTATGAAGAATGGGATGCCAGCAGCACCTGAACCACCAACTGTTATTTTGCCAAAATAAACATCTAAATCCATAATGAAGGTGCTCCAGGTAGCAATGAGAAATTTAATCAAGTAAGGTTAAAATAAATTAGGAGAAGCTAAAAAAAAGACAGGATTAGATTTCTCAGTGAAGACCCAAGATAGTGGAAAAACAGTAGAAAACGTGCTCCAAATTTTTACATTAACACTAACCTTTATGACTTTTACACTATTTAAATAAAGAACTTATTCACTAATGAATAAAACATATACAAATCCTGCAAAGTAGAGACTCCAGACTACACCTTCTGACCCGTGTAACCTCTCACACTGCATATACATATTGCTAGATATTTAACAGTGACAGACACATGTGAAAATTTTAATTTGTGAACCTCTGCATAAGAGATCTATACACATCATCAAGCAATCAAACACAGTCTACTTCAATAATGATATGTTTTTATGTCTTTACTGAACACAACGTGTAAACATTCACAGTGCAGGGTGAAAAAAGGGTGAATCTCTAGGCTAATGACTTCTCTAAAGGTTAATTGGAGTCAGAAGTCAGTTAACCTGGAGTCTAAACAATTAGACGAGATTGAGCTGCCCTATAAAAAAAAAAAAAAAAAAAAAAAAATCACAAAGTTTGGATTGAGTGCGAACCAGAGACAAAAGAGATCTCAGAATGCCTAAGATTAATAAAAGCATCTCTAAAGCTGTGAATTTCTTCAGTACACAGTAGGAGAAACTATCAACAAATGGAGAAAGTTTAGCACCATTGCTGATCTCCATAAGAGTGGGCGTCCTGCAAAGATGAGTGCAAAAGGAAAGTTCAATGATGTTAAGAAGAGTCCAAGAATTTAAGTTAAAGACTACAGAAATCTATAGAACATCTCTGCTGACGTGTCTACGACATAAAATGCTATACATGAATGAGATGAAGCGAAGATGATTTATTGCTTAAACAGATTGTTTTCAATTGTTTTGTTTAGTTAAAGTTCAGATCAAGTATTATGACCAATTTTGCAGAAATACAGTAATCCTCACAAATCCTGCATATACCGTTCACATCCAAAACACTGCATTAAATCGCATCGGCATTAGCTGAACAAATGAGGGGTTTGCTGGATTGTTCTGAGAGAAAACAGCATTAATATTAAAGACAATTTCAAAGAATTTACATCTTAAGATATGTAGTCTCTAGAAGTTTGCTCTTAAACCAACAGAGTAGATGGCACAAGCAAACTTTTCAAAGAGTTCAGAAAAACCTCTCATCCATATACATACACAACCCAGAACAATTTCGTACAATATTGTGAACCAAAGTGAGCCGTACAGCCCTACAAATCCAAAAGAGGACTGTTGAATGTCCAAAACTTTATCAAGTTTAATCCTTAAAACATCAGAAATGTCATCCAGTTCTTCCTCAGTGGATCCGATACCTTTATACAGTACCTGCTGGTTGGGCTTTTCTTTATCTTTAGATGCCTCCATTAGACCCCTATTTACCCTGCAGAATGCATTTCTATAGCTTTGGAAATCATTCAAATATGGAGCTCTTTTATCTGTAGTGGAGCACATGATAGGATTTCCATTAGGATGCACTTTCTCTTATCTTTTAAATGTAGCTTTGTTTTAGAGGAGATAGACAGAAGTCTACATTGGCCCCTGTTGCAAATGTATACCATTGTTTTTTGTATTTCTTACCACGAAAGGAGAGATAGGGGACTCGCTTGGAAATAATTGTCGAGGAAATGCGATTTTCTTTCCTTCTTTTCCTCTCTCCCGTTCCCCATCTCTCTTTTTCTCTGCTGAAATCTTCGCCACGCTTATCAAACGTTTGCAGATGAGCAGCGTGGGGGCCAGAGGCAGCCGAATTATAAAATCCTAATCTTTTCTCCCCTCCATCTGGCCCTGAGTCTCTCTCTCTCTCTCTCTGTTCGGTATAAAGGCATAAAGAATCCGGAGGTGATAGAGCCTGTTGCTACTGAAGCTTTTGACAGATGCACCAAAACACTCTGAATTCAGAGATGATGTTTAACCTGTTCCATTAGTGCCGAATTAAGTTATCCGTTTCTTTTATGTGGATTTTCTGTTTGTTCAATTATTCACTTGTCTGTTCGCATCAAGCTGAAATTAATTAAAGAGGATTTCATTAGGAGCTTTTTCCATTGCTTTTTGGCATACAAGGATGCCAATCATCACGAGTCCAATTACATAGAAGCTTCATTAATTCCCAACAACGTGACATGTCCTATCTGAGCAGAAAATTTCGAAACAGTGTGGGATCATGAAGTAAGACATCACTCCACGTGCATTACCCAGAGCGGCAGACTCACGACATGCCAACTTATCAAAATTGACTGAATGTATTCAATGGACTGATCAAGCTATTCAAAAGACGTTTGAATGCACATAATAAAAGCCGTTTTCCCCCTCTTTCCTCTGACCAATAATTGTCTTTGCTTTGACCTACTCGATCCTCTGAGGTGCTTTCGATGGATAAACATCTCTGTAAGCCTTAGAGAGCGAGTAAATCTCAATCTCTTGTTAATGGCGACCACTCATTAGGAATCAAATAAATGGACAACGCATTAATCCCAGATTGAGATATGGCGTCGAGCAGCTTTTGAGCCTGCCTTGATTTGCCTGTTTTGGATGAGTTAATTGATTCAGACCGCTGAGAGAAAGAGACAGAGGAAAGCTGATGGGTATCAGATTGTCGGGTAATTTCGCAAGAAACACTTGCATTTTTACTGGGCCTCTAAGAAGGAGCTTAAGCAGATAAACATGAAGACAGCCTGTGAATAGCTTTGATTCGGCTCAGATTTCCAGAGTGGAAAACAACTCAAATGTTTAAGGTCACTAATGACAAATGCTTCTTATGCCATAGTGATGTCTCAGAGAGCTGCTTTCTTTTCAGAGGAAATTTAAAGACAAAGTATTTCACTTCTGCACTACTAGCATTAAATTCTGAATAGCGCACAACCCTGACAAGCAGACCAATGTTTAAAGTCCCCATGTAGTCAATCATTTTATCCCTTAAAGGTGCCCAAGAATGCTTTTTCACAAGATGTAATATAAGTCTAAGGTGTCTCCTGAATGTGTCTGTGAAGTTTCAGCTCAAAATACCCCATAGATTTTTTTAAATTAATTTTTTAACTGCCTATTTTGGGGCATCATTAACAATGCACTGATTTACACCGCCCCCTTAAATCGCGTGCTCCCTGCCACATGAGCTGTCGACTATATTACAGCGCATTTACAAAGTTCACACAGCTAATATACCCCTCAAATGGATCTTTACAAGATGTTCGTCATGCATGCTGTATGCATGCTTCGAATTATGTGAGTAAAGTATTTATTTGGATGTTAAAGTTTTATTCTGAGTGAATTTGAGGCTGTTGAATTCGGCTGTGTGCAGCTCCAGACGTTAACTGGCTGCCCTTGTGTAATCCCTTTCATAATGTTGGGAACATGGGCTGGCATTATGCAAATATTGGGGCGTACACCCCGACTGTTACGTAACAGTCGGTGTTATGTTGAGATTCGCCTGTTCTTCGGAGGTCGTTTAAACAAATGAGATTTATATAAGAAGGAGGAAACAATGGAGTTTGAGACTCACTGTATGTCTTTTCCATGTACTGAACTCTTGTTATTTAACTATGCCAAGGTAAATTCAATTTTTGAATCTAGGGCACCTTTAAAACTCTGGGGCTGTATTCACAAAACATCTTAAGGCTAAAAGTAGCTCCTATCTTGTCAATTTAGGAGAAACTCTTAAAAATAATGGGTGTGTCAGTCCTAATTTTAGGAGTCCTACATTTTTGCTCTAAGAGTTTTTCACAAAGCATTTTAGCGCTAAAACTAGCTCCTAAGTCTGTGAAACGTTAGGAGTAGTCAAGAGGACTCCTAAGTCACTAAGACCAAATCACAAACAATCCTAATCCACACTGAAGACACTGAACACCATTGAGGCAATAACGATTGAGCCTTGGGTGCTGAACTTTTTCTTTATAAATGCAATACATTTTGATTTATAGATTTGAATCTACAATTAGGCGGCAAAAAAATCTTTAACAAATAAATAAATATCGTCTGATTGCCTGTGGCAGTGGTTTTCTTGAGTTCACACTTACAAATGATTGAATAGAGTAAAAAAAAAAAAAAAAAAAAAAAATTATATATATATATATATATATATATATATATATATATATATATATTTTTTTTTTTACTATAATACTATTTACTATTAATATATATATATATATATATATATATATATATATATATATATATATATATACTATAATATATATATTAACTGTATATACTAGTTAACTGTATATACTAGTTTAATTAGTGACACTTAGCCTACATTTTAAAACCTTTATGGCATCAATATGGCAACATTTTATTTTGACTATGGCAACATTTGTATTTTAAAACCTTTATTTTAATTTGGAAACATGACACCTCATTCTACAATATTTCTATGATTAAATCGCTGACTCCACCCCCATCAGCCAATCACTGTGTGTATACTCCATAGCAACGAGGTCAACCCCGCCCTTACTCTTAGCTTAAGACTTCAGTCTATTCCTTAGTAAAAGTTTGTCTCAGCAGCTTTGTGAATAGGTTTTAAGAGAAAACTCTTAGCTAAGAACTTTTACTGCTATTTAGGAGAACTCTTAGTGGTAAGATAAAATGTTTTGTGAATACGGCCCCAGATCTTTGAACACCAAAATGGCATATTTAAACATTTTTTCCCTGTGATAAAAATTTCTTCAAGCCTTAAAATAGCTTTAATGTAACTCTACACCCTTGCTTTATTAAGTATACGTGGATCTATGAATATGCTAATTAGCCCCGCCTCCACTCACTCACACGAGCACAGATATCCACTCAGTCAACTTACTGAGGTAAACGCTGCGCAATGGTATCGCTTTTTACAACACTGGACACATAACGGTAATTAATATGATTAGCCTTTTGCTTGACTACGTTATCAAACAGCTGCTAATAATGTGTTGCTAATGTTACACAAACTATGTTCTCGCTCGTCATCTTAAGAGTCAGAAGAATGCTGCCTTCTAAAAATCAGTATCCTTAGAAACGCTTTGGACAACTTAGAACATCAGTGGAGAAAGTCATATAGTTCATCATTATAGAATCGTAATATACATCATACACCCGCCATATTGCTAAATCTACCCGATTTTCATATCAAACAGAAAAAATACTCCCTGCTTCAGAGCGGTCATAGTTAATGATATGGTAAAGCCCGAAACACCAGCGATTTCAAACCGTGTTTTAAAGAGAAAATACTCAGCAATGGTGTTGACTTATGAATTTGCACAGGGTTTGTCTTAAAGCATATTAAAAACACCACATAGATATACAAACAACATTAAAAACTTGATTTTCACCACAGGGGGACTTTAAACTTTTCGGGGGAAATAATCTTACAAATGGCTTTGTTATAAATGTCTCTGCATATCAAACTAGAAAAGTAGAGCAAGTATTTTGCTATCAAAAAAATGACACATTACAACATGGTGATTAACACATTATCCATACCAACGTTTCCAAGTCGCAGATGCAGAATTCCTTTTACGGTAGTGTAGACACTGATGGCTGGAGTGGCGCTGTGCTTGCTGTCATGCCTGCTGGCAAAGTTGGCATCCTGCAGGTACTCAGTAGTGATCACTTCCAGCTCATGGCTCACCTGGACGGCCGCACGGCCTTGACGCAGCATATGCTGAAGAAGTAAACAACAAATATTAATACTGTATATAATTTATAATTGAATTTATTTATATATAAAGATGTCAATTTAATGTCTTAAATATAATGTGATTCATAAATAAATGTGCTAAACAACAAGGCAATTCTTCATGCCCCCTGAATCATTTTATTGATCTAACCATGTAGAACAAAAAGATAAACAAAAATAACCAGCAACTAAGACATATGTTACAGGCTACTGACAAATGTCACCATCTGACGACCTTGTGGTTGTGTTTGAAGCATAAATGGACCCTTTGTTAATTCTGAAAAGGTCAGAATTCATGCTAAAGAGGAACAGTCCAATTATGTTGATGTGATTGTATCTATTTCTGGTCTTGTTTTGTTTTAACCTTTATTCAACAGCTGACATCGATGAGAGCTCTAGCCAAGAGACCTGCGGTGGTGAGATCTAACAGACGCAGGTGTCCTGAAGTATGGCATGCATATTTCATAATTTCGACATGACACTCCCATCTGAGCACACTAAATAATGAATACCACAGAAAGGTTTCGATGTGCAGGGTGACTGTCTGTCTGAGTTAAACAGCTGTGTGAGCTCTGCTGGGCTATTAATGAGGGCAGTATTTGTACCTGTGTCAAAATTCTATGTATGGCTTGTGGGGTTATTACCAACATGGCAAGTTGAGGGCTTGCAAGGCTGTTGCCAAGGAGAGTAATTTGAGTTTTGTTGTATTATTGTTTTGTCATGGTTTGTGTGGGCTATGTTGGGTTATTGTAATATTTCATTTGGCGTGCAGCACATTGAGTCTTTGAGTATGTTTACATGCATGACCTTATGGAAAATATGTTCAACATGTAAGGTCATGTAAATGCCTTTATTGGCATTCTGTCAGCTTATTCTGTGAGCTGACTTTAACATTTTGACATCAAGACAATGTCAAAATCATGGTTTTCTTGGAAGCAAACCCTAAAAATGGAGTTTTAATATGATTTAAATATAAATAAATATTTTTATACTCATATCTACTGTAGGTGTCAGGGTTTAAAATCAACACTTGCCAAACACAAAATTAGAGTTAAATTTGCATGTTAATGTTTGAGGTAGGTAAGGCTGCATTTATTTGATTAAAATACAGGGGGAAATGGTAATATTGCGAAATATTATTGCAATTTAAAATAACTATTTTCTATTTGAATATATTTTGAAATGTAATTTTCAGCAGCCATTACTCCAGATTTCAGTGTCATACAGTACAATGCTTCGCAAATCATTCTAATATGCTGATTTGGTGCTCAAGAAACATTTCTTATTATTTATTATCACAGTTTAAAATGGTTGCGCTGCATAATATTTTTGTGGAAACGGTTATACATTTTTTCAGGATTCTTTGATGAATAGCATCTATGTGCAATAGAATAAAAATATTTTTGTCACATTATAAATGTCTTTATTGTCGCTTTTGAACATGCATCCATGCTTAATAAAAGTATTCATTTATTTAAAAAAAAATAATTTAAAAAAATCTTACTGACACCAAACTTTTAAAAGGTAGTACACAGACAGACAAACATTATTCAATGCAAAATGCAGTTTCATGGCTGCTTAAAATATTTATTGGTTAATTCTAGAGGGGCAAAAGTTAATTTTGGACCCTGATAGGTCATTTTACCTTCAGCTCCACTGCAGCTGAGCCAATCAGCATTAAGGATTCACTGTCCCAGACGTCAATCTGCAGGGAGTGGAGCGCCAGGTATCGCAGGAACCACCCCCGCTCACCTGGCTTGAGGAACTGCGGGTCAACTCGGTACTGCAGCTGCAGACCAGGAAAACCTGAGTAAGAGAAAAATAAAAGTACAACAACAAAGAACAAAGCTACATCAAGAACATGAATAATGAGAGAAGACAGAAAAACAGGTTTGCGATTAAAGGGAAGGGTTTAATGCCCATTAAGAATGAGACTGAAGTAAATCTCCCATTTTTAACACAAATCTCAGGTGGGTGATCAAACGCTACGTCCAATTCTCTAAAGCAAGGACTTTTATGTAAAAACCAAACAGTCTGATATCTTTATAGCCACCAAGCCAAATATGTGGGAAATTTAAATAAACATTTCTGAGCTACAACCCTCTAGCATGCACTACATCCTGCCAGTCATGAATATCAAACACTGGCAAGTGCTGCAGGCGCAGATGTTTCTATATGTTCCCACACGATTCCCCATGTCTAAAGTGATGACAGTAATCAGTTCTGAAAGTGCTTGGGTAACATTGCAGTTACATTTATGTTTTTATGCAAAGCTGGAGAAGATCCTGGACCAATACTTTATGTGGAGACCTGAGCAGTGATTTAAAGTCAGGAAAAACAAGTGTAAAGTAGTGTATGGAAGTATTGCTGATGTACTCGAAGGGATGTATAGCAGATGCTGGTAGGCCAGAGAGTGGGGAACATGTGTACGAAAAGAGTAAAGAAGTGCAAGACTGCATTTTTGATGTAAGGCGGAGATGTTGGCAGACTAGTAAAAAGGGAAGTGCAGTAGTTTAACCATGAAAAGTCTGGATTTTTTTAAAAGAAATTAATACTTTTATTCAGCAAGGATTCAGCATTAAATAGCTCAAATGTGACAGTAAAGCCATTTATAATTTTATAAAAGATTTATAAAAGATCTATTCAAAGAATCCTAAAAATATGTGTGACGGTTTCCACAAAAATATTAAGCAGTTCAATATTTGAATGATAAATAAATTGGTTAATTTTAAATAATTAATTTGTGCTCAAGAAACTCTTCTTTTTATTACTTAGTGGTTGTGTTGCTTAATGAAATGTTGAAGACAGTATTTGGAAAAAAAAAAAAAAAAACATTTTTACTGCCATTGTTTATCAATTTAATGCATCCTTAAAGTGCATACATACAGCCTAGTGTAAAAGGAAAGGGGTAAAGGTCCAAGCATCAATCCCTGTGGAGTAAGGTGTGTAAGCCTTTCCAGTTGACTTGCTACCTACTTTCATCCAGGTAGGATACAAACCACAAAATCACTGACCTAGAAATGAGCATTTCTACCATCTTAGAGATCAATAGTTTGTTGTTTGCGGCATCAAATGCTGCCAAAAGATCCAGAACAAACAGTATGGAGTTAAGCAAGGACACTCTGGTGACGTGCGTTTATGGGAACAACAGCAGTTTGAGTGAAGTGACTGGATTTATGGGGTCAATCAGGTTGAGCACAGTCGAAATTGAACACAAATAAACACAACAAACCCGGGATGCATTTTCATTCGTGGCCAAGCAAAACAAGCAAATGCAACACTAATGCTTAATGAAGTCAAAATGTTAAACTGGATGTTGCTTTTACATTGTGCTACTTCAGGCAGAGAGCCAAAAATATTATTTCTTCATTGGAGAGAAGTGCAATGCTCAGCTGAGAATCTAGGATGAGAAGTTGTTATGCAACAACAAGTAATTGCACAATAACAGCATCATAACCCACAGGGTACAGATGTTCCCCCCACAGACATCAAAAGGCCTTCCGCAAAATATCATCATTCAGCCTGTAATCTTTATGGCACTGTATGGCTCATTGTCTTGTACAGATGGGCCAGAGGTGGGTCTAAGGGCTGAATTCTGTGCACTGTGGCATAATGCTTTAACACCTTATAGCGGGGGTCTTCAATAGGGGGTCTACAACCCTTAGGGTACCAGACAATTATCATTTTTACTCAAAATAATTTTTTTGGGGAAAAAAAGAAAGATAAAGAAGCTAATGTAAATGTTTCATTGTTTGTCCCCCATTAAAATGAACTAAAATTATAATCCAATGTACACTGTAAATCATTGGTAATTATGTTAATAGCCCTGCAATGTAAGCATCAAAACAAAGTATATACACTAATGCATTCTATATCAGGGTTGAGAACTAGATGCCTTTAAAATTCCAAATCAACGGATGGATGGACGGGTCACTGGTAATTATTGGTAATTCATTGGTAATTATTTTAATAACTCGGCTATGTAAGCACCAAAAGAAAGTATGTGAATACATTAAAGGATTAGTCCACTTTTAAATACACTTTTCCTGATAAATTTACTCACCCCCATGTCATCCAAGATGTTCATGTCTTTCTTTCGTCAGTCGAAAAGAAATGAAGGTTTTTGAGGAAAACATTCCAGGATTATTCTCCTTACAGTGGATTTCAATGGCTACTAGGGCTGCACGATATATCGCATGAGATTGTCACGCGCATTTCGTCAGTAAAGCCGGTTCCCTGATTACCGCTAAATCGCCATCACCTGCTTTCAAATGGAGCGCCATTTAATACACAGAGCCGTAGATCACTGAAAAGCCACGCAATATCGCGTTCATTATCGAAGGCGATTCATCTGCAATATGAACGCGATATTGCGTGGCTTTTCAGTGATCTACGGCTCTGTCTATTAAATGCCGCAACATTTGAAAGCAGGTGATGGCGATTTAGCGGTAATCAGGGAACCGGCTTTACTGACGAAATGCGCGTGACAATCTCATGCGATATATCGTGCAGCCCTAATGGCTACCAACAGATTGAAGGTCAAAATTACAGTTTCAGTGCAGCTTCAAGGGCTTTAAACAATACCAGATGAGGAATAAGGGTCTTATCTAGTGAATCGATCGGTCATTTTCGAAAAAAATACAACCGTTTATGCTTTATAAACAAAATATCGCATTGAACGTACTTTCCGCTTCCGCATTCTTCATAACGCTTACGCTGAACGTTCTACGCCTGTAGAATCCACTGTAAGGAGAATAATCCTGGAATGTTTTCCTCAAAAACCTTCATATCTTTTCGACTGACGAAAGAAAGACATGAACATCTTGGATGACAAGGGGGTGAGTAAATTTATCAGGAAAGGTGTATTTAAAAGTGGACTAATCCTTTAATGTGGTTCAATATTCAGTCTATATCCGGGTTGACGGACGGATGGACAGACAGATATACAAAACCCTGATACAGGGCAGGCTTAAAATGTAACAGGGGGTCCCTGCTCACCAAGGGATCCTTAGACTAAAAATGGTGGAAGGCTTGCACGCTCACGCTAGATGTATTTTTCATGTATGATATTATGTCTCTTCTGAAATAAAAAGGCTGAAAACAGGCTGTTAAAGCTGATCCTCTTGTATCCCTGCATCTCTCCGTCATGCTCTCTCGCTCTATCACCCTCTCATTATCTGTCTCATTTCTGTTCTCTTACTCCACCACCCTATCTATCTTACTCTTCAACATTTGTGCTATCTCTATCATCTATTCCTTCGTTCTTCTCAGGTGTACGCTACAGGCAAATGAGAGGCTGCCTACTCATTGTGAGACATACACGTCCTTATGTCATGTGTGTTCCACCTCATCGGATACTTTATCTAGCCAATCAGTAAAGACAATTTCATACGAAATGCAGCAAGTGGTAAAACTGCCGCACAGCTTTTTCCTCGGATTGGGACCTTTTTTTTTTTTTCAGTCAAGGAGGTGCTTGAAACACAAATAATGCATTGCGCTTTAGCCAAGATTTTCATGGTATAACATGAGAGCAAAAAGCCCCACTCTGACTATGGGAAAAGTGTACTTGAGGTGCTCTTAGCTCAACATTTTAAGGTGCTTTGAATTATCAGCCTTTGCCAGTCTATGAGAAACTATTGATAAAAATAACTCACATCAGGGGCAGGTAATAAGTATTTTTGGCAGCTGTACGAACCGACAGAGCCAAAACTGTTTTCTCAGCACTACCAAGTTCATCACAAAGTCACGCCGTTTCTACACTTCTCCTCAGCAGTCTACTGTGTATGATGACTCCTTCTTAAAAGCAATTACTGGACTTCGGCCAAGAGTCGTAAAACTCTAATTGCTCATTTTTAGAGCTTTATTCACTAAAACACTGCATGTGTTGCAGTTAAAAACTGCTATAAATTTTTACGGACATTGATCAAATTCATTAGAGCAAAAAGGTGGCGCTTGCGATTTTGATGAGTGCCATAAATATGCTTTGTTTTCAGATGATTAGCAAAGATGCTTTTAAAACAATACAACAAGTGAAATAAAAAGTGTTGTGGAGTGCTGAGCAGAATTATAAGGTATTCTTAGGAGGGTTGTAATCATACCAGAGCTAAGTGTGCCGTCCTTGTTGATAAGGGAGAGGACGCATGGGTAATCAGGATTGGATTTGAGCTTGCTGTTCTTCTCCGGGTCAAGCAGCTTCAGACGCTCGGTGGTGACAGGGGGGAAGCGGTAGAGCTGGAAGGTGAAATGGACAGAACTGGGCCAGTCTGAATTCACACCAGCTTGAGGGACTCTAAGGAGAGACAGACAAGTGATTGGTATTGGGGAATGCAACATTACTGAAAAGCATTGAAAATACGACTGGATCAGTGAGGACATTGCAAATGATTTGAAAGAAATATTATGTGTGGAGTCAGTCTAAGTACCCCATTATTAGGAGTCACTTGGTGGCACTTTGTTATGAAGAATCAATCTGAGAGACTCCACAATGATGAGCAAGTCTCAGTGACTTGATGATAAAGAGCCAGTCTGAGTGACTCCTTCATAAAGAACCAGTATCAGCGATGCAATGATGGAGAGTCAGTTCAAGACACGTTATGATGAAGAATCTGTCTGAGTCACACCATGACAAACTCCTTTCAACCAGATCAATAGTAACTTATTTAAGTTTTTTTTAATGGCTAGAGGTCATATAACGAGGATCCTAAATTTTCTTGATCTTTTGAGATGAAACTTTTTTGTTCTGAGATAAGTATACTTTGAAAACTGTATAACCCTAAACCTAACATGCACTCATTAACCGATCTACATTAAAGGGTTAGTTCACCCAAAAATGAAAATAATGTAATTTATTACTCACCCTCAAGTTGTTCTACACCCATAAGACCTTTGTTCATCTTTGGACCTCAATTTAATATATAATCCGATGGCTCAGTGAGACCTCTATTGCCAGCAATGCCACTAAACTTCTCAAGATCCAGAAAGGTACTCAAAACATATTTAAAACAGTTCATGTGAGTACAGTGGTTCTATCATAATATTATAAAGCAACAAATACTTTTTATGCACCAAAAACCACAAAATAACAACTTTTCAATAATATCTAGTGATGGCCGATTTCAAAACACTCTCAACAATCTTTTGTTTCGAATCAGAGTGCCAAAGTCATGTGATTTCAGCAGTTTGGAAGTTTCGCAATCCGAACCACTAACTAAGTCATCACTAGATATTGTTGAAAAGTCAATATTTTTTTTGGCGCACAAAATGTATTATCGTCGCTTTATAATATTAAGGTAGAACCGCTGTAGTCACATGAACTGATTTAAATATGTTTTGAGTACCTTTCTGGATCGTGAGAAGTTCGGTGCCATTGCTGGCAATGAAGGCCTCACCGAGCCATCGGATTTCATCCAAAATATCTTAATTTGTATTCCGAAGATGAACGAAAGTCTTACGGGTGTAGAACGATATGAGGGTGAGTAATTAATGACATTATTTTCATTTTTGGGTGAACTAACCCTTTAAAACTAACAGTGTTAGACTGCCATTAATAAAGTTAATGGTGAACACCTGTCTGACTGAAACCGCTCACTTAATTAAAAACAATAAAACAGTATCCTTGTACCAGAGCTTGAAAAAATAATGCTTGAAGGTCTCTTGAAGTCAGAAAGAGCAGGTAAATCATAAAACAAAACTTCCCATTTAATCATGTGGAACTTCATCATTTCCTGAAAGCAAAATCAATAACTTTCTTGCAAATTCATTGCACTGTGGCTCTTTCACTGAAGAGAAAAATCAATAATAATAAAAAGGTTTTTTTTTTGTTTGTTTGTTTGTTTGTTTGATTTGGTAAGGCAGGACTTTTGGGGAGAAACAACTTCCTTAAAAACATGATATTTTAAATCAATTTAATTAGCCAGTAATGGTCCACTGCATTTTATGTAAGCAATAATCATCCATCACTGAACTGCTCTGCACCTGAAGAAACATGTCCATTCAACACTAGGAGCTCAGGGGCGATGGGTTCACTCATTCAGACCCGAAAGTCTAATAACCAACAAGCTGGGTTTAGAACTTCATGCTGTTACACGAACAAGAGGATAAACAAAAGATATAAATAATTAAATGAAAGGATATAAATGAATTAATCAAAGTCCTAGGTGACATTTGAGAGCTGACAGGGCAATGTGAAGAGTTCGTCTCCATCCTCAGCAGAATGAATTAAAATGGAGGGACAGATTAGGGAGGGATGATTGCTTTCTTTTCTCTTTGTGAGAAAGATTAGCAATCAATCACTCAGAATTAGATAAGGATAGAAACTATTTAGAGTGCGGACAATTGGCAGGCCCACTGAGCGCGATCACATCACAATTCTAGAGTTTAAGTGCTATTCACTCAAAATGTCAGTTCTGACCTCAGAGCCAATCAAATGACTTGAATTCCTCAATTAAAAGAATAGGCCTTACAGCTACGCGAGAATTTCACATCAATATTCATCTGGTAAACAAAGGAATGGAGCTCTGCATGATGAGTGGGAAAACTGAGATTTCTAAGAGTGACTGCAGAATACACACAAATGCACAGTAACTTCGTATTTTAGAAGGGAGATTCATTTAGCAGATAAACCAGAGTTTTATTTCCTTTCCAAAAGAGAAAATGTATTCAGGTATTTCCATCTACCTTTAAAAGCCAATAGGTCAAAGTCATGTCAACTGACTCACCAGTCTTACTGTGTGTTTAAAAAAAAAAAAAAAAAAAAAAAGTTTCTAACAGCATTCCAGTCTACAGTATTTAAAAATCCAATGGCCTATCAAAGTGATGGCTCTCTTTATCTTACACAAAATTGCAGATAATATAAAAACATAAATCTTAAAGCATAACTAAAGGCCATGACCACGTCATTAGTTGATCAAAACATGTATAGGGGACTGCAGCAAACCATTATAAACAAAGCATTTATTCAACCAAGCTCCAAATTTGGCTTGTTTGGATTTTGTGTGATTTGTGATGTCACACAAGAAAAAACATTTGCATATGATTGCTTCTAGAGCAGTGGTTCCCAAAGTCGGGGTCGCGACCCCCCGAGATAGTGAGGAAGGGGTCGCGAGATGATTTCCAGAAATCAAAAAAAAAAAAAAAAAATAATAATAATAATAAAATAAAAAATAATTAAACGATTAGAAATAGTATATTCTATCAATAATTGTCACAAAATACTAAAAATAGTAGTTAAATTAAAAACAAAAACCATGCAAATAAAAAAGCCATCAACCTTTCGATTTTCCTTTCACTTGGCCGTGACTCCTGAGGTGATTATGACAGATTAATGACATAGTAGCAACAGCATCAGCTGCAGCAGGTCAGTTTACTGCAACATGTTAAACATTAAGACATGTGCACGTAATTCTTTAGGCTTTAAGCTTTGGATATTATTTTTGTCAAAATGAAATGTTGGTTAATATCGATCAAAAAAGAAAACGCAGGGAGGCAGCGGAGGAGAGCGGAGAAGCACGCGCTTCACATATGCCGCGTTTGCAGTGCGCAACTGATCCATGGCTGTGTATCACAAACACAACATTTACTTATTTTTATTTCAAATCCAAAAGTTGTTACTGAATATGGCTTGTCAGCACAGCGATTCTCTTTGTATAGGCCTACACTATATTTCATAGATGTCACGTTTAAACGCACTATATTTAAACGTTTTATTCATTTAATTACTTTATATTTATCTGAAGTAATACTTTAGATTTATATATTGCTCACGCAAGTGGCAAAACATTTAAACGTAAGCTTTATGTTAAAATCAAAAACGTTTAAAAAAAAAAAAAAAAAAAAAACTTAAAATAGACAAAAACAGGCGACTCTCGTCTTTTCTTTCCTTTTAAATCTTTTTACAATAAATCCCTCAGGTCATAAAGAACTGTTTTTCCACCTTCAGAGGCGAGTGCTATTGTTTATGTCTCCTTGTTCACCTAAATGCCTGGTAAGGTGTTATTTTCCTTGCTTTACCCGAGGCAGCCGTGTTTAAACTGTGTAACAGACTTTGAACTATATGAATCTATGATGAAATTACTAGTTTTTTCACGTCAATACATGTTTATTTTAATGCGAACAGTGCGCTGTCGTTTTAATTCAGCGCTGTGCAGCACAGCAAAAATAGACTCGGCGCGTAAATGATCGCTGCACTGCTGCAGACGCACCGCTCCTGGAACGCACTGCCGGACCGCATCCGCGTGCAGTGTGAAATCCGTTAATATGGGCACAGAAAAAAATGCGCACTGCAGAGTATGTGTGAAACATGCGTTAGTGCGTGTTCGCCTTTGTGCACAACTCGTTAACCACCTCCGAGGATAGTGGGGGTCGCGAGTCACTGGCATCGTTATTTTGGGGGTCGTGGGCTGAAAAGTTTGGGAACCCCTGTTCTAGAGCAAGACATCAACAAATATTTTTTATATCACCACACCATAGGCCCCACTCACATGTGTTACGTTGCTTAAATGACTGATAACTGTTTACACCAGATGCGAGCGTTGTGTCAAAAGCAATGAGAAACCATTATAAGCACTGACGCTGTCTACACTGGATACAGTATAGATGTCCGTTCAATTTCAGGCATTCTCCAGGCGCTTGTGTCTGCTGACAACAGGACAAATGGAAGAGTAAAAGAACATTTGCTTTGACGTGTCGTGTTTAAACAGCTTATATGCATCTCTTTACAGGATACCCGTGTTAGGAAAAAGTGGATGGATTATTTTTAATGGTGTCCAGGATCACGTTGTAGGATTATATGTTTTGTTTCGGAACATTTTGTTTTGTAAATTAAGCACAGTGTTATGGAGATTTCACAAAGAAACTTTTGTTGAAAGATGAAGCAGCCAACCGTATTGGATTTGAGTGCAGCTACAATGCAAAATGCAAGTAATGCTTTGTCTGTAAATGAGTTGTATTTGGTTATTGTTTTCAAAAAACTTACTCGCATGCAATAGCAAGAGGGTGTTGATACTTTTTCCATGCAATGACATTAGCCAATCATAACAGACGCTATTTACTAACAAGCCTTAAAGGACCCACCCCTTTAAAAAGATCATTTCAGACAGAGGGTCAGAATGAGGGTTGAAAATATTTTTTCTGCATTTATGTCTTTTTGTACAAAATAAACAAACAAACAAACAAAAACCTTACTAACATTGTAAGTGAACCTCAAGAAAATCCAATATATAATTATTTACAGTATAGGGCTGTATGATTTGAAAAATTATATATTGTGATAGACTAAAATGGTAGCCTTTTGCAATTTGATTATCACATTAAGCCATATCACTATTTCAAATTTTATTTCAATTAATTGTGCAGCCCTTTTTATTTAGGCTACATCCACACAAAGCCAGAGCTTTCCCTATCCGATCTTTTTTTTCCCTTCCTCTCAAGAAATGTCTGCGAACACACGAAACCACTGAAACCGACTCGAAACAATGTAGTATACATGCCAGATCAGTATGTGTCACTGTAATTCTGTCACAGAGATACACTAAAAACAAAGAATATGACTTGGAGCATGCGCATAAACCTTGCGCGCTGTATACAAACCTTAGTAAAACTTAGAAATAAAGCTTTATTTTATTGAAGCTAATAGGGTCGGTAGCTTCTGCAGCACGAACAAAAGCATGTGGTCCACTATTGTTGTTGTTGTTGTTGCTGTTACGTGACGTAGCGATTTCTGACTTTGGTTGACACATGGGATGATGACATCATAGTTTCATAAAATATACGGATTGGCTGTACGCATGAAAACGCAAGGGTGTCGTTTTCGGATTTATCCACTCTGGGACCTGGTTTAAAAAAAAATAGCGGTTTCAGGCTCCAAAAATGCCGGACGAACCTATACGATACTTTTGAGTATGCACCTAAATGCATCTCCGTGTGGACGGGCCCTTATTTTAACTTTCATTATTTTAGCTGTTCATCAACTCACAAACCCCCGTTTCGGAAACCCTACGATAAATGTATACATAAAAAGGATTTATTATTATTTTTTTGTACAATTAACCACATTTCATTGTATTAAATGTGTTAAATGGATAGCCCTGAAGCCCTAATAATAAATTAGTAAATGGATCTCAAAGCTTTAAAAGGCTGAAAAGAGAACTATTTCATCACCTTCTCCTCCAATTTGAAAAATAAAACAACCTGACATAGACAGTGAGAAAGATGCAAAGAAAATACAAGTGAAAGAGAGGGAGATTGTGCTTTAAATCTGTCAATGCCTGATCTGAGAACAGAGGTGCCCGGGTCTGTCACAAGCACACTTGACAAGTGCTGTTTCTTATGTGGACAAGTTAGCATCAATACTTGTGTGATATATGGACATTGGCTGATTGGAGGCAGAGAGAAGTTAGCCAGAGATGCTTGGCCCTGAACCAGCATTTGAAGAGCTGCATTACTAATGAAATAAAGGACCTGACATCCTCTGTTTAATAGCTAGTGTTTCAGCACTGCTCGTAAAGGCTGTAGACTAGAACATACTGCTCTACACAGATCTGCCTGTGAATCTTTCTAAGCAGATGAAGTCATATTGCAATTCATTATTAAAAACACTACCATATTATATCACTACATAATACTATTATAAAGTTTTAATATGTTTTCAATCATATTTTGGCTTTTTTTTCCCAAACATTGCTTAGAATAGTTTTTCCTGGAATACACAAGTAACCAAGTGAAATAATTTAATTTTGCAGAGTACTTGAATAAATGATTATTCCAGACAGATGATGTTAGACAAAATGAAACATTCACATTATTTGCCAGTATGTCTGTATTTGTCTGGACATTTGTCTAAAATTTCAATAGATTGCATGAAATAAGGAAAACAATATTTTCAACAAGCAGCAAACTATTTTAGTGAACCATTTTTTAATTAAAAGATGCAGTCTCACTGATTTTAACGCACACAGATAAAAAAGACTGCAACAATAAAACAGTGCAGCTAAGATGGCCTGACATTCAAAAGTACCTGGTAAAGGCCAGGAACTGCAGAATGAGAGTGTTGGCCAGCAGGTGATCTGTTTCTTCTCTCTGGAGGTCAAAGTTGACAGGCTCAGAAGGATCCAAAACCTCAGCCACATGGTTCTGATGGTCCAGGATCTGAGGAAAACCAGAGGAGAAGAGCTGGGCCAAAGATCTCCGGGAGGTCGATCTGGAGGAGCTGAGATAGAGAAATCACATTTGCACCGCTAGAAATTGGCTGTCAGTAGAATATACAGTATATATATATATATAAATTTTGTGACATTTCTAATGATATGTTAAGCATAATGCAGTACAATAGATTTCCAGTACATTCAATTACCTAAGCATTTCATTTCACTACTGAACACCTGCCTTACTACTGAGCCTTTTTCAGTTTTTTGTGCTTCATAGATCTTTAGTCACAATACTGTACCTGCACAGACACCTGAAGCTGCCAAGTGCTGTCAAAACAACACAGAACACAGAGCAGTAAACACATGTGGCTGCCTACTGTGCGTTATCGGGTACATTCAGTATCTCTTCACTGCATTTCAACATGTACAACGTTGTAAAAATCCCTTTTAGCCGCAGCATGTTCTGTGTGAAATGTTAGAGCCACTATGAAATCCTCTTGTGTGATCTGGTAATATGTCCTGCTGTTATATCTTAAAAGGGATCGCACACATGAGATGATATACATGGTATTGAGAGGCTTACATCAAGCATTTTCTTAAAGACTTCAGAAACGTCTTCTTTCCTGAAAGACTTGCACTGTCGCACAAAGATAAAGGCATTTGAAATATGCCCTGTTGGACACAGAAAAAAAAAATGCACCAAGAGAAAGCAAAAAGGTGGATATATATACACACCATCTCATAGATAGCAAATAAAGCAAATACAGTCAACATGATGTCAAAATTGACTATTTACTTCCTTACTGCAAGTCTTATGACGAATTAAAGGTGCTAAAGAGGATGTTTTGTTTTATACATTTTTGCAATATTACTTGAAACTGTCTTTACTAACTGATAAAAGACTATTTATTAGGTGCACTGAAAGGAATAATATTAATATACATCATCTGTGCACGAGGTAGGGCCTTAAAAACATCAGCCAATCAGCCAATTGGCCCTCTGGCTTGTCACTCACTGCCATGACGTTAGTGCGTGGCTGCGCGCTCCAGTAACTTTCCACACTCCACAGGCGCCGCATGCAATGTTTTTGTCAGGAGACAGGAGTAACAACTGCAGATTATGAGTTACCTGCGGTGAGTCCGACATAATGAATCCACTAACACGATACAGCGAATGCCGGTGGTAAACAAAGACTCGTGTTCCAATACTCGTGCACGAGTTTTGGGAGGCGTTCCCTCGAAATGAGCTGTGAAGGAGGGGGGTTGTTCTTACGCATGCGCTCATTTCAAAAACTCATTAACAGGTTTGGTTTCTCAGTCGACGAAAAGATCTTCTTTAGCACCTTTAATAATTGATGCATATTATTCCAAATAAACATAAATAACCTCATAATCTATCATAAACTTTAACCGTCATAATTTTTAATCAAAATATATAAAATTTGCATGGACATATACTTCCTCATGTACACAAACACATACACTACCGTTCAAAAGTTTGGGGTCAGTAAGATTTTTTGATGTTTTAAAATAAGTATCTTCTGCTCACCAAGCCTGCATTTATTTGATTAAAAATACAAACAAAAACAGTAATATTGTGAAATATTATTCCAATTTAAAACAGCTGTTTTCTATGTCAATATATAGTAAAGTGTAATTTATTCCTGTGATCAAAGCTGAATTTTCAGCATCATAACTTCAGTCTTCAGTGTCACATGATCCTTCAGAAATCAATCTAATATGATGATTTGATGCTCAAGAAACATTCATTCTTATTATCAATGTTGAAAACAGTTGTGTACAATTTTTTTTTCAAAATTCTTCGATGAATAGAAAGTTCAAAAGAACAGCATTTATTTAAAATAGAATATTTTCTAACATTATAATTGTCTTTACTGTAAGTTTTGATCAGTTTAACTCATCCTTGATGAATAAAAGTATTGATTAATTTTATTTCTATCCCCCCAAAATAAAATTAAAATTCTTACTGACCCCAAACTTTTGAACGGTAGTGTTTAATGTTACAAAAGATTTAGATTTCAGACAAATGCTGTTCTTTTGAACTTTCTATTCATCATAGCATCATGAAATAAAAAATGTAAATAACTGTTTTCAACATTGATAATAATCATAAATGTTTCTTGAGCATCAAATCATCATATTAGATTGATTTCTGAAGGATCATGTGACACTGAAGACTGGAGTAATGATGCTGAAAATTCAGCTTTGATCACAGGAATAAATTACACTTTACTGTATATTGGCATAGAAAACAGCTGTTTTAAATTGGAATAATATTTTACAATATTACTGTTTTTGTTTGTATTTTTAATCAAATAAATGCAGGCTTGGTGAGCAGAAGATACTTCTTTTAAAACATTAAAAAATCTTACTGACCCCAAACGTTTGAACAGTAGTGTATATAAACCACATAAACATTCACATACACATAACACATTTCATAATCCCTGTAAACACAGTATGTAATCCCTATGAGCAATGTAGGGGATTACATACTGTAGGGGATTACATACTGTTTCCCTGTGTCCCCCCATACTGAAGCTGTTTATTTAGGAATTATATTTAGGAAGCCCTAACGAGAGCTTTTTCGACATTACAGAAGAGCAAAAATATATATGAGCGCAATGACAGCAGGACTTTAATATGTTCTTCCAGTGACACAAAACTAATTAGGAGACACAGTAATTAGGTCTACACTTATACCAGAGGCTATTAATTGCCACAGTCAAAGACGAACATAATATTACCTATGGATCATGTAATTTTATGCTAAATTACACATTAATAATCCTTGCTTATTATTTTCACACTCGCCCGCCCAATATATCCTTACCAGGATCCACACGGGGAAAAAAAGATTAAAAATGAAAGAAAGATAAAGAGGGAGGGCAGATAGAGACTGAAAGCGACAGAGTCATCTGTTTTGGTAATCATTTCTTTAACTTAATTCATATGCATTAGCTACTAATATATAATCAGTTAAACATATATTGAATTAATTACATGATATGCTGATTATGTAATTAAAACAAATCACAGTTAAATAGCACTATTAGTATTTGCTAAATGAAGGTAATTCAAAAATATTATTGTGGTAGACAAAAGTACTAAATAAACATTACAAAAAGGGGATTTATTGATTGATTGAACATTATCCTATACAGTCCACAGCAATACATTTCACAATTGAGTTTGGTGGGCATGATTAAATTAGTTTAAAAAAAAAAGTATTAATTGAAAATTATTATTTTTTTTTAAAAACATTGTATAAATGTCTTTTAAAACCAAATTACCTAGATAGTCTTTTTGATTTCTATTGGTTTCTTGCATATGACAACAGACCAGTGGGATTTGTACTCATAACCAGCAACTCATTTAAAACTCCCTGAATAAGAGACAAGAGATTTTGCTATTATGTAAATGTTTTATCATAATATCCCAGGGAAATCAAAAGCACTTCTGTCCTTGTCTGTGATAATCCGAGCTCTTCCTAAAACACACACACTTTCAAATCTAACCAAATTAAAATCCCTCACATAGAAAAAAAAAAATGTAAATTCACCTCCAGTCCAAATTAAAGAACTCAACTCATTCCACATGGTTTAGTATTCAGACTTCAATTTTAATTTCAGAGGTCTCAATCAGATATGACAACTGACTCAAATTAGAGCTCTTATTTTAAATAAAGTTTTAAGTGACACACATTGGTTCCCTGCGCTCTGTGAATCTGCAGGGTCAGACATAAGTAATGTTGGCCTGTCGACTGTCTTTGGTATTAGATGATGATGTGACACAGAACAGCTCCTGAATGACAACTCTGTACTCCCAGAGATTTTAAATGGCCATCTCAACTCACAGTTTTAGCAGAACTGTTGCCACTTTTAAGGGACAGCACAAGTCCACAAGCCCCTGAAATACTTCAGCTAAAATAAACATGACATAAACAAATATGTTGGTGTATTGAAAATGGAGCAAGGGCAACAGAAAGGGATATTGAGAAAGAAACTGGCATTAGAGAAAGCAGCAAATTCATGCATGATGGGGATATAGAGTGATGTCTGTCTATCTGCCTGTCTGTCTATATCCATTCACTAAACTATGTTCTATATCCATATACGGGTCAATGACATGACGGGTAATTTTGTCCAAAGGCCTTAATAGTAATAAAAAACAAAGATATGACATCCAAAGTATGTAAGGTAACTAGATTTTATTGAATACAAAAGGTTTTAAAGGTGCCCTAGATTCAATAATTGAATTTACCTTGGCATAGTTGAATAACAAGAGTTCAGTACATGGAAAAGACATACAGTGAGTCTCAAACTCCATTGTTTCCTCCTTCTTATATAAATCTCATTTGTTTAAAAGACCTCCGAAGAACAGGCAAATCTCAACATAACACCGACTGTTACGTAACAGTCGGGGTGTACGCCCCCAATATTTGCATATGCCAGCCCATGTTCCCAACATTATGAAAGGCATTAGACAAGGGCAGAACATCTGGATCTGTGCACAGCTGAATCAACAGAATAGGTAAGCAAGCAAGGACAATAGCAAACAATGGCAGATGGAGCAATAATAACTGACATGATTCATGATAACATGATATTTTTAGTGATATTTGTAAATTGTCTTTCTAAATGTTTCGTTAGCATGTTGCTAATGTACTGTTAAATGTGGTTAAAGTTACCATCGTTTATTACTGTATTCACGGAGACAAGAGAGCCGTCGCTATTTTCATTTTTAAACACTTGCAGTCTGTATAATTCATAAACACAACTTCATTCTTTATAAATCTCTCCAACAGTGTAGCATTAGCTGTTAGCCACGGAGCACAGCTTCAAACTCATTCAGAATCAATGTAAACATCAAAATAAATACCATACTTACGCGATTAGTCATGCTGCATGACGAACACTTTGTAAAGATCCATTTTGAGGGTTATATTAGCTGTTTGAACTTTTTTTATGTTGTTTGAGGCAAGTGCGAGCTCTTGGGGCGTGGAGCATGAGATTTAAAGGGCCACACACCATGAATCGGCTCATTTCTAATTATGCCCCAAAATAGGCCGCTAAAAAAATGAATTAAAAAAAATCTATGGGGTATTTTGAGCTGAAACTTCACAGACACATTCAGGGGACACCTTAGACTTATATTACATCTTTTTAAAAAAAGTTCTAGGGCACCTTTAATTATATTTTGCTACATATAAATGTATTTTAAAGATTTTAAAGTGTCAAAAGGTCATTCGGGTTAACCGTCCAAAGGCCAATACAGCCATTTCATTTGTGATTAAAATATCTTAAAATGTAATAAATGTATATATTTTTTATTCTGGCATGATTTTAATATCATATATCAACATAGTGCAAAATGGTATTAAAATTATGTGTAGAAGTCATTGATTTGTTATGAGAAAGAAAGTCCAGAAAAATGTTTGAAAATATCGTCATTCGGTATAACCAAAAGTGTCATTCAGTAAAACCAAAACTTTGGTTAAACCGAATGACATTTTTGGTGACAAATTTTTGTCCATCTTGTAAAAAATTACTAAAGGAGTGTTAATTGATTATAAAAACAACATAATCTCATTGTTAACACTTTAACAATTAATTATATCTCCATTATGTTTTTTTTTACACTTTTAAAAACCTTAGTCGTCAATGACCAATATATATATATATATATATATATATATATATATATATATATATACTTGAGTGAAGAATATGGCTCCTTGTTAGTGTGTCTGTATGGTTCTCACCCAGCAGCGTGTGTTCCGAGGGTGATGACAGGGGCGTGCACTGGGGTGAAGGTCAGCTCCTGCATCTCATCCTCTTCCTCACGTCTGTCTCCCTCTCTCTCTTGCACACTCAGCTCCAGGTGAGCTATGCTGCCGGCAACTGGACGCTCCTTATTCAATTTAAATAAACACATGGAAAAAAACAAACAAACAAAAAAAAAGACAAATTCAGATGTCATTTTGGACTGAAATTCAGGAGCAGATCCAGCAAAACAAAAACCCAGAGGCTTTGATGAAGTTTTGGCTCATAAATCTTGTCTCTCTCTTTGTGAACTCAGAAAAACACTGAGAATATTTCATCAGTAAATCTAAAACAAATAAAATCTAAAATGTGCAAAAAAGCAAGTGAGAATGTCAAGACAACAAAGAGGTCAGCAGTTCAGAGACAACTCTGTCAAAACCATTTATTATTGGAATCTTTCACCAAAAATTACACACCACAGCCAACAGAAACCTAACAACCAAACGCTCTACAAGAACTTCAAGTTCTTTATGAAATGCCTGAAGGTAAAACTCTTCCATAAGGAGTTGATCAAAAACCAATTACGGCATTTTCTATTCTCCTTACCTAGCATCAGGCAACACACCCACAGGCCACAGACAGTCTGTTCACTGACCATCTGATCTGTAATACTGAAAAACTGGTATTTTCTGGTATAAGTATTTTCTCAATCAGGCAAGCTTTAATCTGATTGGTGAGCTTTACACAGTATCTTGGAATCAAGGTACACTTTTTTTGTCCTATAAAGTTCAGCTTTGCCATCACAAGAATAAATTACATTTCTAAATATTAAAAAAAAAAAAAAAAAAAAAAAAAAACAGCGTCTGTTTAAACTAAGTGCATATAGTGTCCCTTGTTGGCAAACGTTGACAAAAATTCAACATCTTCAGTGGTGCAGCAGTAGCAAGTAAGGCCAACAGACCTGGCTTTTAACGCGATCGAAGCGGGTTTGCCGAACTCGCATTTATTTTCAATAAAAATGAAAATAATGTTCTAAAAGTGGAAATAAACTGCGAACGAGTGTTTAATAATACAGTATTAAAAGTGTTTATTGGGTAAGATTAGGGGAAGTTGTAGGGAGGGTTTTTATTCTCCCAATAAGGCAGCATCCATTTAATAATTTTAATAAATATAATAATTTACACTCTATGATATTATTGCATCCTGTTAATGTACAAAAATACTGAGGTGCACATAGTATCTGCCAATATACAAAAGTATAGATGGCATCTAATTACTATTTACTCTTATTGCAAAGAACTGATACTTTTACCTGGTGTAAATAGAATCTATCACTATTTTCACCTAGTGTAAATAGCATATCGCTAAGAAAAAGATGCTATTGTCACTTAGTGTAAACAGAATATATTGCTATTTTCACTTGGTGTAAATAGCATCTATCACTATTTCCACTTAGTGTAAATAGCATCTATCGATATTTGCACTTAGTGCAAATAGCCGCTGCCTAAAAAACCTGTTACTATAAATTGCATTAATATCTCACAAAAAGTTTGTACTTTATTTTTGGTCAAATAAATGCATAAGGAGAGCATAAGAGACTTCTTTCAAAAACATTAAAAAATCTTACAGACCCAAATGATTAAACAGCAGTGTACTGTATATTATATTACTCTATTACCTTGCTCTTTCCTGGCAAACTTTAGTTTTTTGTATTGCACTTCTAATGGCACTGCCCACTTTTGATGAATTGCTTGTGTGGTAGCAATCCCCATTTGCATTTGTCTCTGCAAAATGAATAAATGTAGGCCTAGATGTAGATGTGGCATGCTGGTATGCATCCGCAATCACATCCAAACATGTACACTATACACACACACACACACACACATACATATACTAAACAGTCTACTTAAAAAACTCAGTCGCAGCAATTTAGCCAAATTGCAAATGAATATTAACATTCTGCATTTGTTGCATCTGTATAAAAGTGGTATACAGCACAGGATGTTCACAATTTTCCTTCCAAAACCAGCAAAGGATCGGAAGATAGAAACATGAGATTAATTAAAAGAAAAATAATGCACAGGGAATAATTCAACACCATCACAAAATCACCCACAATCCAACCCAGAAATTATATGACTAGCATGCAGGAATTTGAGCATAGCAGAAATTTCCTCCGTAATCTCTGTCAGTATAGCCCATGTGTGGCACAAACAGCCTCGAACAACTGTGGAGGAGGTAACAAAGCATCATATAGTTAAATGTACCGCATGACTACAGGCAACAGCATAAACATACATGCTCCCACACATGATTAACATAATATCTGTGGATATCCTCGTGCAAAATGTGTGATATGCTCCCACTCTATACAGGCTGTATCTAACCACACTGTATTTCCATTAAAATAACACAATCACATTACCATTACAAACCGTTCCCAGCTCAGATTTCTCAGCACGGTTAGCTAACGGTCCTGTGGAACACCTATAATGATGTGCTCTAATATCTAATACAGTATATTTTTACACAACGAGGTACATTACACTAGTTAACACATACTGTATAATTCATATAATATTATCTGTATATATTTTCTTTGTAGCTAGCCTGGGAATGTTTACTTTTTTATGTAATAATCCTTCTACATAGTGCGCTCACTCTATTATGTACCTAAAAAAGCAGTATCACTTGTCGCCAGCTTCTACATTATCAGGGAAATGTACAGTCTAATCCTTATTTCATAACACCTTAGGTACAACAATAAACATTCGGCCTGATAGTGAAAAAGTCTTACAGTATGTAAAAAGCTGTTAAAATAATAGTAAAGAAAAATATGTATCACAAAAATATTAGGCAGCACAAATGTTATCAACATTTATAAACAATCAATCACCAAATAAGCATATTAGAATGATTTCTGAATGATCATGTGACACTAAAGACTTGATTGATTATATGAATGCATTTCAGAGCTCAAGTGATCACTAATGGATATACAACTCAAATTCCAGAAAAATTGGGACATTTTTTAAAATGCAATCAAGAATCAAGAATCTGTAATAATCTGTAAGAATCTTAACATTTATTTAACTGACAAAAGTACAAATAAAAAATGTTAATGTTTTCACTGGCCAAATTAATTGCATGTAAAAAAATAAAAACAAATTTTGATAGAGATGGCTGCAACACACACCAAAAAAGTCGGGACAGGGCAAAATAAAAGTGAAAAGATTACAGAATATCCAAATTCACAACTAGCAGGTGAAATGGTAATAGGTGAGAGTATCGTGTTTGGGTATAAAAGGGGCATCCACCAAAGGCTCAGTGTTTGCAAGCAAAGATGGGTTATGGCTCACCACTTTGTGCCAAATTTCATAAGAGAAATGTCAAACAATTCAAAAATCACATTTCTCAATGTAAAACTGCAAAGTATTTCCATCTTTCACCATCTACCATACATCGAACTGTGAAAAGATTCAGGGAATCGAGAAATCTCAGTCTGTGTAGGGCAAGGCAGGAGACCTCCATTGAATGTGCATGACCTTCAAGCCCTCAAATGGCATTGCATAAGAAACCATCATGCTACTGTGTTAAATATAGCCACATGTGCTCATAGTACTTTGGAAAACCATTGTCACTTAACACAGTCTGCCGCTGCATCAAGAAATGCAACATGAATCTCTGTTACGCAAGGAGAAAGCTATACATCTATTCAATACAGAAGTTCTCTGGCCCCGAGATCATCTCAGATGGTCTAAAAGACAGTGGAAATATGTGCTGTGGTCAGATGAGTCCATGTTTCGGCATGTCTTTTCAGACCCAAAGATGAAAGGGACCATCCAGACTTTCATCAGCGACAGGTACAAAAGTACAAAAACATCTGTCATGGTATGGGGGTGCATCAGTGCAAACAGCATTGTTGAATTATAGGGGTGGAACGGTTCACTGTAAAAAATCGAACTGTTTGGTTCTCCACCCACAGTTTGGCACACGCTTGCACCGTGGTTTATCCCAAATCTGACGACGCATCTATAATATGGTATGTTGAAAACAACGTGCAAAACAGTCGATGGAAATGCATTCTGGTTTCCCACTACGTTACAACAGCAATGATCAAAAGAACATGGACAAAACAGTTACTCTTTGTAAACAAATGTTCAATGAGGTGCCAAAAGCTCTATGACCAGTCATTTACAGTTCAAATTTATTTAATTATTCAAAGAAGTTTATATAAAGTGTTATTTTATATTAGATTACTTTATTCAATTTCTGTACCTGAAAGCTGTTAGATACCTGAAAAACCTGTAAAGCATTGTTTTTTATATGTTTGTTTGTATTTATTTGTGCTGTGTCTTGTAGTTAGATTATTTGTTTTTATTTTCTTTATCTTAAAGGTGCCCTAGATTCAAAAATTGAATTTACCTTGGCATAGTTGAATAACAGGAGTTCAGTACATGGAAAAGACATACAGTGAGTCTCAAACACCATTGTTTCCTCCTTCTTATATAAATGTCATTTGTTTAAATGACCTCCGAAGAACAGGCGAATCTCAACATAACACAGACTGTTACGCAACAGTCGGGGTGTACGCCCCCAATATTTGCATAATGCCAGCCCATGTTCAAGGGATTACACAAGCCAGTATTAACATCTGGAGCTGCACACAGCAGAATCATCAGACTAGGTAAGCAAGAATAACAGCGAAAAATGGCAGATGGAGCAATAATAACTGACATAATCCATGATAGCATGATATTTTTACTGATATTTGTAAATTGTCTTTCTAAATGTTTCGTTAGCATGTTTCTAATGTACTGTTAAATGAGGTTAAAGTTACCATCGTTTCTTACTGTATTCACGGAGACAAGAGCCATCGCTATTTTCATTTTTTAAACACTTGCAGTCTGTATAATGCATAAACACAACTTCATTCTTTATAAATCTCTCCAACAGTGTAGCATTAGCCGTTAGCCACGGAGGACAGCCTCAGAATAAAACGTTAACATCCAAATAAATACTTTACTCACATAATTCGAAGCATGCATACAGCATGCATGACGAACATCTTGTAAAGATCCATTTGAGGGTTATATTAGCTGTGTGAACTTTGTAAATGCGCTGTAATATAGTCGACAGCTCGTGTGGCAGGGAGCACGCGATTTAAGGGGGCGGCGCCGAGTGTAAATCAGTGCATAGTTAATGATGCCCCAAAATAGGCAGTTAAAAAAATTAATTAAAAAAAATCTATGGGGTATTTTGAGCTGAAACTTCACAGACACATTCAGGAGACACCTTAGACTTATATTACATCTTGTGAAAAATCATTCTTGGGCACCTTTAATTTGACAATTGTCCTATTTTTAACTGAACATACCGAACTGTACCGAAACCGTGACACTAAAACCGTGAGACAACCTGAACCGTGAGAAATCGGAACCGTTCCACCCCTAGTGACTTGCATATGTGTGAAGGTAAAATTGAAGTGGAGGTGTATATTGGGATTGTACAGAGGCATATACTGCCATCAAGATGACATCTTTCCTGGGAAGCAAGACAATGCCAGGCCAGAACTGCGGTCACTGAACGTGCGAAATTTCAATGGTCAAGATATGACATCACGGTCTACAGCGTCTTTTTTATAAACATGAATTCAACATATAACATATAGTAATACATTCAAAATGTAAAAATATACAACCTACTGGACTTAACTGCAAAAATATCTCTCTTTTTATTCAGCCAAGAGGTCATGCAATGATGAATCAATCTTCTACTGGTTGCACATCTTCACGTGACGCAAATTCACGCACCTTCATTCTGCACGTGCTTCGTAGACACTCTACACCATAGAAGGGATGTGCTTGATTGGCTTGCCTAGAGTCCAGATCTTTCTCTTACTGAAAATGTATGGCACATCATGATAAGGAGAATCAGACAATGACGACCACAGACAGTTGAGCAGATGTTCCACTTGCAAAAATTCCATTTGCAGAACTGCAACAATTAGTATCCTCAATTCCCAAATGATTAAAAAGTGTAATTAAAAAGAAAGGTGATGTGACACAGTGGTAAACATGCCTCTGTCCCAACTTTTTTGGAGTGTGTTACAGCCATCAAAATCAAAATTTGGATATATACCAGACCAGATTTCAAGGTTCTGGTGTATCTCTCCTGTTTTTTTTGGTTAAGAAATATGACTTACAGTAGATTATTACGCAAGAATGAAACATGATCAAGAAGCAGCTAATTTTGTCAAACTGATGCCAAAGTTAATGATGCTCTTAGATGGGACACTTTTATATTGCAGTTTGATTCAGCAAAGTTTTTAACCTGCAAAATGGTAGCGAACACTTGCAGCTCAAGCATGTTAAAAAAAAACATTTTAGTATGAAATTCCTGCTGGTATCAACAGGTTTAGTGTGGTTTTTGTGGTGTATGGTGTTTACTGAGGTAATGATTGTGTGTTTTTCTTTAATGCGCCTATGCCACAAATGTTTTGAGTGTAGGTGTTTTATTCTTTTGCATGAATGTATCTCTGTGCTTTGTTTTAAAAGAGCATATATACATTTCTGTATTCGTTTGAGTGTGTGTGTGCATATGTGGGTGGAAAACTTACGACATGTGACAGCTGGTGGGCCGATGCCATCAGGGAGGGAGAGAGCAGAGAGGGGAGCTGTTGTTGCCATGGAGACCCCACCGTGTGGCTCATGGTCGGGTAGCGTGAAGTCGCAACCAGCTGAGAGAGAGACAGCTGAAGAACAGAACCAGAGAAAAGAGGAAAAAAAGAATGAAAAAAATTAATACACATTTATCGCACGAAACAACAAGCAAAAGCATCTGACGGTGTGGCAATCCCCCGCAGCTGGCATCTACATAATGCCAACATCCAGCCAACACAAAAGCGGGATGAAATTAGAAACCTGTTTAGGTATAAATGTGACAGATCCAGCTTTGGATGCCGCTACGCACATATTTTCATACAAGCTCTAATTTCTCTTTCTTCACTGTGAATGTTACACCGTTCCTGTTTGCCTTATGCTCCTAATTTGAGTCTCCATTGTAGTCAAAATAACAAAAGAAACATTATAAACTTGTGTAAATGTTTTCTGACACAGTCATTAATTTTTGCATCTTTAAAGGGTTAGTTCACCCAAAAATGAAAATTCTGTCATTTATTACTCACCCTCGTGCCGTTTTACACCCGTAAGACCTTCGTTGATCTTCGGAACGCAAATTTAGATATTTTTGTTGAAATCCGATGGCTCAGTGAGGCCTCCATAGCCAGCACTGACATTTCCTCTCTCAAGATCCATTAATGTACTAAAAACATATTTAAATCAGTTCATTTGAGTACAGTGGTTCAATATTAATATTATAAAGTGAAGAGAATATTTTTGGTGCGCCAAAAAAAAACTAAATAACGACTTATTTAGTGATGGCCGATTTCAAAACACTGCTTCAGGAAGATTCGGAGCATAATGAATCAGTGTGTCGAATCAGCGGTTCAAAGCGCCAAAGTCACGTGATTTCAGCAGTTTGGTGGTTTGACAAGTGATCTGAATCATTATTCGACACGCTGATTCATAACGCTCGAAGCTTCCTGAAGCAGTGTTTTCACTAAATAATTCGTTTTTTTTTTTTTTTTTTGGCGCACCAAAAATATTCTCGACGCTTTATAATATTAATATTGAACCACTGTACTCACATGAACCGATTTAAATATGTTTTTAGTACATTAATGGATCTTGAGAGAGGAAATGTCATTGCTCCCTATGCAGGCCTCACGGAGCCATCGGATTTCAACTAAAATATCTTAATTTGTGTTCTGAAGATTAACGAAGGTCTTACGGGTCTGGAACGGCATGAGGGTAAGTAATAAATGACAAAATTTTCATTTTTGGGCGAACTAACCCTTTAAGATTGTGACTTTATTAGGAACTAAATATCTGATTTTCATATGCATTTTTTCAGTTTAAGTTTTTGTCTTTGTACAAAAATATCCTTTAAATTTTGACGTCATATTTTTTCTTTTTTCAGTTTTACTACAACAGAATTAATTTTTGTAGAAGAATGACACAGCTCTGACACAAAATCATATGCAAACTGTCCTTGTAGTGAAAAAACAAAAAGCATTGTTAATAGCTTGCAATGTTGTCATTTTATGTTTTAATTAATACAAATAATAATCATCACACTGTGCATTCTTGCATCCATTACCATTCACAAAATCAAAAAGAAAACTTTAAGGTTAACAAACATTTTCATCAGTAATTTTGTGGATGCGTTTAACACTGATTATATGATTTACCAAGGATACAATCTCATCAGGGGGTGAAAAAGGTGACAAAAATATAACCCTATAGGAGGTCTAAAGTCATGTCCCCCAGCAAGAATTTTTTTTTAAATATCAGCTTTAAAATGTGGTTTTAAAACTCTTTAAACATGTTTTTTAAACATTCACACTGTTGTTTTATTACTTAATAAATTACATTAAGTATAATTATATTTAATATTTACTAATAATACAACATTCTCATTTTATTACATAAAAATAACCAATAAAGAAATATATTACCATAATTATAATACTACTAAAAAAAAGTGTTTAATAATAATAATGAATGTACTTTTTTTTCACACCGACGATAAAATTACAAAACTAAAAATGATCATGTCTTAATTTCTTTGCTTTTAAACATTAAATCATAGAGCTTTTATTTTGCTGGATAAGACCTTTTTGCTGACAACAGATTTATAAATTATTATAAAATTATAAATTTGGAAAATAGATGCCACATGTCGCATTTTCAAACGCACATTATAAGTTTGCATCCCTATTTTACAGCTAGCGATAAAATATCGTATCGGAATTATAAAATTTCTCTGATACTTTTCTAAATGAAGACATTAAGGCTGTGGTGATGTAACTGTGCTGCTTTTAATCAGATTTAGTGAGATATTACTGATTAAAAGTCTTCCTCCAGTGCTAATGCTCAGAGATCTGTAGACTTTAGTTTGCATCAGTTGCTGATGTAAAGCACTTCTCTGCCCTTAAGAACGACTGATGGATTCATAGGCTATGTGATGTGATCTGTATAGCACAGGACTGGGTGACTGTGACGGGGTCAGTGGTGTTAAACTCATGACTCAACTGCCTACAATACAGCCTAAAACACATACAGCCGGGACAGCCTAAAAGCATTTCTCCACTGACCCCAATACAGCATAAATTCATGACTCACTGACCCCAATAACGCCTAAACGCATGACTACAGTGAGCCCCGATCAGCTGAAACTCACTGTGCCTTGCACTGAGTGATCAGCTGACCACATAACATGAATTCAGACCACGACGACTAGGGTCTATGAACCCTTGAAACTTTGAAATGCAGCACTTTTCATGTTACAGTCTCTTTACGTCACTTACCTTGCATTGTACATCCGTTTTGAATAAAAGCATCTGCTCTATATAAAGAAATGTACAGTAAATGTTCATGATCTAAACTGATGAACTGATCCCAATGGCAAATAAAAATGTCAAATTAAAATGTGTAAAATTAAAACATAAGATTTTACTCTTAAACTTGCAGTTGCCCCATGAAATTTGGGCAATTGAGGGCTAAGTAAATTTTTACATTTTATAATATTACATTTTTAAACATATTATATTTTACCCATATGCATTCGATATAAAAAAGGTAAACCCCTGGTTTATATTGCATTGTGGTCAGTATTGTGCTGCCCTGATGAAGATCAACAGTATTTGTGATCCTCAACTGACAGCAGACACAAAAACAAATGACTCTCACTACAATGACTCAATGAATTATTACCCCCATCACTAAGAGAAGTAAGAAAAAAAGGGGGAGAGGAAAGACAGACAGATCCACGTGATAGAAGAACTACTGACAGACACAATGCCAACAGAAAAGGCACAAGGCCAGAATAAAAATCATGCACGTCAATATTCACAAAGCCAGCTCTTGTTTGACATACACTCACTTTCATGCATACTAAAAAACATAAAATCAATAATGGAGGCATAGTGGTGTCTGAAAGAGAGAAAGAGATAGAGAGAGGCAAAGGCTCTTTTTAAAAAGCATCAACTATATATAGAGGGTGAGTGCATGCATCTAAAGCGAGTATTTTAACTCACTAACTCTGAAATAAAGTATATGGGATGTGCAGAGAATCGCTTGATGCCATTATTCATTATATGACTTGTGCATTAGAGCACAATAAGTCAGAAATGCAACAAGGTACTGTACACCTGAACATCACATCCAAATGTACTTGTTGAAGGTTTTATTTTGACACCATGAGCATTAATAGAGCAGAACAGTTATTGCCTACTTTTACCAGCCTTGGTTCCAGTATTTTTCCCATTCATTTTCTCCATGGGGATTTCAAACTATATTCTATATATAGAGAGAGATCTAAGTTATCAACCAAACATGCCAGTCCCAAGATAAATCACAACGTTAGGGCTCGTTCACACAATGCGTTTTTGCTTTAAAAAACGCAAGACTCGGGCAGTGGAATGGGGAAAAGCACAAGGTCTGCAGACACATTTTTTAAAAGTTGAACTGATTTTAACTTGAGCGCCGTGTTTTTAGAATGTTGTTTCATGCGCAAGACGCTGCAAAAGATGCAAGACGTGAGAGCATCAGTCATAGACGTCCGTCTAGTGTGTGTTTACATAAATAAAAACAACGGAAAAGAAGCGCACTGGAATGAAAAAAAACAAAAAAAAAACGTGTTCTGTGTGAACAATCCTTTAAAGACTTTGTTTTGAAGCAAAAACAAGATAATAAATGAAGCAATTCCAAGAGTAATATAATATAATATAATATAATATAATATAATATAATATAATATAATGTGTCAGTCAGTAGCGAAGACTTTCACTTTGAAAAGACTGAACTGTTGTGAATACGGAACAAGACGCAAATGACAAATGCTTTGACTAGCTCTGTCAGTCACGGGAAAACCCCTTAACTGTTAAAAGGACAAGATAATACATTGGACATTTAAACAGACTTTTTTATTATGAACATAGGACTGACCTGAAGGAAAATGCTAAATCTGAATGAAGGTAATAAACTTGTTCACTCAACCTCTTTCTCACAATACTCTTCTACATAATACAGTAAGCTTCAATTAACAATATCAATTGAGAACTAGATAAAAATGTTTGTAGACAAACTTTAAGTTGGCTTGAAAAAGCTTAGCCAGAAAGTTTGAAGAAGTTTTAAAAGTTGGTAGTATTTTGAAGCTTTTCAGTTTTAGAATTGTAGTTTTAAAAGCTAGATAGATAGCTAGATAGGTACACAGATAGATGGATAGATAGATAGATTTTAATTTACTATGTGGTTGCTAGGGTACTCAGGGTGGTTGCTATGGTGTTGCTATGCAGTTGCCAAGGTACCCGGAGTCGTTGCTATGGTGTTGCTATGCGGTTGTTAAGGTACCCGGGGTGGTTGTTAGGGTGTTGCTATGCAGTTGCTAGGGTACTCGGGGTGGTTGCTAAGGTGTTGCTACGTGGTTGCTAGGGTGTTCTGGACGGTTGCTAGGCGGTTGCTATGGTAATCTGGGTGGTTGCTATGGTGTTCTGGGTGGTTGCTATGCGGTTGCTATGGTGCTCTGTGTGGTTGCTGTGCTGTTGCCATGGTGTTCAAGGTGGTTGCTTGGGTGATCTGGGTGGTTGCTATGATAGATAGATAGATAGATAGATAGATAGATAGATAGATAGATAGATAGATAGATAGATAGATAGATAGATAGATAGATAGATAGATAGATAGATAGATAGATAGATAGATAGATAGATAGATAGATAGATTTAGTTTGATAGATAGATAGATAGATAGATAGATAGATAGACAGACAGATAGATTTAGTTTGATAGATAGATAGATAGATAGATAGATAGATTTAGTTTGATAGATAGATAGATAGATAGATAGATAGACAGACAGATAGATTTAGTTTGATAGATAGATAGATAGTTTGATAGATAGATAGATAGATAGATTTACTTTGATAGATAGATAGATAGATAGATAGACAGATAGATTTAGTTTGATAGATAGATAGATAGTTTGATAGATAGATAGATAGATAGATTTAGTTTGATTGATAGATAGATAGATAGATTTAGTTTGATAGAGAGATAGAGAGATTTAGTTTGATAGAGAGATAGATAGATTTAGTTTGATAGATAGATAGATAGATAGATAGATAGATAGATAGATAGATAGATAGATAGATAGATAGATAGATAGATAGATAGATAGATAGATAGACATTCCATCAATGAAAGTCAATGGGATTTTTTCCAAGTTTGATCAGCATTTTTAGGAAAACCGTAAGTCGGATCAGTCTGAAAACATATAGCAACCTGAGTCAGAACAGTTTGAAGGTCTGGGCTGAGTTTGGTGGTTGTAGCTTTAAAGCTCTAGGAGGAGATACAGTCTAAAATTTGGCTCAGAAGAAGAAGAATAATAAGTTTATACAGCAGATCAGTAAGTTGGCTTTTTCAAGCCAACTTAACAAACAGATTACTTTGCTAAGAGTGGTTGCTAAGGGTGTTGTGTAGTGATACGTGAATAAAACACAGCTATTGACCAATCAGAATCAAGGACAGGAACTAACCGTTTAATAATAATACTGACTGAATCATAAGAATGTTTATAATCAAAATAGCATTGTTCACCAACTTGGATTTACATTTTCACTGAGCTTGTTTGCATTCTGCTATTCCCTTCTCCATGAAGGATATATGGGATGTTGCTTGAATTTGGGAGTGCATGTATAATGCCTTATAATGCCTAGTGAGTAAGGAACCAGACTAGGTCATGGAGCAGATGTGTATTCATTTAAAATCAAACAGGTCACATTAAATGTGTGTGAAACAAAAGCCACTTTTTGGTTGATATCAGACAACAAAGCATTCTACAAGATCTGATTCATTATCTTTGCTTTTTGGATGCGGAATGACTAAACCAGTCTGTGCTTTCCACTCTGAATCCATGTGTGAGAGAGAAAATTTGAGAATGAGACAGAGCAGCCCATCAATCAGAGAGATGTGCCACAGCTCTGACAGCCTTTTCAGACCATGCGAGGGACTCAGGCTTTATAGAGCAAACACTGGCAGCAGGGTCGCTGAAAAAAGCACTTGAATCAACCTTTCCAAATTGGTGTCCCTCTAAATTAGTGCCGTACCAAAATCGATGCGGACCAGATCCATCCTTCTGTGCTGTGGAGCCTAGGAAGTGTCACTGGATATTTTAAAGGGTCTTTAAGGTCTGACAGCATCTGCTTTGTTTTCTTTTGTTTTGCTGAAGTGTTAAATCAGGCTTTACTGAAGGCAGAGAAAGCCAAAGTAATTTGGATCCAACATATTTCTGTTTGCGAGCCAACAAAATTGTTTTTACGGACAGAGACACTTTCAATACACCATCTGAAAATGAAGGGAGTTTATACAGGTATTAAAGTGCAAATATAAAACCTGACTGCATTTACACAGTATTTCATCTATCAGTAAACAAATTTTTCAGTCTTTTTCACTCTGTTGTAACTCGGCCCATCAGTGGAGATCTTTAAAAAAAATTGAGACATTTGAATCGAGGGAATCTTGAGCAGTAAATATACTGTATTTGTTCTGATTTTGATTGCACTTTGCATATGCAGCAACTCTTAAATTTTAAAACATTTGTTAGTTCGTGTATGTAGTCTTGTCATTTTACTATTTTTAAATGTTTACTTGTGAAGCACTTTGGCCAAACTAATGCAAGTTTGCAGTCTGTACTGGCAGCAATACAAAAATAGACTGTTCTGCAAAATTATGGCAAGAAACATCTTTATATTGGATTGACCTTGCGGGGTGCATCCAAAAAAATAAATAAATAAAAGATTCTTATAAGCTGGATCTTTTTAGTGAATCAAAAACATACTGCACAACCAGTGCATCAACAAAAACAAAATCAGATCAGATCAAATCAAAATCGAATTAAATCGAATCACATTGATTCAACTCAAAGTGAAAATGAACTGAATCAAATCAAAACTGAATCAGTTTGAATCAAATCAAATTCAAAATCATATCTTATCAAGTCAAATCCAAATTACATCGAATTGAATCGAATCAAATTAGAATGGAATCAAATCAAAAAGAATCTAATCAAAGAAAAATACAGTAGAATCAAATAAATTCAAATCGAACCAAAATCGAATAGAATCAGATCAAATCAAATTCAAATTAAAATCGTATCAAACTGAATCGACTTGCATCGTACTGAATCAAATCAAATCTAGCCCTATCCTTGGTACATTTGTACTGTACACCTTGTAGATCAGCAGTTCAACAGGGGTCGTGAACCTCTTGAGTGTCTGTGGGAAGTGAAAAAAAGTGAACACAGTGTGCTATCTGAAGAATAGTGTTACACTCTCCATTCCTGGCCTTCAATACCTGTCTTCAATTTCCAAACCCTCCCTAAGCCTTCAAGCTTTCATGGTGCAATGCTGCCGTAACTCCCAGAAACCAGTGCCCATGTGCTTGGGTCAGCAGAACACGGCAATAAGGCCACTCTTATTCTATCCAGTTTCAAAATCACAGTTGGGGCTCAGCAGAGTTTGTTCTAAAACTGCTGCCATTCTGGTGACACAGAAGCAAACAGCACCCTGAGAGAAAACAGGAGAATTTTAACGTGTGATGATTTCGAGTGACTTACCGCTGGGCCGCGTGAAGACTGCAGCGACGAAGCCGTCGGCTCCAAGATGCGTTCATCTGAAAGGCAAGTAAATAAAATAAAAATTAGAGCACTTCAAACACTCACTTTCTCCTCAATTGTTTATATTTGCATAAACTGAAATATCTCCTTCACAGCAGAAGAAGAGAAGCCGTTTCACTCAGACATACGTCACAAATGGGAAGATAAATCTATTGTAACTTCTGTTTCAAGCCTACTTTAAAAATGTAAACTCAAAACCATGCAACCATTACAAATTTTCTCTCTTTTTCATCACATTCCTTAATCCTACTTGGGCCCGCATGAACTTGCGTAGCATAGCAGATTACTATTCCAGTCTACACAGCATTATGTCATGAAAATGTGGACTGCTAGGGCTCATGGGTGGCATTTGTGGCAGGGCCTTAGGCTATGTGGCCAATGACTGCTCATTTGCATTCATGGTGTAAAGACAGCCTGAATGACCCACTGAATGAATCACATTTGTCACGTAAGCCTGGCAGCGGTAGAAGGTCCTGGGCTAGGCGAGATATGAGGTCAGAGTCACAGTGAACAGAACATCATTGCCTCGTTCAGATAATGAGGTCAGCTCTATACGCCACTACAAAAGACCTCACAGAGACCCTGTTTTTACCCAGAATTAACATCACTCTCTAAAAAGCATCCAAATCATTTTTTATCTGATGATTCATGTAATTTAAAAAGGCAGATGACCACATCGTACAGGTTTATTATGTATACCTTTCAATGGGCAACATACTCACCTGCTTTATACTTAAAGCTTTAAACTTTAAACTTAAGGCTTTGAAAGGACTTCAAATAATGTGCGACAGCTACTACAGGAACTCAAGTAAAATAAAAAACGTATGCAGTAAAATTTCAGATTAAAAATTAAGCATGTTTAAGATAAATAGGGTGTTTTAGGCTTTTTACTTTTGATTTTGTGCTTTTTGTACATTAAAACAGTAACATTATGAAATGTTCTTACAATTTAAAAAAGCATTTATTTGAAACAGAAATGTAAAAATGTAAAGTCTTTACTGAAACTTTTAACCAATTTAATGCATCCATGCTGGTCACAAGAGACATACTTTACCAGGTATAACTGAGGATCTTCACTTCTGACCACCTGTGATGGAATCACCCCAGACGGATTTTAGGAGTGGGTGTAAACAGGGTCAGAGAATGAGGATACTCGATGACAGATTCTCATTTGCAATGCCTGCTGCACATTTGTGCTCCTTTATCTGATCTAAACCTCTTCAAACACAATTACCAGATGCTTGGATGAGAAGATCATAAGCTGCCTTATGTTAAACCAGACACTTTTTATGACTCACTCTTGTTTTGGTAACTGATTTTTATAAGATAAGCACCTGACAACTGTGAAATCCTGTGAGAGTTTGAAATTGGACTCTTGGGATTTGACACAAACAAAAGTGATGCAACACTGACAGAATGTGCTAAACCATCTGTGCTTAAAGAATATAGGCGAACAAATAAGTGCACATAAATCAGTCCTCCTTTAAAATGTAGAGTGAAGCCATAACCTATCCAAAAAAAGCCTATAAGTGTTTCAAAATATACAGTACAGTCCAAAAGTTTGGAACTATTAAGATTTTTAATGTTTTTAAAAGAAGTTTCGTCTGCTCACCAAGGCTACATTTATTTAATTAAAAATACAGTAAAAACAGTAATATTGTGAAATATTATTACAATTTAAAATAACTGTTTTCTATTTGAATATATTTCACAAAGTAATTTATTCCTGTGATTGCAAAGCTGAATTTTCAGCATCATTACTCCAGTCTTCAGTGTCACATGATCCTTCAGAAATCATTCTAATATGCTGATCTGCTGCTCAGGAAACATTTAATGTGTACAATTGTACAAAATATTTGTGTACAATATGTTTTTTCAGGATTATTTGATGAATAGAAAGTTCAAAAGAACAGTGTTTATCTGAAATCTAATCTTTTGTAACATTATAAATGTCTTTACTGCCACTTTTGATTGATTTAATGCATCCTTGCTGAATAAAAGTATTCATTTCTTTAATTTCTTTTCAAAAAAATAAAAATAAAATTTTTTACTGACCCCAAACTTTTGAACGCTAGTGTATAATGCTACAGAAGCTTTGTATTTTAGATAAATGCTGTTCTTTTGAACTTTCTATTCATCAAGGAATCCTGAAAAAAAAAGTACACAACTGTTTTCAACATTGAAAATAATCATAAATGTTTATTGAGCAGCAAATCAGCATATTAGAATGATTTCTGAAGGATCATGTGACACTGAAGACTGGAGTAATGATGCTGAAAATTCAGCTTTGCAATCACAGGAATAAATTACTTTGTGAAATATATTCAAATAGAAAACAGTTATTTTAAATTGTAATAATATTTCACAATATTACTGTTTTTACTGTATTTTTAATTAAATAAATGTAGCCTTGGTGAGCAGACGAAACTTCTTTTAAAAACATTAAAAATCTTAGTGGTTCCAAACTTTTGGACTGTACTGTACGTATTATATGGTTTCCAAGGAGTAGCTCTCTATGTTCTTTTTATTGAATGTCAGACCCTTGATGTGTCCATCCATTTAGCGTGAAACCCCTATGTTAACTGGCCTGAGGGGGCTTGTGCTCCAGGCAATTGTGACTTCCCAAAAACCCTGACTGAGTAAATGTTCTGGATGGATTTTTATTTAAGAAGAACATCCTCTCAGCCACCCTGGTGTGCTTTGTCAGCTGGATCACCTTCCTGTCTGGAACAACAGATATAAAACCTGCCTAGTTTTCTTCAGAGTTTGTGAAGGGAACATTAATGATTAATCTCTCTGATAATCAGAGGGATGTGATGAGAGACTCTAATTAACCTGCTCAACCACCTATAGAGTGCACATGGTGTGTGGCGACTTAATGATACTTTAAGGTGTCATTTTTGAAGTAAAAATAAACAAGTCAATACATCATCAATCCTTCTTCCAAAACATGTTTTTGTCTTAGCCTGATTCACTAAAACGAGAATCAACATTAGCTTGGCTTTTCAGAGATGCCGAGAACTGAGGGACTTGAAATGTTAAAATGCCGTTTTTGTTACTCAACAGGTGAATATGATATTTTATTGAACAGATAAATTGCCATATGTAGCTCTCTAACAAATTTCATTGTAAATAATTATCTATTGTGAAGGGTCACATTCATCCGCACAGTCACGCAGAACCGAAGCACAACCAAAACAATTTTCTTCCACAAAAACGCATGCAGTTTTGTTTTTTAACCGCTAGAGGGCCAAAATTTACATAGTGTACCTTTAATTAATACTTTCTAATATACACTGCACGGCCAAAAAAGTCACTGTTTGGATTTTAATAGGCAAATACTTAAGAATCTATGAATGGATCATTATTACAGTGATTATTATGTTTCTAGTATGGTATATGTTTGGCAACGGTTCTTTTAACCCTTAAAGATGGAGTGTGTAGCTTTTCATTTCTTAAACAACCATGTAGGAAGACACATCATGGCCATATATTCCAGGATGACAATGTCAAGATTCACCAGGGTTAAAATTGTGAAAGAATGGTTCAGAGAGCATGAGGAATCATTTTCACACATGAATTGGCACCTCTGAGTCCAGACCTTAAATTCATTGAAAGTCTTTGGGATGTGCTGGAGGAGACTTTACAGAGTGCTCACCTGCATTGTCATTACAAGATCTTGACCAAAAATTGATGCACCTCTTGATGGAAATGACATCACAACATTTATTTTCATCGAGAGGTGCTTAAATTTTTGGTCAAGATCTTGTATTGAAAATGCAGGTGAGCACTCTGTAAAGTCTCCTCCAGCAAATCCCAAAAACTTACATTGAAGTTGAGGTCAGTGCCAATTCATGTGTGAAAATGATTCTTCATGCTCCCTCCCAACAATTCTTTCACAATTTAAGCCTAATGAATCTTGACATTGTCATCCTGGAATTTGTCCACGATACATCTTAATAAATGGTTGTTTAAGAAATGAAAAGCTACACACTCCATCAATTAGGGTTAAAAGAACTGTTGCCAAACATATAACAGAAAAACTAGAAAAATAATAATCACTGTAATAATGATCCATCCATAGACTCTTAAAGGATTAGTCCACTTTTAAATACACTTTTCCTGATAAATTTACTCACCCCCATGTCATCCAAGATGTTCATGTCTTTCTTTCGTCAGTCGAAAAGAAATGAAGGTTTTTGAGGAAAACATTCCAGGATTTTTCTCCTTACAGTGGATTTCAATGGCTACCAACAGATTGAAGGTCAAAATTACAGTTTCAGTGCAGCTTCAAGGGCTTTAAACGATACCAGATGAGTAATAAGGGTCTTAAAACGAAACTGGCGCGCGTTCGTTCCGTATGTAGAATAGGGAAGGCGTAGGACATTCAGCGTAAGCGTTATGAAGAATGCGGAAGCGGAAAGTACGTTCAAGGCTATATTTTGTTTATAAAGCATAAACGGTTGTATTTTTTTCGAAAATGACCAATCGATTCGCTAGATAAGACCCTTATTAATCATCTGGTATCGTTTAAAGCCCTTGAAGCTGCACTGAAACTGTAATTTTGACCTTCAACCTGTTGGTAGCCATTGAAATCCACTGTAAGGAGAATAATCCTGGAATGTTCTCCTCAAAAACCTTCATTTCTTTTCGCCTGAAGAGAGAAAGACATGAACATCTTGGATGACATGGGGGTGAGTAAATTTATCAGGAAAAGTGTATTTAAAAGTGGACTAATCCTTTAAGTATTTACCTATTAATATCTAAACAGCGACTTTTTTTTTTTTTTTTTGGCCGGACAGTGTATTTTAATATATGATTTTTAATCCTGTGATGACATAATCCCTCAGATTTCGAGATCAAGAAACAAATTATCACAGCTGAAAACGTGTGTTGCTTAATATTTTTGTGGAAACTGTGATACATTTTTTCAGGATTTTTTGGTGAATAGAAAGTTCAAATGAACAATATTTATTTAAAATAAAAACCTTTTTGTAACTTTATACATGTCTTTACTGTTACTGATTAAAAGTATTATTTCCAAAACTTTTGAAGAGTAGTGTATCTATTCAAATAAAATCTGTATCGCACAAACACTAGTATGGATACTTAAACTAGTATATCCATACTAGATTTTTTGATAATTATTTTCACTGTAATGCTGCTTTGAATCAATATTTATTATATAAAGTAATATATAAATAAAGGCGACTTGACAAGCTACAGAATTTACTTAAATATTCTGAAATGAATGGCATGCGTTCTCTGAACGACACTAAATTAACATCATCTATATACATGATTGCACTTCTGGTACAGTCTCTGTCCTGGAACTGTCGAAGAGGACATCCAGAGATGTGTCTGCGTGTGTGGTGGCGTTTCCTTGCTGAGTGAAGGTGACCACACTGTTGAGTGACAACAAGTCTCTCAGTCATGCCTCCGTCTGATGCTCAATCTGTTTCCGCTGCATGTGTGAACTAATCACCCCATCCAACACATTTTCTCTCTCTCCAACTCACTCACTTTCTAACACCCTCTCTCTCATTTACACTTCCTCTCCTTTCTTCACACCCTCTTATTCCTGCATGTGTAACTTTCACTCTCACCTTTTTAATCAAATTTTGGGATTATTTTTTTGAGAATCTCTGTAATATATTTCTTCTCATTAATCCTGATATGACAAAACAGAGGAGAGAAAGACAAGTGATGACCAATTATCTCATATCTTGCTCTCTTTCTGACAGCTAACTACAATCAGAAATCAAAAATCACATCAAACACTGCATTAAAAAAAATTTAACACACATATTTACAGTTTGATCGGCAGCATCAGCTACTTCTAAGTTATTAAAAACAGAAATGAGATCTCCCAAGACAGAACCAATCAAATCTTGATTGACTTCCTGCATAATACGGATGGACAGGCTGCCACGGCAGCGTTGATTCACACGGACTAATCGAACTGCTGACATGTGCACTACAAAAACAGCCCTCATAAATACGCATGGGTGTTCTCACGGCAACGCATTCATTATAAATCTCGCATTTGTAAAGACTGTGCACCATTGGCTAAAGGGCAGGATCACAGGCGATCTTTATGCGTTTGATCAGTGTTCATTGGTAGTAGATAGAACAACCAACATCAAAGAAAGAAACGAACACATTCTGATCATCGCTGCCTGCGCTCTGCACTCTTTTCTTGCAATCTTGCTCTTTGACAGTCAACGCATCAAAACAACGCATATTTCTGCTGTAAAGAAATTAAAGCAGTTGATAAGGAAGATGCTGACTTCATGAAATATGAACAGATTTGTTTTTAAGCATTTAAAGGGTTAGTTCACAGCAAAATGAAAATTCTGTCATTAATTAATCGCCCTCATGTCGTTCCAAACCTGTAAGGCTTTCGTTCATCTTCAGAACACAAACGAAGTTCAATAATAGTGCAAAGTTGATTGATTGATCAGCTATAAGCTGCTCGACAGAAGGCAACAGTGTCGCTATTCAGCTCAAGTCAATTCAATGTTGATTCAATTGCATTGATGATGTTGAAGAGTTCATCAATTATGAAACCAATTCGAATCAGCTATAAAGCAGCTCTACAGACAAAATGTCATTGTCTAGCTCAATTTAATTCTAGTTTTGTTCTACACTGTGTCAATGTTAATGAAGAAATCTCAGAGAAGAAATAGAGATAGAAAGATGGTAAGGTATTTGAAGACTGCATGTAGGGAGTCCATGCCTCAGAAAAAAAAAAAGAGACAGAGAAATGACAGACTTGGCCAAGTGCCTGGCCCTCAGGCCAGAATCTTCAGCCCTCTTTGCCCAAGAAGGTACAGCTCAAGTGAAGAGGAGTTAAAAGAAGCAAGAGTGAAAGAAGAAGACAGCGAGCATATGTTGCTGTCTTCTTTCATTCTGCCCTTAACTATATGACTTGGCAAAACCTGAGACATTCAAATTGACCAGAGCACATTTCACCCGCACAGCACTACGGAAGTCGAGCTGGTGGGTCAAAACCCCCAACCTCCAAACATCTCACCCACCATGAGCTGATTTCTATCTGAAACTGTGAAATGAATGATATGCAAAAACTCCTTTTTAATTGGAAAGCAGAGATTGTGACGGAGAAGTAATTAGTAGTAATTAATTTAGTAATTATTTTCCCCCAACATATTAGGGGTGATTCACTTGGGCATGACAATTCTTTTTCAAACTATTCAGGATCAAAGCCACAACAATTGATTACAGAATTTTTAAATTATTAACAAGTCTGTTTATGGGAAAACAGTATACAATACTTGACAGCCAAGAACAAAAAGACTGAATAAGCTTTATTAAAATATGTTTAAATATATTTAAAATATTTAATTATAATACTTTTTAAATAATATATTATATAATATATGTCTACTCTATTTACAACACTGCAAAATTAAGTAATGTATTCCTGTGATGGCAAAGCTGAATTTCCAGCAGTGTCTTCAGTGTAATATGATCCTTCAGAAATCATTCTAATATTATGATTTGCTGCTCATGATATATAGTTATTTTTAGGATTCTTTGATGAATAGAAAATTCAAAACAACAGCATTTATTTTAAATAGAATTTTTTTTTATAAAATTATAAATGTCTTTGCTGTCACTTTAAAGGAATAATTCACCCAAAAATGAAAATTCCATATTTCCCATTATTTACTCACCCTTTAAGGTGCCCTAGAATTAAATATTGAATTTAGCTTGGCATAGTTGAATAACAAGAGTTCAAACTCCATTGAGTTGCAAACTCCATTGTTTCCTCCGTCTTATATAAATCTCATTTGTTTAAAAGACCTCCGAAGAACAGGCGAATCTCAACATAACACCGACTGTTATGTAACAGTCGGGGTGTACGCCCCCAATATTTGCATATGCCAGCTGATGTTCAAGGCATTACACAAGGGCAGGACGTCTGAATGTGCACAGCTGAATCATCAGACTAGGTAAGCAAGCAAGAACAGCGAATAGCGAAAAATGGCAGATGGAGCAATAATAACTGACATCATCCATGATATCATGATATTTTTAGTGATATTTGTAAATTGTCTTTCTAAATGTTTCGTTAGCATGTTGCTAATGTACTGTTAAATGTGGTTAAAGTTACCATCATTTCTTACTGTATTCACGGAGACAAGAGCCATCGCTATTTTCATTATTAAACACTTGCAGTCTGTATAATTCATAAACACAACTTCATTCTTTATAAATCTCTCCAATAGTGTGTAATGTTAGCTTTAGCCACAGAGCACTATCAAACTCATTCAGAATCAAATGTAAACATCCAAATAAATACAATACTTACGCGATTAGACATTCTGCGTGACGAACACTTTGTAAAGATCCATTTTGAGGGTTATATTAGCTGTGTGAACTGTGTTTATGCTGTTCAAGGCAAGCGCGAGCTCCGGGGCGGGGGAGCACGAGAATTAAAGGGGCCGCAACCTATACACTGCGTTCCAAATTATTATGCAATTGACATATCAGTAAGATTTCAGTACAATACACATTCAGATTTTAGTTTTTCTAAGAAAATGTTTGTTTGTTTATTTCTCCATGTCTTTTTAGATAACTGGTATCAATCTCAGACAAAATAATTTGCCAGATCTATGGAAACCCTACTTAGAGGTTGTTCCACATTATTAAGCAAGTCAAAGTTCTCATGCAATATGGGGAGGAAGAAAGATCTTTCTGAAGATGAAAATCTTGAAATGGTGCAATGTTGTGCAAAAGGCCTGAAAACAACTAATATTGTGTGAAACTGAATGGAGATTATCGAATTATCATAAGATTCGTGAGTGATTTAGAGCATAGCAGAACTCGGTCAGATAAAGGCTTATTAATGAAAGTTCCTATTAAAAAAAATTATTGTATTAAAAGGGCAGCTATAAAAAAAGCCAGTGTTGAGCAGCAAACAGGTATTTGAAGCTGCTGGTGTCTCTGGAGTCTTGAGAGCCTCACCATGCAGGCTGGCAGTTGTGCGTAAAGATGCATTTTAGACACCACTAACCAAACCTCACAAAGAGAAACATTTACAGTGGGTGTAGAAATACATTTTCAAACAGTTTTATTGCTGTGGTGTTTTTTTGCAGCATGGGATAGTGCATAGTGCATTGTACTATGCACTATCCTCCTTTTTATACCATAGCTGAAAATGGCCAGTTATGAACTCCACATATCTTGCAAAAGTCATTTTAATACCCTCCATCTCACTTCCCAGTATTCCAGCCCAAATCAACACCCACCAGCTCCTTGCTGACGTCGCAATCTTGTTGGAACGTGGTGGCCATTCTCCAACCATCCAGAAATCCATCCATTTAGACCATCCATTGTAGTACGGCATTAGTCAGTGAATAAAACTATTTAAAAATGAGTCTTCATGTATTTCTAAACCCACTGTAAATGTTTCTCTCTGTGAGGTTTGGTTTGGAGTGGCTGAAATGCATCTTTACGCACAACTGCCAGCCTGCATGGTGAGGTTCTCAAGACTCCAGAGACACCAGCAGCTTCAAATACCTGTTTGCTGCTCAACACTGGCTTTTTTTATAGCTGCCCTTTTAATAAAATTAATTTTTTTGACAGGAACTTTCCTCAATAAGCCTTTATCTGACCGAGTTCTGCTGTGCTCTAAATCACTCACAAATCTTATGATAATTCGATAATCTCCATTCAGTTTCACACAATATTAGTTGTTTTCAGGCCTTTTGCACAACATTGCACCATTTCATGATTTTCATCTTCAAAAAGATCTTTCTTCCTCCCCATATTGCATGAGAACTTTGACTTGCTTAATAATGTGGAACAACCTCTAAGTAGGGTTTCCATAGACCTGGCAAATTATTTTGTCTGAGATTGATACCAGTTATCTAAAAAGACATGGATAAATAAACGAACAAACATTTTCTTAGAAAAATTAAAATCTGAATGTTTATTGTACAGAAATCTTACAGATTTTTCTCTTGCATAATAATTTGGAACGCAGTGTATATCGGTGCATAGTTAATGATGCCCCAAAATAGGCAGTTAAAAAAATGAAAAAAAAAAAAAAAAAAAATCTATGGGGTATTTTGAGCTGAAACTTCACAGACACATTCAGGGGACACCTTAGACTTATATTACATCTTTTAAAAAAATGTTCTAGGGCACCTTTAAGCCATACTAGGTGTATATGACTTTCTTCGTTTAGCCTAACTGTCACAGTCCCCTCGCCTCCAGGACTCCATTTCCCATGATCCTCGTGTTTCCACACCTGCACTCACTTCCCTCGTCTTCTCCTCATCATCACGGATCACCTGCACCTGGACTCCTTCATCAGCACTCCCTTCACTCCTTGTCTGTCCTTAATGTTATATACGATGTGTTTGGATGTATGTACTCTCCTTTGTTCAGTAAAGACCCTGTTTGTGGATTTCCGTATACTGCCTCGTCTCTTATACACCAGCACCGTAACACTAACACAATTGGAGTTATATTAAATAATATCCTGTCTCTTCCCAGCTTTGTAATGAATAGTGCCTGAGTTTTTGAAGCTCCAAAAAGCGCATCCATCCATCATAAAGGTAATCCATACAATTGCAGTGGGTTAATAAATGCCTTCTGAAGAGAAGGGATTGTTTTTTGTAAGAAACTTGTCCATATTTAATTTTCATTTTTGGGTGAACTATTTCTTTAATGCATCCTTGCTGAATAATAACGGTATACGTATTCGTACTGAACCGTTTCGGTACAGGGCTTTCGGTTCAGTGCACGTGTACCGAATGCATTACATTTCAACATTGTATCCTAACCACTATTAACCACCAATAATCGCAATAAGATCTGCGTTCTGTAACTTTCAATAGAAACAAAGTGTCATTCTTCAAATTATGTCCATGAAATCACGAAATTCAAACCGAAACTGCCGCTTTGATGCACTTTGATGTGGCGTGACAGATCACTGTACAGGCACCTCAGTTCAACCGGCAGCGCGGAGCGCGAGTGAAAGTTACAGAAAAAACTTAAATGAACATCTGAATGTATGTTAAAAGATACAGCACAACTTAGTGAAACGTATAATATCTCGTGTTATCGCTTATTCAGTGTTTCACCAGCAGAAAGACGTCAATAAAACAGCTTGCAAACAATATGTCATGTAGCATTTACCTCAGAAAAGTCATTCAGTGTCCACAGCTTGTTAGTTCGCCAGAGAAATGAACTCTTTCGTTTAATATATGCACTGTATTAGCCCATATATTCATTATATTTTACTTAACCTGTTAGTGATGTCTTGATTATTTAATGTATGTTTAAATAAATCTGTCATGAAAATGACAGCCACTGTGTATAAATGATTATATTTCAACAACAAATTGGAGTAAAACTTAATTTTGTAATTAGATTTAGAAGTTAATGCAAAAACTGCATTTGTTGTTTGAGTGTTGATTATTATATCTAAAAAATAAAAAGCGATTGGATTTAGGCTAATAGTTTGGGTTCAGTTGTTAACCTTTAATATTATAGTAGTACAATGTTCAAGTAAGGGCTCCCTACAATTGAATATATTTAAAGACAAAAACACAATTTGATAGTAAACCACTGTTTAATAATAAAAAAGCAATTTTATGTTTAGTTTCTCCCCACCTGCTGTACCGAACCCGTACCGAACCGCGACTTCAACACCGAGGCACGTCCCACACCGTGAGTTTTGTGTACCGTTACACCCCTACTGAATAATAATTCAAATCTTGTTGACTCCAAACTTTTGAATGGCATTGTATGCCCGATGAAGAATCTAAATTAAAGAACTTTTGGAGGATCATTTAATCTTTTTAATAAATCAAGGAAACAACCTTTTTTGTACACCATTAGATGGACAGATATGACACTCCAAAGGATTTTTTGACAACAACTCAACCAACACAGCTGAGCAATCTGAAGCTTTAGACGCTTATTTACACTGCACATTGGAATAATTAGTAAAAAAAGACTAAAAGAAAAACTTTAAAAAGCCTGTATTTCAAAGACTATCCAAGACAATTGGCTGGAAATCTAGCAGCACTGAATGCAAACCTTCCACTGAGAGTAATGTTGAATTTCTGTGTAGTCTCTTTGATTAGTTCTCATGTTAGGGTATCACAGCCCTGTAAATCTGCACAAGGCGCAAATGAAAGGTCTCACATCTGAGCAGAAAAACAAGAATAAACCCTGACTCACCTTGGGATGCTGAAAGTAACTTCTTAGGTGGCGACGTTTCCCGGTGGCTCACTTTTAATGCCGTGCTGCAAGAAGCTCCTTCCACACTAGATGAAAACTTGAACTTGATGACACATTTCCCCGAATTTGTCTGTGTGAAAATTGCAAAACTTTCTTTCAAGGGACTGTACTCATAAATGTTTACTGGATGTTAAGTACTTTGTTTTTTTCTCTCAACTGTTCAACCTAGTTTTGCCTAGTTTTTAACTTTTCATCCCTTTTTCATCCCTAATTAAAGACAAAGTGTGTTTTTCGACATTAAATACTTTCTTCATAACTATAAATAAGCCATCTAAAGATAGATTTTCCCATAAAATTTCAAAACATTGCTCCTGACCAGCCCAACACAGCAAAACGAGCTCATCCAATGGCGTTAGTTTGGGGTGGGGGGGTATTTTAATGGTCACACACTTGACCTTTAAATAACCTCTATGCTAAGGCCTTCATACTTCCACATAAACCCAAGCAAGCAGGTAGTATGTGTGAAATCCTCACACATTCAATCTAAACTTATTCATCATCACTGATGAAGCATTTAGAGTAACTACAGCCTGGGAAAGTTGCCATGGTGAAAGAGCCACAGGAACGGCAGCCCACGATTCCCTAATCATGTTAATCGACTTTAATATGACAGTAGTACAACAGAGGAGACGGCTAACAGGCTAATAAAACAGTAATGATGGTTCTAGCGGCTAGTGTCAGAGAGGACAACATGGACACACTGGTGAGCTGTTCCTGTCAAACTGGCCCTCAAAAGGGAAAGTGTTCAGGAACTTCTGTACAAACAGGATGTCTGGGTTAGTTTCAGCTAATGAAGAACATCATGTAATAATGTTGTTCAGGACTGATTAGAACAAGTGCTGAAATGAGCTGCTCATTAAGATCTAGTTGCCAAGGACAAGTAGTTGTGACAAAACTTTTTTGATATAAAGTGCCAAAGTATTATAATTATTATGCAATGTTCAATAACATTTGAGAGTTTTAAAATCCCAGGCAAGATTATGATTGTGTGGTTTCAGAATGAACCGAAAGGATGTGCCACCAATACTTACAGTGCATGTTCAGATGTTTAATTCAACGTGCGTTATCATCTTTTCATAGACTGCATTCACTGAGGTCTTCTTTTAGCATCTTTTGAAATGAATAATCAGTTCGGGCTTTACGCTTTATTTGAAACGTAAAACACAATAACTAATAATAGCTAAATCTATTGGATTTTTTCTTATTTTTCACAATGTTGCTCTTCTATAAATAGCTTTATTCTGAAAGCAAAATGCATCAAGAAAAGCAGACCAAATTGAACATCTCAGCTCAATCATGCAGCGCTTTCCGCTTGGCACGTTTCGTCACACTTTTATAGTGTTTAGCTTCCCATTCAGCTCACGACTGAATAAAACAAAACAATCTGCGTGACGCTAAAGGATTACTGCAAGAGCTAGTTTGCAATGTAGATGCCAGTGAAACAAACAAATTCAAAATTTTGGGGTCAGAAGTTTGTTTTTTTGTTAAGAAATGAACGCCTTTATTCAGCAAGGACACATTACATTGATCAAAAGTGACAGTAAATACATTTATACTGTTACAAAAGATTTCCGTCTATTCATCTAACTTTCTATTCATCAAAACATCCTGAAAAAATATCAAGCTTTCTACAAATATAACAACACAACTGTTTTCAACATTGATTATGATGATAAGAAATCTTACTTGAGCACCAAATCCATGATTTCTGAAAGATCATGTGACACTGAAAACTGGAGTAATGGCTGCTGAAAATGTATCCTTCCATCACAAGAATAAATTACGGTTTAAAATAAATCTTGCAAAATTGTAGAGCAAAAACAGAATTAAATTGAGCTAGATAATGACAATATTACTACTGACCGACTGACCCCAAACTTTTGAACATTGTAATCACTGACAGTTTCATATACTTGCCAACACTGATTTTTTCCTGTATTTGGCACTTGGCGAGTGTTAATTTTTAGCCCTAGTTACCAACCTCTGATCTACATGCTCCTAGAACTATGACTTATACGAGTTCATACGTTTCCACACATGTGGTCCTCATGAGTGATATAAGCCAACTACACTTATTTTGTCTTCCTTCTTAATCAGTACCATTAATGCCACAATAGAGTCAGATTTCTTAAGCACTATGCTCTTAATGTATAATTACATAATTAGTCTGCCACCATTAATTTAATTGCAACCTTCTGATTAGAGGCATTGCATAAGGACTCTAAAACAGCCTGCATGGGAGTGGCACATTCTGTAATATTACTATTATTCCAGTGTGTGTTTGTATGTGTTCAATCATTACCTGCTGTGTGCCTGCAGAGTAGACCATGACACCCCAAGGGTTGGGGAGAGCACCGCCCTGCAAGTCGAGGCACACATTCTCTCCGGGGCCCTCGGGATCCGAAAACAGACTCCAAGCACACCAACGCACACACTGCATAAACGCTGCTCTATGCACAGCTGTGGATGTCATCTAGCGAAATAGAGAAAGAAAGAAACAGAGAAATTTTTTCCTATCAGTTTGTTCTTGAATAGCACCCTCTGATGTTTCAAATCAACATTTGAACATGACTGACTTAGATACGTTAAAAGCATGATTTGATTGCTTGACATAAACCAAGATTCAAGCATTCTTTTTTTGGGGGGGGGGCCTTTTCCCACTATTATTAAGTAGAGAAGACAGAATTAAAACATATAGGCCTGATTTCACAGACAGGGCTTTAGCCTAGCCAGGATTAGGCCTTAGTTCAATAAGGATATTTAAGGAGCTTTTATAAATGTACACTAGAAAAAAAAAAACATCACTGGTGTTCATCTTGAGACAAAACAAGGGCACTGACATATTTTAAGATGTGTCAGTACAAGTTGCTTTTAGTTAAAACAGCTCAAACATGTAATTTAGTCTAGGACTAGCTTTGACAGTGAAACCAGGGGTTAAATACAAGACATTATTTATATATAGTACACCTTGAACATTTCATTCATTAATAGAGCTTATTTACTATAGTTTAAAAAATGGTAATAAAATATGACAAGATCTCAGAGATAAACTGTGTCAGAAAAAAATAATCTTAATTATGTCAGATAACACTTTAGCAAAATGTGGTCAGGTCAAAGTGTCTGAATAATTTTTGGTTCCAATTTTTTTTTTTTTTTTTTAATCAATTTTACTGGTAGTCCACTGTATGAAGAATTTTTGGGTATAATATGTCACAGTTTGCTTTATTTTGCTATCCTCATTTACATAAATGAACTATAGTGTCCTGCACCCACTAGTAAAAATATATCAAAAATGTCTTAATAATTTTGGTTTGACTGTATGTATGTACACAATAAGTGCATTGTATCAACTGATTAAATTTAAAGGGATAGTTCACCCAAAAATGAAAATTTGATGTTTATCTGCTTACCCCCAGCGCATCCAAGATGTAGGTGACTTTGTTTCTTCAGTAGAACACAAATGATGATTTTTAACTCCAACCATTGCCGTCTGTCAGTCAAATAATGCTAATGGATGGGAACTTCTACTATAAGAGTAAATAAAACTTGCATAGACAAGTCCAAATTTCGTGTCCTAAGACACGAAACGATCGGTTTGTGCGAGAAACCGAACAGTATTTATATCAATTTTTAACTCTAATACACCACTATGTCCAACCGCGTTCAGCACTCGTTAGTAAGGTCTGATCGCGCTCTGACAGCGGCAGTGATGTCTAGCTCTCATTGAAGTATATGCGCGAGACATCACTGCCGCTGTCAGAGCATGATCAGACATCACTAAACGAATGCTGAACGTGGTTGGACATAGTGGTGTATTAGAGTTAAAAAAAATGATATAAATACTGTTTGGTTTATCGCACAAACCGATCGTTTCGTGTCTCAGGACATCAATGTGTCGTCACGATCCGCAGGGTTTAATTTGGACTTGTCTGTGCAAGTTTTATTTACTCTTATAGTAGAAGTTCCCATCCACTAGCATTATTTGACTGACAGACGGCAACGGTTGGAGTTAAAAATCATCATTTATGTTCTACTGAAGAAACAAAGTCACCTACATCTTGGGTGCGCTGGGGGTAAGCAGATAAACATCACATTTTAATTTTTGGGTGAAATATACCTTTAATGTAAGTACATAGTAGGCCATGTGTGGAATATATTAGGCCACCTAATATAATGTGTAACCATATATTTTATACACTAATAATAATTATTAAATAATAATAACATTAATATAATTTAAAATATATTTATATAATATACTCAATATTCATTATATTTCTATTATATTATATTTATATAATATTCAAATATCACTGGTATTCATTTTTTAACAAAAAAACAGACAACCAGTTTGACAGTGATTTCTTATTTGGAAACTGTTTTGCCTGAAACACTTTCCAGAATGAAACATTAGCAGCCATAATCACACAGATGAGAACATTTCATCCTTTTATCTCACAACATGTACACATCTTACAAGTACACAAACTAAGCAGATAGAGAAAATTAAAAAAAAAATATGAGAAAGAGAGAAAAAAAGGGGAGAACTGAGCCTGCTCTCAGCTTAGCTACAATCCGTTGGGATCAGGCATTAAAGTCAATCAATAAATGAGCTGGTCAGGCTCAGCTCACCGTAATTAATCATGATAGAAAAAGCGCAAGGGAGAGAAGGAATTATTCAGCCCCCCTTTCTCTCACTCCCACCTCCCTCTGAGGTCTGATGTATCTGGCCAGTGATATATAGGTTGTATGGTAAATACTCTCCAGTTCAGCAAAGAGCGTTAATACAAGAGCTTTATCTTTCTCACAGAGATGTATTTCACATTTCACAGGATGAGAAAGAGAGAGAGAGTGAGAGATTTACCATCACCTTTAGCAATAGGGACAACAGTCCCTCAGTCTCTCAGACCCACTATGGCACCATCAGCCTTGAGTACAAATGTCACAAATGAACTCAATTATGATCATTCAAAAGAAACCTTGTTCTCAGAGAAAGCACTGTCATTTCCTGCACATCACCACAGTGCAGACAAAACAAAGAAAATAAAACTGAAGATAAAATACACTGATACACTATTTCATTTTAATATTTTCATAAAATGTATTGCATTTGAATTCATCTATTTTATTAAAAATATAATAATATAATTAGTGAAAATCTGATATTCAAAATCTAATTTTACATTATGATGTATAACGAATAAGAAAAATTTACATTCTGTGCTCTTTTTTAGATCACTGATCACATAAACAGATTTGCGATATTTATATTTCTGTGAGTCCCATGTAGCTCAAGTGCTGCTGTCATTAAAGCAAAATGAACTTATATGCACTCTTACATTACTGACACCTGGTGTGGTAAATAACACATGCTGGGATATTAACTGGTAACTATTTCTAAATAAAGCACTGGCTCCAGGAAACTCTTTCTAATAGCGTAGATTAGCCAACTATATGTATAGAGCCACAGAGCCAATTTTCCACTAAGAAGACAATTCCTTCAAATCCTTACATAATCCTTAGAACAGTTCAGATATTTCAACTGAAGTTCCCCAGCTTTTGTTCAACCTAACATGATCTGAAGATGGAAATAATCGCTGCTACATAATTTACCCTGAATCCTTCTTCAGCTCCCAAGCTCCCCTCTCGCTGGAGTCAACACAATTTCATTCTGGAGCGTTTCCCGTTCTGAAAGAGCTTTTGAGGAGACTGATGCTGAATCTCTCTCTGGAGATGACACTGATTAGAATTATGTCTTTTATATAACATATTAATTGCTATCTTTCCTGGCTATTGATCGAAAAACAAGAAATGGCATGGATATACAGGCTCAGCATCAAGGCTCAGGGAAGTCTGGATTAAATACACATCTTATATACGCATTTCAATACATATTCTATTTATAAGTCGCAATAAAACTAAAGTAGTGAAAGATCTTTTCTTCCATATTGTGACTGAGTTTAACAGATTATCAAAAAAGGGGGAAAAAATACAGGGTGGGGACTTCTATACATGACTTTAAATCTCATGAGTCTTAAATCTCTATTGTTCGACTTTAAATCTACAGAAGATGGAATGTGCTACTGTAGTTCAGAGCAAACAAAGACAGCAATATGAATATGGTCTTAGTCTTAATGAGATTTAGGAGGTTTTTAAACTATTTGTATATAACTTATGTTATAATTTAAGAGACCTGTGAGATGGAAAATCAAAAAATAAATGACAATCAATCAAACGCTTATCATATATAAAGCAATAGAGCTGAAGTTTTTAAAAGTGCAGTGATGAAACCCTCATAACTCCAGCAGTAAAATGAAAAGGTATTGCACATGATTTCAGCACTGCTCAGAACAAACCCTATGAACCTAAGCCGTCATAAGTAACTCTTTAAAATGGCAGAAAACTCAAATGTTCCCAGACAGTAACAAAGCAATGATATGGCACCCAAGTCAGCAATGATCATAAAACATACACCATAATGTCCTTTACCCTCAGCTTCCACACAATAAATCAAAGCAGGGCAGAATCACTGCCAGATCTGAGAACACATTGATAACTGCTGGTTTTGGTAACAAGCTGAGCTATTAAAGTGGCTGGTGGGGTGGAGGTTGGAGCGAGGCATTGGGTAGGGGTGCAAGGCTGCCGTGAGCTGCAGCCCAGTGTGAAGAACTGTCAGCGGGTGTGCGCTATGCTACATTGGCGCTGCCAGCAGGACTGATGGGAAGGGGGTGAGAAGGCAGAATAGTAATGAAGTATCCATCCTTAAGTCCAGTCATGTAGTAAAACTTCAGTCAGAACTGCGCCGCACACACACAAGAACCTTTTTTTTAAAGCAACTGAATAAAACATCCAAGCAGAATCTACAGTAGAATTGTTCTGAAGTTCAAATCTTATCAATTCTGTACAAAAAGCTGAGAATTCCAGAACAATATTTCATAAAAGAAGCATTCTGGTGCAAGTTACAGTAGCATTATGGGAGTCCTAAATTTGATGAATAAATATTGAAAACAAAGCATGTACTGGATCTAAGCCAGGAGAGGCAATATCCCCAGTTAGCCTCTTTCGACAAATGTGGTTAAAAAAAGGGGGGTGGCTGGGGGTACCGTCCTTTGATCTACATGCTCCTAGAACTATGAATTATATATTTAAAAAATGAATGATATTGTTATAAAATATTAAATTAAATTATTATAATAAAAATCTGTGAGTAATTTTATAATTTTTGTCAGAATATCTTATTCATCTACAGAGAGAAAAAAAAACTATTTCAAAAATAATAATTTTTTACCCAAAATAGGGGGTTGTGACTGTGAGCACATATTATTCATTCATATTCCTAGCCGGAGGGCGCCCTAGCGCAGAAAGTCCACAAGTGAGACTCATAGAAGTCATAAACCTTATGACGTTCCAGGAAAACCCTTATAAAGACAAACGCCTCAGCTTTCACAAGAAGAATGACACAAATAGAAACATTTTGACTGATGAAACATGAAGAATCAAGCTCTCGCTTGTATGCCAATTGTCAATCATCTTTGAGGATAGTGGTCCTGATAGAAATATGGTTTATTTGTTTTCTTCTAGACATCTCAGGTCTTTTCAAAAGAACAAAGTATATTTGTAATGCAATGCTAATCGACATAACCTTTATCACTGAAATATAATACTATAAAATAATAGCATTTCTGCCTCATTCTATGATATGGAAATTATTTCAAACACTTGACTGACGCTATGAAGTGAGTTTGGAGTAAAAACATTAAATGATCTCTTTTGTTGGACAACAGGTTTGTAAACACATCTCATTACAAGTTTGGAAAGATGTTTGGCACATTGCTTTTTCAAATTCACATTATAAGTGACTCAAACTTGCAATGCTTGCAGAGATGGAGCAGCATTTACTGCAAACCGATCAATATTCTGTTCACAGTGCACTTCACCATGAAACAAGCTGCACATATATATTTAATTAAAGTTTTGCAATTTCATAATCACACTAAGCCATAATCACGATTTCAGTTTAATTTCGGTTAATCGTGCAGTCCTAGATTAACATCGCACACAAGCAAGCACACAACAAACACTCACATCACACAAACCAAACAAGCAGCTCTGATGTAAATTTGTTCAGATTTTTTTTGTGGCACGTGCAACATATATGTCATAACATATATGTACAGCCTCCCCCATATATGTGTGTGTGTTTAAATAATTACAAAATAAAACAAATTGATGGGGAAAAAACAGCTAATAAGCATGATCAGGATCCCATTTTCCAGCAGCTCGAGAGTGATTAGTCACATGACATTTACAGCTTGGGTGATTGGCTTAAAAAAATCCTGCTGCAGCTGAGCAACTGCCATTGATTCGCCAAGTAATAGACACCTTGGGTTCAGCCAAATACATGAAAATCTCCAAATGAGCATGTCAAGGCATTTAATTGGTCTTGAGAAATACAAAGTTCATTGAATGAAAGACCCAATGGAACCTTAGTAGTAATTTCTTAAGATATGCATGTTACAATATTGATACATATGAAGCCCTTACTACAGCATTTTAGAGAGAGCCTCAGAAAGACTGAGCAAAGCTTCAAAGCAAAATCGAATCAAAGCAGCCACAGATGAGATTAACTGTAGCACATACAATAACTAACAGGAATTCCATATCAAAGTCACGACATTGCGGCTCTGTCTGAAGAACATAAATATTAAACTGAATTTGAAGAGCAAACAAGCAAAACTTTGCCACACAAGAATACAATTAAAAGAAACAGGAAATTGCCAGAGGCAGAAATTAAGCTCTTCTTGTTTCTAAGCATACTGAAGAATTAGAAAGTCAATAGAAACTGTACACAGAGTGAATTAGGACCAAAATTCATCGTTAGAAAGTGATTAAATGTGCGAGTCCACACAAAAAAAAGTGTATAAATGCATAAACCAATCAAGGTGAAAGATCAAACGTCTTTTACAGATGGCTCCTGGCGATTTCACAGCCATCAGACAGCTGAATATCAATAATTCATAAAACAGGACATCAGAGACGCAATGGAAGATTATAGAAATCCAAAACTAATAATACCACTGAGATCCACTGAGCCCCGGAGTGCGGAGAAGAAACCAGAACGATTATGTCAAGGCAGATTGAATTGTAAAAAAGCGAAACAACTACACATACAATTAAGTCTGACAAATCAATCAGTCCTCCTCATTTTTTCATCTAGTTTCTCTCTCAGATATAACACTGAATTTAAAAGTCAATACGAATTAGGGATGTCCAGATCCGATCACATGATTGGAAATCGGGCCCGATCACGTGATTTCAGACTCGATCGGAATCGGACGTTACCTCCCGATCAGGACTCGGATATATATGTATTAGGGGTGCAACGGTTCTCAGTAAAAAATCAAACCGTACGGTTCTCCACTTACGGTTCGGTACGCACTTGCACCGCGGTCCATCTCAAATGACGACGCATCTATTGGTTAATATGGTTTGTTTAAAATAGCAACGTGGAAAACAGACAGACAGAGTTCAAATAATGTATGTTTCAGTCGATGGATGCTCAAAACGTTACAACAACAATAATCAGAAAGCGTGGACAAAACAGTCACTCTTTGTAAACTGTTAACTGCGAGTGCCATATGCTCTAATGTCCAGTCATTTACGCCGTCATCACCCGGGTGTAGATACAGGTGAGACCTGAACAGCACACGTTGCTGTCTGTGTTTAAACTAACTCATTTAAGCCTTGCTGATTTAAACCTTCAAGAACAAGACGCGAAAGAGAACTCGCACGCGCTGTGAGAAGATTTGTGTGCACTCATCCGAAGCGCGCACACGCTTATTTCAGTCAGCGCGCAAATACTGAGTTCTCTTTCAAGTCTTGCGCTTCAGCGGACAAATTCATACAAAAATTATGTCAACATGCCCGTCTTAGCGAGTATCCTAGCAAACATAGCCGGTTATGTCTTAAGTGAACGTATATTAGTCGAGAAAGACAGCGCATGTGTAAGAGTATATGTACTGGATCGTGCATGTCTTATAGGGAAAAAAACTATTCCTGCTGCCTGTATTTAATGTTAAATCAAACAACAAATAACAAAGAAATCACTCACTGCTCTTGACTGAATAGTTTTTGTAACTTCAATAATGATTAATCTTTATTTATTTTATACAGTAAAGATAATATGCAGTGATATTTTATATTTGATTACTTTATCCATTTTCTGTACTTGAAAACTACTGTTAGATACCTGAAAAACCTGAAAAGCACTGTTCCTGGATCCTGGATCTGTTTTTTCGCTCTTCTTTATTCTTTTAGATGTATTATAGAAGTATCGGATCGGGACTCGGTATCGGTAGATACTCAAAATCAAATGACTTGGATTCGGACTCGAGGGCAAAAAAACGTGATCGGGACATCCCTAATACGAATATATACAGTGAAACTAGTCAGGAAACTCCTTTTGCCACCTCGATGGCAGAGACAGCAGCATACTGATGAATGAAATCGCGTTCTCAGACATTTGGCTGGCGTATTCCTCAGGGACGACTCAGCCATGTGGCGGGCGGCAGGGACAAGGCGATGCATTGTTGGCTCTTGGCGCCGTCATGGCGAGAGGATGATGCCAGGCCTTCCCTGCACATGCTGTGTCGAGTCTTTAGCTCAGCACACTCTCGGATCACTAACGCAGAACTGTCTCACGTCTTTGTTTAAAAACTCTCCGAAGGAACAGAGATGAACGCGTCATATGGTCTTAGCAGGGGGCCGTGTCAGAATCCCTGTTTTAAATAATGAAGAGGAACTGTTTTTGACAGAGTAACACCAAAATTTGATGATAACAGGATTAGAAAGAGCCACTGTGACACCCTAATAAACGCTGATCAGTTGATTTCTGATTTATACACACTGCAGCTAAACGCTGTCCACATCTCAAGTAGTGACAGAATTTTTATTAAACAATAAAGTGTGTGCAGAAATGAAATGATCAACTTGTTGTTCATGCAGTTACTCTTTGGGACACTGACAGCCCATCTGAAAAGCTGTACTCGACATGTTTGCTAGCAATGCCAGGGGTTAATATTTCTCTCTTTGCATATCCTTTGTCAAAAATAGCTGAAATCAAACAGGTTATGCTTTGTTTACTGAAATCAAAATGAGTATCAATTTCAGATTAAAGCCAATAATTAAGCCAAAAAAGGCTTAATTTAGACCCTCTCTATCCTTGTTGTTTTGGAAGACTACCCACTGTGAGATTTTCTGTGCTCTGCATCCAATAGATCAAGAGTGAAGTATGAAACTCTGTAGCTGAAAGATCTTAAATTAGGTTAAGCCTAGAGAGAGGTTCTGTAGAAAAAGAAAAGAGATGGAGGGAGAGGATGTAAAGAATAAGAAGGAAGGTAATCGACAGAACCAATGTGACTGAGAGAAACTCAAGTAGCAAAACTAGGTGGGAGGAAAACCACCAGAGAAGACAGAGGTAGCTATACAGTATTTAACTGTGGTTCTCAACAGGTGAGACACAATCTTCAACTATTCATTTCTGAAAAACAATGTTAAATGCAAATTCAACTAGAAAGTATATAGTGTAGCAAATTAGCTCCAAAGGGAAATATTCATAATTAATCATAATGAATAATTATAAATATTTCCCTTTTGAGCTATGTTATCTTTAATTATGAATATTTCCATTTTGAGCTAATTTGCTACAATAGTTATAGTTTGGGGACCAAAATATATATGTATGTCAGGATTATGTTGTGTTGTGTTAGTTTCATTCCTGTACTTGTTTCCAGTGCTTCAGTTCAGTGTATTCTTAATTGCATTCTAGTTAGTCTCCTTGGTTACTGATTATGTTCAGGTGTCTGTCATTATGTTTCCTATGTATTTATACTCCGTCTCATTCAGTTCATTGTCGGTTCTCAGGCCTTTCAGCCCTGACAAAACATTGCAAACGTTTTTTAAACAGAAACGGTGGTGCGTTGAACACCCTGTTCTGATGACGCAAGAGTTGCAACTATGGCAGCTGAGAAGGCCATTCTTTTTGAAGAATTTTCTGAGTCTGATGAAGGTATAAATACATGTTTAATACTGCAAAATACACTCGATGTTACAGTGACTGCCCTTGCCGTCCAGAAAAAAAGAGAACATCCCAATCGAGTGAAGGGATTTGTGGAACCTGTGGTTTCATTATTGTGATCCAACATTTGCCTTTATGTTTATGAAAGTTTATGAAAGTATCACTCTACAATACAATAGCAAAATATATAAGTATAGTATTTTTATGTTACATTAATCAGTGTCTAGCACACCTTCCTAAGGAAAGGATATAGACCATCAGTGTCTAGCACACCTTCCTAAGGAAAGGATATAGACCAGAAGACATTCCAATTGCTAAATGATATTTAGACAGACTTAAAGTTCCAGATCTATATTTGTGCTCTTATTATTTATTTTGCCATTAATGTAAATAAACATGTACAATATACTTGCTCTTGTGAATTTAATTTGATGTTAATTACATTTACGAGCTGTTTCTTTAATGCCGCGTGGTTTATATACATGTTGTTGCTGATTGGGCTGACATTTTTGACACACCCACCAAACAAGAGAAAACATATCTCAAACCCGTTGCAAACCGTTTCCAGGAAACATGTCGTTCAACCCGGAAAACCGTAGCAAAACGTTGCGTACTGGTTTGAGCTTGAGCTTGTATCAATATATATATATATATATATATATATATATATATATATATATATATATATATATATATATATATATATATATATATATATATACATACATACACACACACTATATATATATATATATATATACATACACACACACACATTATGCTTCAAAAGTTTGGAGACAGTGTGAATGTTTGTTTTGTTTTTTTAAGAAACTGAACACATTAAATTACATACACACTAATCAACCGTGACTGTGATTGTTACAAAAGTTAAATTTCCTTTAAAAGTTAAAGTTCCTTTAAAAAACTTTTTATACAAAAATTCTGAAAAAACTGTATCATGGTTCTCACAAAAAATATTTAACTTTCAACTGTGATAATAAGAAATTTTTCTTGAGTACCACATATTAGAATGATTTCTGAAGGCTCATGTGACACTGAAGATTGGAGTGATGGCTGTCGAAAATTCAGCTTTGCCATCACAGAAATAAATTACATTTTAAAACATATTAATATAGAAAAGTTATTTTAAAGGTGCTGTATGTAAGTTTTTGACTGTACTAAAGCATAAAAATACCATAATATGTTTGCAGATATGTAGGAAACATGCTGAGTTCACACACTCGTTTCTCTGAAAACCAATGCTACAGCCAGTTATTTTACTTTGAAATTTGCGTTCCGTGTCGGAATGTCTGTTTTTGTTTTGGTCTGTGCAAGATCGCACGTTACCAATTTACCCAATAGTATTTCGCCACCCCGGGTTGCCAGTTGGTGGAAAACACATGCAGCGAATTTCAGCCATGGAAGAACAAACTGGGTCAGAAATCACAGAATCTACCAGACATAAAAGCCTCAGCATCCATCAAAAAATCTCTATGAACGGGAGCATATTAAAACACAATATCAACTCATCATAAATCAATAAATCAACTAATCAGCTTACAGTGTGTAAGTCTCCTCGCCTTCCAATGTCAATTGAGCTCGCTCCTGTTGCGTGTCCTCAAACTGGCAAACCTCGTGAGGGTAGAGTCTGAGGAGGAGGGGGCGGGGAAAACAATATTTTGAATTTGGACTGCAGTGCCCATTTCAACCACTAGCTCTCATTCTTACATACCGCACCTTTAAATGAAAATAATATTTCACAATATTGCTATTTTACTGTATTTTTCCTCACATAAGTGCAACCTTGTTGAGCACGTAATGCCAAGTTTACACTACAGGATTTTAAGCCCGATTTGCAAGTTAACGAGCTTGTCGACAGGTCAGGCTGTGATCGGGGGAAAATCAGCGGGTGATCGGTGCTCACCAATCTTTACGTGTGAACTACTCAACGACGCATCAAAGAAGCTCGCTGACGCCAGATAGATATCTAGCATGCTAAATATCTGGAGCTGTCGGCCGACTCGATATCCTGTGGTGTCACGTGTCACGACGAGACAGCCAATGAAATATACACTGATGTCTATGGAAGCAGCAATAACAATCCATTCAAATATAATTTGCCGACATTTATTCATATCAGATACATATTGTGTAAGTAACTATAATGCTCATTCACTCTATTGTTCTCCCAGTTCACCGGCCACATGTATTTCAGGACAAATGGATGAATTCACATCATATATTAAGATCAAGGTCATTATATAGGTTTTTAAATGACAAAACACTCACTTGCAGCTCATATTTGAGAATCGGAATATCAGACGATATTGACATATGACAATATTGAAATATGACATTTTGTTCCTTTATATAATTTGGATACCATGTTGGGTTGCCAGTTTATATCCAATTGATAAAAGTCCTGAAGCAAAACCACTTGAGAACCACTGCTTCAGCTTACCTCGATTTACCTTTCGCCTTAGAGCACTTCCCATGAGAACCTTGTTCATGCTCCCACACACTTAGAAGTCTATGATAGGATCAATGCAGGCAGATGCACAGGAGAGATCTGGAAAGTGAGGCACAATGCGACAGGGTAAACTCCCAGCAGGCTTGCCAGGAGATTTATGAACTTCTCAGTGGGAGAAATTGACATTCATACTAATTAGTCGACCATTGTTTCTCCTGTTCCCGCTCTCCCATGAAAACCCCTGGAGCAAAGGCATCAGACCCCGGTGTAGACTGACCTCTCTGTACTGCTAAATATAGCTGCATAATGGTGAAAACATGAGCTTTTTTACTGTGTGATGTTTGATTAACATTTAATTAACATTTGTGTGACATTTCTGACAGAATGGGAAAAAATACAAATAAAAGAAAAAAATATAAATAAGAATTACTGCTCAGCAATTGTCTTTTTATCGCACGACTGAGGGAGTGCAGCCAGACAGCCTGTAGGAAATCAGGCCTTAATGAGGATATGAACATGAAACATGAACATATTACACACAGAAAAAGAGCAGGGGACAGAGAGTTTTAAAAAAGCGCATGAAGCTCATAACAAAACAAAATGCATGACTTGATCCCAATTAAAACAACATCGACAACCCTTTAAAAAAGCAGAAATAAATTGTGTTTGTGTTTTGCCACAGATGTGAAGGAACATGCGTAAATCTAAGCTGATATGGGGGTGCAACTCCATAATTTATGCACCATGTGAGCAGGAAGTTGGCTACAGTTTACTCAACACAACATTTAGGGGTAATAGACCTTCACCAAGCTTTAGGCTCAGAGTTGCAGGCCACACTCACTAACAGGAGAAGTATCTTCTTAGGTGAAACATGGAGGCTGAAATTTAATCAGCAAGGTTCAGCTGCAAAAATAAATCATGCTACTTACCAAAGCATGTAGCAGTGCTGTTGTAAAAGAGCTGAATGTTAGTGGTAAATCAATTGTAGAGGCTCCATCGATTTCTGCTCCAGTAGTTTCAATGCTCTTAGAGTGTAGGTTAAGCTCTTAATCTAGAATTGTGCGATATGGAACATTAACTTACCCACAGCAAGTGTTCAAGGTTTGAATGGTTAGAAATGCTGCGGATAGCCCCTGCTGGTAGATGCTGTGACTACACCGTTTTAAAGGAAAAATGTGTTTCTACTTGAGGCTAGGAGTGGGCGATGTGAACAAAATCTTATTTCACGATTTGAGAAATTTTATTTTACGATAACAATATATATCACAATATAGTTTTTATTGTTCTACATGGATATATTTGTATACCGCAATATAAACCATATAGCAAAGTCTAACAATAGAGACTTTATATCATGGCCATGTGATATATCATCATACCGCCCAGCCCTATTTAAGGCCATTCAAAAGTAGCTGTCTGGTATTGTTTTAGTTTATAACGTAAATACAATAATAATTTATAATAAATTTAATTTATAAAAATTATTAAAAATTTATATTCTTTTTTTTTTTTTTTTTTTTTTTAACAAATGTACAATGGGAAAACATTTAAAATATAGGAAAGGACTACCTCAGTTCACCTGAAGAGCAACAATGTATCGCTGCCCACAAGGCTATCGGCTCTGACAACCAAAAACATTTTTAGATATGGATTAAAAAAAGTCACCTGACATTGCCTAAACTTATGTGACTGAAAAATTCGCTCAGAGAAGAAAAAGTGCTTGGCTCAAAAACAATTGTGTTCATAAGCAAATATGTCAGATTTCAAACTGCATACTTCCACAAGGTCCTGTGCCGGTCAAGCAATTTCTACTGAGATAAATGGGAATGCTAGTGAATATCTTTCTCCAGGTATCATAGACTTCCTTGACCTACAGCAGACCACTGGTCAACAACTTATTAAACTTTGCAGCAGGATACATCACACTTTATTTACATTAGAGGGCTGTATGAAAATGTGTTCAATATGTATCAATATGAATTATCGAATGCTGTCAAAAAGTTATTCTTTTGAAAATTGTTGCGTCCGCCTCATGCATGTTACAACCCACATGGTCATTGTGGTCTATTTGATTTTGAAGTGCTTTGTGCTCTTTTTCAGCACTAATTCAAAACATTTTTTTACTCAGTCTGAACGTCCTCCTCCACGGCGCTCCTCTGCTAATAAAATGGTGTGAAATGGCTGTCAAATCCGAGATGGATCATTATCCCTGCAAAATCTCCAGGTGAGCTCAGGGCCCGATTCCAGTTGGTCTTCATGCTGTAGTGAGAATTCCAGTGAAGGCTAATCTGACTAAGCACTTCACACTTCCTCCATTGTTCTTTTGGAGAGTCTTTTACAAATGCCAGCTAGGTTAAAGGGATAGTTCAGCCATTTACTCAGCCTTATATCATTCCAAACCCACATGCTGTTATGTTTTCCAAGGAACACAAAAAGAGAGATATTATACACAAGCTCTTGTCCATACAACAACCATGTCTGTAAAGCTATTAAATGGACAAAAAAAGCACTTAAAGGTCCCCTATTAAGCCCATTTTTTAATAAGAAATTTAAGTCTGAGGTGTCCCCAGAATGTGTCTGAAGTTTCAGCTTAAAATACCTCACAGATCATTTTTAAATCCATGTTGTAAATACCCATTTCTGACTACAGTCAAGAACAAGCTGCTTTCATGCATGTGCCTTTAAATGCAAATGAGCTGCTGTGCTCCGCCCCCTCTCTACGATCACAGTTTCTGCCTCAATCGGATTCTCTGCCAAATATTAACAAGACATCTGCTTGGTTTTGATTATAGTCTATATCGCGAACACTCTCACTGATAGCATAGTTTTTCTTTCATCATTATAGTTTATTTTTCCACGCGTTTTAAAGCTATATCAGTTTAAACTTATAATGGATCGTTTTCTGAGCGCACTTATCTGAGGCACACACACATAGACAGCTGTCATATGTCAAGTAACTTCTTTTTCACTTTTTTGTTTTGTTTAAAAGGTGCCCTAGAATTAAAAATTGAATTTACCTTGGCATAGTTAAATAACAAGCGTTCAGTACATGGAAATGACATACAGTGAGTCTCAAACACCATTGTTTCCTCCTTGAATCTCATTTGTTTAAAAGACCTCAGAAGAACAGGCGAATCTCAACATAACACCAACTGTTATGTTACAGTCGGGATCATTAATATGTACACCCCCAATATTTGCATATGCCAGCTCATGTTCAAGGCATTACACAAGGGCAGGACGTCTGGATGTGCACAGCAGAATCATCAGACTAGGTAAGCAAGCAAGGACAATAGCGAAAAATGGCAGATGGAGCGATAATAACTGACATGATCCATGATAACATGATATTTTTAGTGATATTTGTCTTTCTAAATGTTTCGTTAGCATGTTGCTAATGTACTGTTAAATGTGGTTAAAGTTACCATCATTTATTACTGTATTCACGGAGACAAGAGCCTTCGCTATTTTCATTATTAAATACTTGCAGTCTGTATAATTCATAAACACAAATTCATTCTTTATAAATCTCACCAACAGTATGTAATGTTAGCTTTAGCCACGGAGCATACTATCAAACTCATTCAGAATCAAATGTAAACATTAGGGATGTCCAGATCCGATCACATGATCGGAAATCGGGCCCGATCACGTGATTTCAGACTCGATCGGAATCGGACGTTACCTCCCGATCAGGACTCGGATATATATGTATTAGGGGTGCAACGGTTCTCAGTAAAAAATCAAACCGTACGGTTCTCCACTTACGGTTCGGTACGCACTTGCACCGCGGTCCATCTCGAATGACGACGCATCTATTGGTTAATATAGTTTGTTTAAAATAGCAACGTGGAAAACAGACAGACAGAGTTCAGATAATGTATGTTTCAGTCGATGGATGCGCAAAACGTTACAACAACAATAATCAGAAAGCGTGGACAAAACAGTCACTCTTTGTAAACTGTTAACTGCGAGTGCCGTATGCTCTAATGTCCAGTCATTTACGCCGTCATCACCCGGGTGTTGATACAGGTGAGACCTGAACAGCACACGTTGCTGTCTGTGTTTAAACTAACTAATTTAAAACTTGCTGATTTAAACCTTCAAGAACAAGACGCGAAAGAGAACTCGCACGCGCTGTGAGAAGATTTGTGTGCACTCATCCGAAGCGCGCACACGCTTATTTCAGTCAGCGCGCAAATACTGAGTTCTCTTTCAAGTCTTGCACTTCAGCGGACAAATTCATACAAAAATTATGTCGACATGCCCGTCTTAGCGAGTATCCTAGCAAACATAGTCGGTTATGTCTTAAGTGAACGTATATTAGTCGAGAAAGACAGCGCATGTGTAACAGTACTGGATCGTGCATGTCTTATAGGGAAAAAAATTATTCCTGCTGCCTGTTTTTAATGTTAAATCAAACAACAAATAACAAAGAAATCACTCACTGCTCTTGACTGAATAGTTTTTGTAACTTCAATAATGATTAATCTTTATTTATTTTATACAGTAAAGATAATATGCAGTGTTATTTTATATTTGATTACTTTATCCATTTTCTGTACTTGAAAACTACTGTTAGATACCTGAAAAACCTGAAAAGCACTGTTCCTGGATCCTGGATCTGTTTTTTCGCTCTTCTTTATTCTTTTTCATGTATTATAGAAGTATCGGATCGGGACTCGGTATCGGTAGATACTCAAAATCAAATGACTCGGACTCGGACTCGAGGGCAAAAAAACGTGATCGGGACATCCCTAGTAAACATCCAAATAAATACCATACTTACGCGATTAGACATGCTGCATGATGAACACTTTGTAAAGATCCATTTTGAGGGTTATATTAGCTGTGTGAACTTTGTTTATGCTGTTTAAGGCAAGCGCAAGCTCCGGGGGCGGGGAGCACAAGAATTTAAAGGGGCCACGCAGCCTGAATCGGTGCATTGTTAATGATGCCCCAAAATAGGAAGTTAAAAAATGAATAAAAAAAAAAAAAACTATTGGGTATTTTGAGCTGAAACTTCACAGACACATTCAGGGGACACCTTAGACTTATATTACATCTTTTAAAAAGACGTTCTATGGCACCTTTAAACTGACAAATACACACAAATTTCTGTCGAAAACACACACAATTCACATAAACAGTCAGTTATGTCTGTGAACGTAACAGGCAATGCTACAGAAATCGTATGTATACTGTATATTAGATCTGTGGAGCAGTGTGTTCTCAGTGTGTTTCGCACCATCGGCTGAAGTTGGTCCTCGTCTGCTTTTTTCCGGCTGATTCGACATGTTAAATCGGCGTCGGAGCTCGTTGGTCAGTCGGGCCATCTGATCTTTCTGATTGGCTGTTCAGCTACTGCCACCTGCTGGTACGGAAAAGCATTTCATCTTACGCAGGCGCAGAACGGACGTGCTACTTGGCCGTCGAATGTCGAGCGTCGGTTTGGTGTGTCAGGGCAACTTTGGACCCAGACGCTGCCGACGTGAGCCAACCCCGCAGTCTGCTTTTGTTGCCACAAGTTCGTCGGCGTCAGCTTGGTGTGTTCCGGGCTTAAAAGCGTAATGTGCTCCGATTAGTCAACTGGACCCGTGTGTTGTGATTGGTCAACCGCTTCCAGCGTGTTTCAAAAATGTCACAGCCCTTACCATTACAGTGAGTGTCAACACAGTACTAACGCAACTCAACCAGGTCAAGCCCCCTTTATTCTAGTGTTGTCAAAAGTACCGACTTTTGGTAACAAGTCAGTACTGAAATTTTAAAAATGTGACACTTTGAGAGCTGTTGAGCGGATTCGTAAACACCTCTGATTGGCCACTGTGTTCACGCGCTCATCAGATATGTCTGTGATTGGCTACAATGATCAATGCTTCAAAAACATGTAAATAGACGTCAATGATAGACATCAATATTCCCCAGTAATCTTGTAGTCTGTTACAGATCACCAGATAGCATGGGGCATCATTACTCAGGACTGCAGCAGAAACCATTAGTGTGTCCGTGAGCATGTCAAGACCCGTTGCCATTGCATTCATTACTACAAATCACAATTATGTGACCGGCTCTGCTCACCCTTCCTCCAGGCCTCAGAGGAGAAAGCCCCTTTTCACGCCAGCATCAGTGTCTTCGCGTGAAAGCTGCTGTAACACAAATTATCTACTGGCCGCGGGACAGGAGTGGGGAAGTCTCAGTCTCAGGCTCATTCTCCATTATCCATGAGTCACAGATAGCGGCAGACCGGCAACAAAACCCCACATCGCCCGGAAGCTGGCCTGTCCCTCAGCATCACGCAACTCTTTATTACATTAGCACGGCTTAACTGACAGAAGCTGATCCAGAAACGTTAAAAACAGCATTTCAGTCTGAACACGGGTCTTGTACAAGCTGCCTCGTTGGAAAATTGGTGTTGACAGACCAGCATTAGGAGCTATCTGTGCAGGGAATCAGTTGTCAGTCTTGTAACTACAACTCAAGCGGAGAACGACAGACAGAGCAAAAGAAAAAACAGAGAGCAGAATATAAGAATTTATGATAATGACTGTGACAAAAGCCTGTGCTGAGTCTGATTATTTGAGATAACGCCAATAATTGTGCACATTAAATACCCATAAATCTAGGGCTGGGAGGTATGATGATATATATCATTACCATTGTATAAATGTCTAAATATATAGCACTAAATGTATGGCACTAAATAAGTAAATATAGCATCACTTCAGAGTGATGAAATGCTGCCTCTCTCAACATGCAATTGCAAATTCAGTTCTCTTTCATGTTTTATTGCGCTTGAATGGTCAAATACACACTCGGTTATGTCAAAATGCTCATTGTGTGGAGTATTCATGTAAACACAGCCTCAAGTGAAAGTAAACAGTTGGGTGTAAACTGGATGTGTATCAGTGACAGCAGCCTAATATTCCTACTGGCATTAATGTGAATCAAACAAAAACAGAAACTTACTGCTCTTGACTGAATAACTTTTTTTCAGCTTTAATAAGAATACATTTATATTTAATTCATACAGTGAAGAGTATGCAATATTTTATTTTTACATTTGATTTTTAAATGTGTACTAATTCTAACTACAGGTACTTGTTAAATAAACCTATTGTACCCGAAAAACTTAATTTTTGTCCTATTGTTTGTAATTGGCTTATTTTTCTTATTTTTAAGTGATCCAAAACATAGACTTAGACCAAACAATTCTCAGAGCACATCTTCAGTATAAATAAATAAATGTTTATATTTGACAATAACATAACATAAAGAGTTTTATTTTTTTTTATTTAACATAACAAAGAGATATTTATTTATTAAATAAATAAACAAATAAATAAAAACCTTTATTTTATTGTCAAATATAAACATTATTTATTTTAATTTATAGCTGCTGTCCGCAGTTTTTCCTCTTTGTCCCCATCTCTGTTTGAAACATGCGATTGCAGTCATATGCGGAACAGTTATCTGTACGTGCGTTGTGCCTCGGCACAGCTCGTCAGCGCGGATGAATCTAATGTTTGCTGTCAGTCACCGCACCGGTGTGGATACTGTACTTCAGAATCACAGACTCTACGTCTTGAAAGTATGACCAATATAAGAATTGTCACTGGAAAATATCATCTGAACAAGTAAGTAACATTTCTGCCACTTTTGTTTTGACCGAGGAAAAAAGCATTAGGCCTACAATAAATCACGCTGCCAATGATGATTAAATCTAACGATCGCTTAGCTCTGATCACACCAAACCGTGCAAATTATTATTACTCTTATATTGTTCTCAAATTGTTAATGTTAACAACATCAGCACTGTGTGACTGTGTATTTAGTGTGTATTAGCGTTACCTGTAGATTTCAATTTCTGTATCCACTCCACAGTCCGAAGTCTTTTGCTTTTTGACTACGGGTGAATCTCCAGTTGGCACTGATGATTGTCATTTGGACCTTTCTGGATTACAATCCGCCATCAAAATGATAAGTTTAATTATTTCAGCTGCTGTGAGAAAAGGCTATAAACGTGCTGCTACCGGCAGTTTCCTCACATGATTTAACTGAGCCTCTCGACGGGACTCCTTTCTGTTTACGGACGTGACGTAATGACGCACAGAGGAACTGCTGCATGCTTGAATTTCCCGCGGAAATCCACCAGTTCGCTCTTATTATAAAACATTATTACAAGCTTACCGTCGTGAATCGAGACAAGATAATTAGATAATTTTGAACACTGGCTGGTTATGTACTTGTTCAAAAGTTGATTTTGGATCATTTTTAACCAAAAAAAGTTGCGGACTGCAGCTTTAAATAAATAAAGTTTATATATGACAATACCATAAAGGGTTTTATTTATTAATTTATTTATTGTAACCTTTGAGGTTTGAGGATTTGTTTTAATATAATATAATATAATATAATATAATATAATATAATATAATATAATATAATATAATATAATATAATATAATATAATATAATATAATATAATATAATATATAATGGTAAATTACCACCTCTCATGTCAATCAGCTGATGATCTTGAGTAGGATTCTAGAAGGGAATTTTATATGTGGGTTAATAAAGTACAGAAAAATCTGATCAGAGTAATGCAGAAAGTAAGATGGAGATGGTGTTTTTAGGTCAGAGGTTTGAGTGATTGAGATTCTCTGTGCTTAAGATTTAGTACTACAAGTCTCTTTGTGCTGAGTCAAACCGGACCATGCCAAGTGAGCAGTTCATATTTCTCTCTCTCTCTCTCTCTCTCTCTCTCTCTCTCTCTGTGTGTGTGTAGGTGTGTGTGTGTGTGTGTGTCAGTCAGTCTCGCCCATACTCAATTTTTCTCCCTCTTTCTCCCACCTAAGGTACACTACACCAAAGTTTTTCAGTGGGGAATTCACTAAGAATGAACTGTGTCCTCTGATAGCGCAGTTTTTTTTGCACATGCTTCATGTCAACACTGTTTTAGTATTTGATGCACTAAAGGAATTACGCAAATAAGATAAATCAGCACAAATACGCCCCAAAAAAATGTATTCCGAATATAATTTGCATAGTGCATTTCCCCCGGTTTTGAGTGCTAGTTTGTGAAGGATGCCACACACTGCCATGTATCTTCTGCAAAGATAACAGTGACAATAACTTCATTTAAATGCTCAAGGCGCAGTGCATTTTCAGCATATTCTGTGCCTGGTTATGATGCACTGTGGGAGGTTCCGAGTTTTGAAATACCCATGCTCAACTGTGAATTTGGCCCTCAGTCTCTCTATCCAGCTAGGGAGAGTTTCACTGAGCTCCGTTTATATCCCTCTCACAACACATTCCAACATTCCTTTTCTACTTGCCAAAGAGTCTTTCTCACAGACTTCCCTTTTCCTTGATCTCTCTTATTCTCTTTCACTGTCTCCATGAGCAAGTTGATAAGGATGTGAGTACCAGTCCACTGAACCCTATGAAGGAAGGAGTCGAAGAACCAAAACACAAGCATGAAACAGTCACTTCAGAATTCCTCAAACTTAAGAAGTCTGAGCCTGTCAGGCAAAGTTTTGGAGTTCTGGGAAACATCGTTTGAAAGTGAGGTACTGCAGCCTGTTTTGTGATCGATTTGCTAATTACTCGCTGACTTTATGTTCCTCCATTCAGCAAACCATCAGACCATATTACAAGAACAATTGGACAGAGATGAGGTGCAGTAAATGGTCTACACAGAGTGCAACACCCTATGTAGACCCAACTCTTTCTTTCTCAGCCTGTTTATGAATTACACAGCTCCACCTACCGGTGAAACAGTAAAACAGCAGGATATATCATGTCTTGTGATTTCAGGAGAATAGAAAAAAAGTCAACAGCATTGAGGCCATTATGATCAATTATAAACAGATTAATAGGGAATCACAGTGCACCCATGCAGAAGAGTAGCACACCTGTAGATAATAGAGGAAGGAGAGAGAGCACTATATTTTTTATGGTTGTTTTATGGTTGGTATCATTAACAAACATTATTTTACATTGAGGACAAACTGAAATTAATTATAAATGATTTATAAGCTCTAACGCTACACTAATCTAACTTGCTTGCTTGAAAAAAAATGCCTAAATAATATACAGCATATAAATAATTCATATGTATATATTATTTATATACTATATATAATACTTTATCACAGTTTTTCTCGATTGCTTAAACACTATAACCAGGCTTTTGAACTAAAATTCCAAAACCATAACGCAATTTATCAAAAAGCACACCCATTTCCCTAAACTATAAACACTACTCCCCTGTTTTGACACATGAGTCAGATTTGTTGAACTGTCACTGCAAAACTCTACACACAAATCCCTTCATTTCTCATTGCCTACACCATGTTGTCATTTAGAAAGCACTAGCATTCAATATTGTTCACTCAAGTCAGCATAGTTTGAGCTCAATTAGCACACAGTTATCCACATGGAAACACTAAGAGTCAAAATTTATCATGCACCAATCAGAACCTTCAATAGAGAGATAAAAGAGCCCGAGACAGTTCGTTCAGTTTTGGAACAATGGCTCCAGAGAGACGTGATTGAAAAGGTCGAGGACACTAGAGAGGAGGAGGAGGAGGAGGAGGAGGAGGAAGAGGATGAGCAAGAGCAGTAAGGAGTGGAGAAAGAGGTGAAAGAAGAGGAAGAGGAGGAGGAGGAGGAGGAGGAGGAGGAGGGGCAAGGAGACAAGGAGTCTCAGATGAAATTCGTGCCACTATTTGACCATGTCATTGTCCATGGTATGACTATGAGGGAGGCTTGGCAATGAGTTCAGCCAAACTTAAGTTGCTTCACTATCGCCTCGATCATAAGAACCTTCAGGGAGGAAAACAGGTAGGTGCACCTCAGTGTACTCTACTGTAACTTTTGAGTGCTGTACTCTGCTACAACACGTGCATCAAATTGCCTTACATACAGAGTTTCTGTCTGCTTTCATTTTGTAAAAAAGTACGTGTTACAGTAATCAGTACTTCTATTTTTGTAAGACACAGAGACATTGGAATGGAAGAAGCCTGACTAGACATTTCAGTTGATGTGTGACAGGGGTGGATCAGGCGTGCAAGAGGATTTTACCCCCACTGCCTGGTTAGGGCCAGTACAGCCTGTGATGTTGACGAGATTCTCTAGCCTGTCCCAGACCAAAGGTGTGATGCTGGGGCAGAATAATTTTTGTTGTTGTTTAGTGTATTGTACTGTACTGTACATTACATTAAGGAATAAAAAAATGTGCAAATGTATACATGTGTTCATCATGTGAAAACTTCCTTGAGTGGGAGAACCACAAGCAACACAACTTATTACTGGTTTTTGGTTTTGTTTTTTGTAGTATTGTTTTGAATTTATCTCACCAGTGTGTAAGACTATGTTGTAGTGTATGTGTTTTTGAGGGCTTGTGTGTGATGTCTGAGGCCAAAGTTTGGTTTTTCAGCAAGAGTGAATGGTTTGGAGTGTAGAGCTTCATTATGACCTGAAAATAGGATGTTTGGGAAATTGAGTGAGACGTTATGGATTTGTGTTTATTGTTTTGAGAATATGAGGCATAGTTTAAAGAAATGTGTTTAAGCAATCGAGAAAAACTGTAATGAAATATAAATATATATATATATATATATATATATATATATATATATATATATATATATATGAAATAAAATAATTTTAAAATAAATAATAGAAAATAAAATCTATAAAGTAAATTATAAATTATAAATTATATAAAAATTAAAAAATTATATAAAATTATATAAAAATTTATTATATTATATTATATCATATTATATTATATTATTAGTCTAAGCCGACTAATGAAAATGCCATTTTACATTTTTCTTATTTTATAGATCTTTTTGATTCACAAATTACACTACCATCATGACAATCTGAGTGAAAAGTTGTTTTAAATATGTACAAAAATTGCAGAAATTCAGTATTTGGTATGTGCTTCTGTGGTTTTAATTTTGATTTTACTGATTTAATAATGATTTGGGAATGTCCCAGATTTTCTTGTGTTGACCTTTAGTATAGAGAAGTTAACATACATTTTTCAAAAAAATCTTGAAAATGTTTTTTTTTTTTTTTTCAGTGTTGCCTCATACAGTACATAATACTTAAAAATAGTATTAATTATCATTCATAAAAATAATGATACTCTTAGCAGTCTGTTATTAAAGACCAAGTAAGTGATAATGCACAATCATTAATGCAAAATAAACCCTGACAGGGTGTGATGTATTAATTTGAGCTGAAATTACTTTATTAAGCAAGAAATAGAGCTATGAAGTTACACAAGAGCCATGAAACTATCAGTTGTACCTGTGACAATGGTTAATTAAATAGTTTAACAGTCAGTTTACAAAAAAATATGTCTGTAGTTAGCAACTGACCAATCAGAATCAAGTATTCCAGAAAGTTGTGTAATAATTACAAACAATTTAGGACACACCAGCGACGAGAAAAGCCTCAACCCATTAGCTCTTGAAATTTAAAGAAAAATCTCTCTTTCTAACGGCGCTGCAAGGCAGGTCATTCTATCTTCAGGAGGTCGAGTCTCGTCCCACCTTTATTAGTCACTATGATGACTTTCCAGACACCTTCCTTCAACACGCTCTATAAATACACCTATAACGCAATTACTCCATCCCTCTCTGTCTGTCTCCCTCTCTCACCCTGTCTGTCTCCCCTCTCTCGCTCACACACGCCACCTCAAATGTCATTAGGAATCTACACACACACACTCGAATTTCCTTTTTTAACCTCAAACTCAGCACAGTTTGTGACTGCAGTTTGTGTGAGGCGATACTTGTCCAACACTTCTGCCTGTCTCTTCAACCAGCAGCCTCGACAGCTCGAGAAATTCTCAGTTTCCAAAAAAGCTTTGCACTCGCATATAATTACTTGAAAATTTCATCTTCGTGAACAATTTGAAATGGCGAGGAGTTCTCAGTTCCAATTAAGCCAGCATTTTAAAAATGAGCATTTAGCAAGCCTACAGAACTGCATCTTGTTTTCTGACAGGCTTTAATTGGCAACTCTTTAACCCTCGCAGGTGGAAAATTACATTGCCGGTCACGAAGAGCGTCCATCCCATAGAGCACTATGGTGATTCCACCCACACGTGTAATTGGCAGAATATCTCTTGTGACTTAACTGTAGAGACAAGTGTTTTTAAAAACCTTCTGTGTTGCCTGGCAGAGAAAAACAAGCACCCTGGAGACGTATTGGGTTTTCAGACAACTGTGTGTGTGTTGAGACTGTTCTAGATAGACTAAAGAGGCACATTTGTGTCATTTCATTAGAGGGGGCTAATCCTGAGGGTGTTAAGATTGAACCAGAGCCCTGAGCAAAGAAACGAGAGGATGGGGGGTCCGGGCGGATGAATAAAGCCTGATTGGATTGCTTCTGTGCTTGCTGCCTGGAACCTGAGATCCCCCCCCCCCCCAAATCTATTTTTCCCCCCAATATGTTTATTTACTGAGGCTGTCTGGTCAAGGATGGCTGTTTAATTTCCTCAGGGAGAGGCAATGAGAGACATGGCAATGCTCAAGAGAAGGAGCAAGATAAGGGAGGGGGGGGAAAGTGAAAGTGAGAGTGTGACAGAGAGAGTTATCTCTCAGATCCATTCTCAATTAGAAAGAGCTCTAAACAGAAAAGGCAAACTCTCCTCCATCCCTGCGGACTCTTGTCACAGAAGTTCACTGGACTCCACTGGACTGGAGGTCTCAAACTTACTGAACTATTCTATCTAACGGCAAAGATGAAGAGCAGATAAAACATCATGCAATAACTCGGTCACTGGCTAGGATACATTAAATTATCAAATGTAACAGTAACTTTCTATTCATCAAAAGTCCTGGAAAAAATGTATCATGGTTTCCACAAAAATATTAAACAGCACAACTGTTTCAACATCGATAATAAGGAATGTTTCTGGAGCACCAAATCAGCATATTAGAAGGATTTCTGAAGATCATGTGACACTGAAGACTGGGGTAATGATGCTGAAAATTCAGCTTTGACATCAGAGAAATAAATTACATTTAAAAAAATATGTTAAAATACAAAACAGTTGTTTTAAATTGTAATAATATTTCACAGCATAACTGTTTTACTGTATTTCACATTTACTGTATTTCACATTTTTGAACGGTAGTGTATATACATTTTATGAAGTATAATAATATGGATGTCATCAAAAATGGCTACATCCTACTCAGGAAAATCACAATCACCTTTGCTCTCAAGTAGGGCTGCTCGATTATGGCAAAAATCATAATCACGATTATTTTGGTAAATTATTTAACACGATTATTGGTGGGCGATATGATCAAAGTCTTGTTTCGTGATATGAGTCATTTTAGATATCAGTAAAATTTCACAATTACCAATAGGCTTATTAGGCAACTTCAGCAAACACTAATAATAGCAAACACTAATAATAGGTTAACTAATGTAACTAAGTAAAAGGTCCTCAAAACAGTTACAGGTTACAATTAAACAAGAACAAAGAAACTAATTACAAACTAACGGACAAATAAATACAACAGAACAAAAGTACAAATTAAATAAACAGTTTTTCAGGAAGATGTACTAACAGAGGTATTCAGATAAGTACTAGCCTACAACAGAAATTGAAAGTAATCAAATGTAAAATAACACTAAATATAGATTAATTCTTATTAAAGCTACAAAAGTTATTCATTCAAGAGTACTGAGTGACTTTCTCTTTGTCTTTTGTTGTTTGATTAACAACAGTAATATTTGGCTGCTGTCACTTTAAGGCCGTGTGTCCACCAAAGCGTTTTTTGCCAGCTGAAAACGCTAGGCGCTCTGCTTAAAACGCCTTGATCTGTGAGCGCTTGAGAGCGCTTCTGCAGCGCAGCGGTTTTTTCCGTTGAGACGCTTTGTTGCTATGATACGGAATATCCACAGCAGTGTTACTTATAACTGATTTTGCAGGTAATTTGTTTCAGACTAAAAATGTTGACACAATGTGGAATACTTGCTATGTGTTTTCGGAGACCAGCAATATTAATTTCTCATCCATTTTGTTCCGTTCTCTGTTTGTTGATGTCTTTGTACAGCAAGAATGTTATGACAGTTGGTCGGTGTTGTATTTGTCCCGCCCCTCCTCCACTCTGATTGGACGGCTGGCTAAAAAGTGACAGTGATGAGCGCAGCGTTTTACTCAAAGTTGAACATTCTTCAACTTGAGGCGACCAGTAAAAAACGCCGAGCTCTCAGCGCTTGAGCGTGAAAAAGACGCTCAGCGCCTCGTTACGCTCCTGGCGTTTAAAAAACGCGGCGTTCCCATTGAAAACAATTGAAAAAGTACGCTAGCAGCTGGAAAAAATGCTTTGGTGGACACACGGCCTAAGACTGAATATAGGGATCCAACATACCGTTACACACGCGTTTTCTTTCTCAGCTGTTTACATTCACTCATAAAAACAAAACAAAAACAACTTTTTTTCAACAAATTCATCTGTCCCCTGTCATTCTGCTATGCTATTTACGTTGCAGCGCTTCCAGGTTCTACGTCAGAACGGCAGCTTAGTATTGGCTGGCTCCTGCATCAGCATCACAATACAGAGTCCGAGTTCGGACATAAACATGGAAGCTCTGCAACTTAAACAACGTAGCAGAATGACAGGGGAGAGACAAATTTGTTGAATAAAGTCGTTATTTTTGTTTTGTTTTTGCGCACAAAAAGTATTTTCGTTGCTTCGTAATATTAAGGTTGAACCACTGTAGTCACGTTGACTATTTTAACGACATCTTTAATAACTTTTTAGAGGTCAAAATGCACAATGATATTGCTGCCTATGTGTGGATCAGATACCCTCAGATTTCAATAAAAAATATCTTAACTTGTGTTCCGAAGACAAACAAAGGTCCTACGGGTTTGGGACAACATGAGGGTGAGTACCTAATGACAGAAATTTCATTTTTGGGAGAACTAACCCTTTAATGACAGACATTTCAATTTTGGGGAGCAACACAAACCGACCAATCACAACAAACTTCCTGACCTCTTCTCACAACAACTTGCATCATATAAACAGCCTGAAAAGATGGATTTCCATTTAATATTATGATGAGCATGTGCATGATTATGGAAATGATGAAGATTATGTTCAAAATGTATAATAGACAGGCATCTTAGGACTCATTAGTGCAGTTTCTTTGAGGCAGGTCAGGAAATAAAAGTTACATTTTGGTGTGCTCGACTGATGCAATACCATCCCAAAAGTCCCGGCCAAAATTTTCAGACATACTAAGGTCAGGGCCAGGGGTCTCAAAAAACAATACACTATATTTCAGAGTGGGCTTATCAATCTGGGGAAACTTCCTCCCGCAGTTTTCAACAGCCGCTAGTGATGCTGTGCCTGCAGACTGCAGGTAAACACAAGTAAACAGTCTGGTGTTCCCAAATTATTTTTAGAACTGTTATAAGCAAAATTCCTAAAATGTCTAGTTAAAAAGGAAAAAAAAAAAGATAGTGAAAGTGCCATTAAACAAGCAATTCACTACTCATATCATATTCACCGGAGTAAAGTCGAGAAAGAAATTGAGAGGCACATCATTAGCATATAACTCACCTGCCCATCTCCAACCAGTGGACAAGAGAAAACATACTGGAGCTGGAAGACGATGCTGAAAGCCACGTCCCTCATCATCTTCAGCTCCACACTGCCACGAAGAGACAGTCCATCACTGCAGGAGAGAGAAAGCAGAGTTTGACATCACGGAAATATCAGAGCTCGGCATGGAATCTTGTGTAATGAACCTACACACCCACACTGACCCAGAAACACAACTAGTCAAGTGACATTCATTAACACAGGTGTCTCAGTTCACTGTTTTATGTGTTAGGAAAGCTCAGCATCAATTCCATAGTGATGAATCTATTATAGATTTGGCAGACTACTTCTTTATAAAGGCTATAAAGAAATGAAAACTTTTATTCAGCAATGGCACATTAAATTGATAAAAAGTGTAAAGAGTAAAAGCATGTATAATGTTACAAAATAAATGCTGTTCTTTTGAACGTATTACAGTTTCCAAAAACATATTAGACTGGAGTAATGGCTGCTGAAATATAATTTGTAATAACATTCAATATTACATAAGACACTTCTTTTATATAAAAAAAAATGGTAGTGTATGTAATTATAGAATTTTTAGAAATTCTAATTCGAGGAAGAAAACAGCTATGCCATATTAATTTGACAAATGGGGTTTAGAAACGGGAAAGAACAGCAATTTAGCAGGAACTGTACACAAAGTTTTGAGCTAAAAAATTTGGTTTTCTATGTCGAGTTTAATGCTTGTGCAACATTAGAATATAACTATTATCATTCTAACATGGTAAGTTGTTCAAATTGCATTTATTTTTCATAACTTTTTTTTGTTTCTATGACTGATTCTGTAGTCATCACATTATAGTCTGATTCTGAATCTCAAAAAAGCCTTTATGATTGCAGCTTATTACATAAGCAGTTACAGGCTACAGAGGAAAAAGTACACAGCATCTTAGATGAACCCACAGCACAGTACAAAATATTAAAACTTCAAAATGAGGTTCACATCGCTTTTTCCATACAGGAAGACAAAGAAAAAAGTGATGAAATTGAAACAGGACTCAAAAAAGTTTGTTTCAGACAGCGTTACTACAAGGTGTTGAAATTCCCAAATTTCATGTTCAAACTCTCATCTACAAACTGGAAGGCTGGTGTCAGATCGTTTGCATCATTCTTGACAGGTTTTCACACACTCACATAGACACATTTGCTGCCGTCATCACAGCGGTGTTGTTGAGAAGAACGTGCAGTAAAAGTTTTTAGTGCTAACGTCTCCATAATTACACCCAATTTCTCTCTCTTATAAAGGGCAGAATGTGATGCTCCACTCTCTCAGACACCTAATTTCTCTCATTGGGTAATTATAGACCTCTTTCTCTCACCGCACATGAACGGTGCTTGTGACTTGTTCTGTGAGATCTCACATGGCAGTGACTCTGTGGTGGTGGGGGCTGGGATGGAGGAGGGTTTTTTTGCAGCAGATGGAGTGAAACAGACATCAACAATCAAACCCTCGTTCTCATTTGCGTTGTACTGCAGCGGCTTATCAGCGTTTTAATTAAACGAAGAGTGCAGACACGAGAAACCTTAATTTAGAAAGAAGAACTGTTTTTAATACTTTCTGGAAAAGATGCTTTTAAATATTTAACATCCAGAGAGAAAGTGTGTAAATCACCCTAAAAATCCATATTTGATAAGGACTGTGTTGAATAAGAGATGGAACTGGGATGAAAACCAACGAGGTGAGGAGAGGACACGGGGATCTCTGCTGGGTAAGCACAAGGGAGAAGAACCAGTGTGGGTTTGAGAGTTAAAGACAGATGCAGCATTAGACTGGAGGAGGCCATAGAGAGACACTGGAGCTGTCTGACAGTAGAGTGTTTATATTAAAGAAATAATTCTTCCAAAAATGAAAATACTGAACTCATTTACACGCCCTCATGTTGTTCCAGAACAAGAAATGCTTGTGTTCTTGGGTGTAATACAAAATAAGATATTTTGAAGAAACTAGGAGCTGCTGTGTTTCCCAACAATGAAAGCATTTCTGTCAGGACCCCTATCGTCAAATATGATTGATAATGCATAAAGTTTGTATTGCAGCCTAGCATGGATAAGAGCAGGGAGACCAGCAATAACCCCATATGGATGCTGTGATAGGCGTCGTATTCCTATAGGTTGACGCGGGTCAGCTGATGTGAACTTGACTGACGTGACATGCCAGAACTGACGCTAACGCTGGATATTGTGCTATCAATAATTAAATGTAATAATATTTACACAAATGTATTCATTGTTATTTTATTATTAATGTAATAATAGTTCACAATATTACTGTTTGATCTACTAAATGATGCATTAAATTGCATAAATTAAATGTGCATGCGCAAATGAGATTTGAGAGTTATAGAGCAGTTGCAGATTGTAAAAATTCAATTAAATAAAAATATTTTGATTAACTGTTATTTAAATTAAATAATATTTAATTATTAAATTATTTTAATTAGAATATTCAGTTTGCTCTGCAAACAAAGCTATTATATGGCTTTAGAAAACTTGAAAGCTGGCAAAATATTATGTGCGAACCACTTTTATAGTGATTTCTGTCGGTTTCAAGGTCTGACAGCACCTGGGCACTGCTTGATTTCATTGTGTGAAGAAAAGCAGTGTGAATATCCTTCGAAATGTCTCTTTTTGTGTTCCTTTAAAAAAAGAAATCAATACAGAAACAACATGAGGGTGAGCAAAATAATTTCTGGATTATGAGACCATCGAGCACAAGCCAGGAAGACACAGATCAATCAATGATCTCTTTATAGACAGTAGTATGAGAATTATGACCGTCGTAGTAGCTGTAGCTGAAAAGAAAAACAGATCATTAAAGATCCAGGATATCTGGCATAAAAGAATTTCAGTAAAACTGTATGCAACTGGAAGTGAGATCCATGGAAGTATGGCAACATTTCTCAGAATTACAGGAAATTAGTGGACCAGATGGAATGACTACTCACCTGAGTTTGTCCGTGGAGGTCTGCCTGAAGCTGCCGCCTGAGCTGGCTCCACGAGCCTTGGCCGCTCCGCTCCCTCCGGCCTCACGTTCCAGCACCAACACATGAGGCTTCTCCACCCAACCCCAGCCGTTATGAACCCCAACCAGCAGCCTGCGCTCCTGCACCACAACCGAGCGTCCCTCCGCACCTCTGTTCTGATCAAGAAAACAAACACGTGATGGGATTTCAAAAGCCATTCTGATCAGAAAACATTTATGCATAATTACAGGAACATGTGTTAGCACAGACACGTGAGAGGAATTCCATGTATGTTCTGCCATAGAGGGGAGTGTGTTTGGCAGGGCCTGTTAACATTTAATCCTCAGAGGAGGTATAGGAATGGAACGTGCAGATTGCTTTTGAAAGCTGCACAGTTCCGACAACTCTGTGCTGTAAAGTGAGAGAAGCATGTAAGCTCTATTGATCCGTTTTGTCCTCGAGCCTGAATCTGAATGGCATTTCTCTTGTAAGCAGAGAGTGTAGAAGTTGCAGGGAGAAAATATACAGAGAATGAAACGTACTGACTCAAAGAAAGCAAAGAAAGTCATGAGGCAAATATTTTGCAATATGCCCTGAAATGATAGAATGTGATAAAAGTCACATTAACGAAGACAGCTAATTGGATTTTATATTTATGTTTTTATGTTTCGTGGTAGTTCCACCCAAAGTCAAATTTAATTGGTCCAAAATCCAGCACATACACATTTGGATCTGTGAGATTTTTTGGTTTTGAAACAACTCTCTTATGCTCACCAAGTCAGCATTTATTTGATCAAAAATACAATTATTCCAGTGATGGTAAAGCTGAGTTTTTAGTAGCCATTACTCCAGTCTTCAGTGTCACATGATCCTTCAGAAATATGCAGAAAAATATTTCTCATTATCAATGTTGAGGAACCTTTGATACTTTTCTTCAGGATTCTTCGATTAATAGAAAGTTCAAAAGAACAGTATTTATTTGAAACAGAAATTTTTATCAACCTTATAAATGTTGTTCGTGTCACTTTTGGCCAATTTAATGTGTCCTTGCTGAATAAAAGTAGTAACTTGCTGACCCCAAACATTTGAACAGTATAGTGTTCAAGTATACTTTATTTTAAACACATGGCTGTTAGTTTGTCATTTTGTGTAGCATTTTGCTTTCAGTAAGCTCAGGAAAAATTACTCAATGCTGGAAACCTGATTCATCCCTCTAGTTTAGACTAAACAGAATTTTATATTGGATTATTGCGGTATTGGGGAACCTTCTTTGAAGCTGTAGCTACCAAACAACAAACTATTTATAATTGAAAGTAATTAAATTACATTTAAGGCAATGGTTCTTAATCCTGGTCCTGGAGGAAGCACTGTTCATTTTGGATGTCACCCTTACAGTTACACACCCAGTTTAATCTTAACGCCCCTACTGTTGAACTAATTATGTAAATCGGGTGTGTTAGATAAGGGAGACATAAATAAATGCAGTGATATTCCAGAATCACAATGGAAAACCACTGAAATAGTTGTCCAAATTACAGTAGGTCTCAATTAGGGTGACAGCATTAAACTTGAACAGATAAACAGATAATATGACACTAAATATAACCAATAAATGAGTTATTTATTTAACTTAACATTTCTTAAATTTTGTGCAGGGACTAGAATCTATGGATCCTTTTTTAACCAGTTAATTGAAATAAATTGTGTGAACAGATTCTCAAAAATAAAATGTGGTGCACAAACAAAAAAAACTGTAATATAGCATTTTTTTTCCTGCTAAGTTCTTTATTGGCATCTAAGGATCTACAAAGAACCTTTTAACATCCATTGACCTTTTCCATTGCACAAAAGGTTCTTTATAGTGGAAAGTTTCTTTAGATTATTAAAATGTCCTTCACTCAAAAAAAAAAAAAAAGGTTCTTTTAAGAACTGTCCCATGAAAGGTTCCTTTATGGCATCACAGCGAAAACCCCCTTTTGGAACCTTGAATTTTAATGTACATTACTTGTTGGGGTAAAAATAGCTTGAAAAAAAAAAAAACAACAAAAAAAAAAAAAAAACACTGTTTTCAAAACAGCTGAACAACTTGCACACTACTGAAAAAATGCATATAGTTATAGGTGCACTATGTAGTTTTTTATGTAGCTTGATGATGCCAAGTTTGAGCGCAGTATCTTGGGACATTTGGTCCTCACCTCACAACCGGTGGAAATAAATCGGGATAGGACTCAGGCAGAAATCATGTTCATGGATGCAATTGTTAACGTTACTGTAGTATGAAGCAGAGCAGGACTGAGTGTTGTGGGAGCTGAACGAGGCCGCTGGAGCAATTGCTGATGAGAGACGAACGTAACACACGCCTCGCGAGCAGCTGAACTTTTATTAAAGGGTTAGTTCACCCAAAAATGAAAATTCTGTCATTAATTACTCACCCTCATGCCGTTCCACACCCGTAAGACCTTTGTTCATCTTCAGAACACAAATTCAGATATTTTAGTTGAAATCCGATGGCTCCGTGAGGCCTTCATAGGGAGCAATGACATTTCCTCTCTCAAGGTCCATAAAGGTACTAAAAACATATTTAAATTGGTTCATGTGAGTACAGTGGTTCAATATTAATATTATAAAGCGACAAGAATATTTTGGGAGAAATTGATTTAAATATGTTTTTAGTACCTTTATGGATCTTGAGAGAGGAAATGTCATTGCTTCCTATGCAGGCCTCACTGAGCCATCGGATTTCAACTAAAATATCTTAATTTGTGTTCTGAAGATTAACAAAGGTTTTATGGGTGTGGAACGGCATGAGGGTGAGTAATTAATGACAGAATTTTCATTTTTGGGTGAACTAACCCTTTAAGCCACAGTCGTCAGCGCCGCTTCCGCTTTTCCAGTCATGAGTATGAGGTAATGCAGCTCTGTTTATTATATTAGGTACATTTGAGTGTGTTAAAAATTATGTTATAACGTTACTCTGCGCGTTCGCTTAGTGGCTGCCAAGAGACACTTGTTACACACTGCAGTAAGCTAGATCGATTTTAGAATATCATATTAAATGGATGGCTTGTGTAGATTAATATCATGCAATTAATTTTAAAACGTAATGTATGATGGAGAAAATGCTGTATTACTGTTACTAAAAATAAAGCTGCATCTGATTATGCTATGTTAGCTACTTCACAAAATAGTGTTTTTCTCTTAGGCATGGTACTCGCAAAAAAAAAAAAAAATCAAGAAAATTAGATTTAAAAAATAAGACTAAAGTATACATATAACAATAGTTTTCTGTCTATAAATGTAACCAAACAGTTGTTCCCTTGTCTATTAAAACATGTAATATATTAAAGCGTCTTTATTGTAGAAACGGAAACCGAGGGTAACGTGAATATGACGCAAATGACAGGCGATCTCACCACTTGCCCCGGATCCTTGGTTAAAATAGTAATTTTCTCACGATTTACAAATAGTTGGAAACATTTAGGATATTGTAAGTACTCAACTGAACAAAATATATAACACTGGCCTAGTGGTTTTTGAATATTTTACTGCAAAAATTTTTACATATTGCAGCTTTAAGTTAGTAGTTTCAGTTAGTTTCTCCCCAGCACTGGAGTTATGACTTCAAAACTGTCCTAGCAAAATCCAGAAGAAGTCTGATAGATGTCCCTTCCTGTTACATAAACCATCACAGGTACATGCACCCCAGTCTCCGAAAACTGTCACCAGTTGCTAAATATTGGGGGGTGCATCTCCAAGACCAGCAGCTGTCTTTGTAAGTCAGTGTCCAGACATGTTTACAATAACACATCAATTAAACGACAGCCTGCTGCCATTGTGTGGAGACTCTTGGCAGACACCTGGTGTTTGGAAGATGCATGGGCTCTGAGACGGTGTGGCAGCAGCAGTCAGATATTATTAATTGCAGCATTACAGAGGATCTGTAAAAGAAGGTATGGAACTAACAGCTTTTCTCTCTCACTTCTCCTCAGGGTGAGAGTCGCATCTATCTGCTTAGGCCTCCCACTCACCGCTCCTCCGATTAGCATATCAATTGTGTGCAGTGTTTTATATGCAGGCCTACAAGAAGCAGTCCGCGCGTATCCCACTTTACGCCGTGAATCACCCAGCTACTGCGGCGACCATCAGAGAACCTCTAAAATCTTTCTTTTAAAGTGGATGTAATGCAATTTTGTGCCCAGTTCACGGCTTAATAGGTCAGATCTGCACATTTCTATGAGTCTGATGGGTTCTTGCCAGTGATATAGATGTGAATGATGACTTGAGAGGTACATCATGTTTGTTTTTATGCGATAAATACATTGAGACTAAATGTCTTTCTGTAAAATGTCATCTGCTGTTTAAACACAAAGCTAAGACTGAAAAAGAAATACTTCATCCAACATTCTATTATCATTTACTCACCCTCATGTCATTCCAAACCTGTATGACTTTCTTTGCTCTGTAGAGCAAAAAAGGAGAAGTTTAGCAAAATGTTCATGCTGCTCTTCTTGCATACAATGAAAGTAAATGGTGACCAGGAGCTGCCAAGCTACAAAAATATAGTTTTCTGGAGCCATAGTAGGGCTGGGCGACAAAATGACAGTGATAATTATCGTGATATCATTTCTTTTAATTTTCACTATCACCTTCAATCTCCACCTTATTTGCTAATTTGCATTCAAAGAATTGTTTTTTGCACTTCTGATTAGATACTATGTTTCACTGACTCTGTACTTGCAAGAATACATTGAAATTTATATAAATCATAACGTAATAATTGTAATAATCAATTGTACTGAATTGTAATAATGTCAAAATATTACTGTTTTACTGTGTTTTTGATCAAATAAATGCAGCCATGATGTGCATAAGAGACTTTCAAAAACATTCAAAAAAATCTTACAGACCCCAAACTTTTGAACATTAATGTACTTATTCACATTTATATCACTAGCAAGAACCCAGATTTTTAATTTTTGGGTGAACTTTCCCTTTTATAGCTTTGTGATCTACCAGGGATGTAATAAAAACATTCAAGATACAGTAAGATACGTACAATTTTAAACACTGGTCAATGAAAAGCCGATATTGATCAATTAATTTTCTGGTTGTGACCCTGTGAAATACAGCAATTTTTGGTGCCTTCTAAGACTTTACTTTTGGTCAACAGTCTCAAATCACTTGTGGGCAACATGACAAATCTGAGGTCCAATTATCTGGAAGAACACTGTGAGCCGAGAGAAACACAGTACTCCAGAGACATTATATTCAGCAATTATTTATTTCAGCAATGGAAGGGGCTATGCCTGTTTTCACGAACAAAAGTGTTCTCAGTCGAGAGAGATAATTAAGTAATTAAATCACGTAGCAATGTGCCTGTTTTCAGCAAATACATGCAACACAAAGCCCTCAGGTGATGCAGCCCAGCGTAGCGTTCGATTGCGTGACTGCGAAAGGTCGGTGGGATGGCTTACAGGCTCTGCCGGACAGACAGCACACAATAATGTGGGAATTAACAGTCCCAATTTGAAGAACACAGGGATTAAAACTTCAGGTCATGGAATTTATTGCCTCCTCCCCTCCAGGTTATAGTTATATTAACATCATTGTAATTGTGCAAGCATAAGTCAATGAAACACAGTTAGCATCTAACCAGAAGAGCAAAAACAATTATTTCAGTGCAAACTGAAATATATTCTTTAAAAGACAATTAGAATTTTTTGTAACAATAAAAAAAAGTCTTCACTGTCACTTTTTTGATACATTTTTAATTAAATATAAAATAGTTCTTTATTATAGATTTAAAAAATAATAATAATAATCTATAAAGTGCCTTCAGTAGGTTTACTTCTCTCTTTATCCATGGCTTCTGATTAGGGTGTGTTTAATTTGTCTGCACTTAGTTATCTTTGTCACTCCTTTCCATTAAAAACCAAATTAGCTGCAACAACAAGCAAGAAGCTGAGCCACTAACCACACAGTGATGAGACAAGTATGTCACCATGGCTTAAATCCCATCAAATGAGCTTTGTGTACCAATGTGTATGTATATCACTGCCAATTTACTCCCTGGAGAATGACACAAGTGACGTATGTGTGTCAGAAGAAGCATACACACCAGCTCACTGCAACAAGTTGATAACAATATAATGATATATAATTAGCGCAATATGTTTTGACGCTGAACTAAACAACACACTCTACTTTAAACACAAACAGGCATAGAGTGTAATGCATTACAGATTTAATTAGATAGTTCACCCCAATTTATTTTATTTTATTTATTTTGTTTACCCTTGTGTAACTCAAACCTGAAAGACAAAACAGGAAAACAACAAATCTTTAAGAATGCACTCGTCACATTTTTCAATGCAATTGCAATGAATGGGGACTGGAGCTTTCAAGCTTCATTTGTGAAATACATAACAAATGTTTGGGATCAGTAAGAACTTTAAATGTTTCTTTGAAAGTATCTTATGCTAACCAAAACTGCATTTATTTGATCAAAACTACAGTGAAAACTGTAATATTGTGAAATATTATTACAATTTAAAATAAATATTTTCTATTTTATATATTTTAAAATTCCTGTGATGGCAAAGCTGAATTTTCAGCATCATTACTCCAGTCTTCAGTGTCACATGATTCTTCAGAAATCATTAATATACTAATACTAATATGCAAATAATATGCTGATGATGTTCTTGTTATTATCAATGTTGAATGTTGTGCTGCTTAAGTAGAAACGTTTTGTTTTGTTTTGTTTTTTGTTTCGTTTTGGGGTTTTGTTTTGTTTTTTGTTTTGTTTTTTTTGGGGGGGGGGGGGATTATTTGATGAAATAGAATAAAAAAAGAACAGCATTTATTGGAAAAGAAATATTTTGCAACAACTAAAATCCATATTTTCATTTTCAAAAGTCCTTATTTTATCAATTTAATGCTTTTTCACTTCAATAAATCTCACTAATCTACTGAATTTTTGGACTGTAATAATGTACATATATTCCAAGTCTTCTGATACCATACGATAGCTTTGAGTGACTGATAATTAGTTAGCTAGTCATTCACTGATAACCGCTGGGACCACATCATTGAGTCAGTGAGCTGAAATAGAACTGAATCAGGTTCAGATTGGTTTTATGAACTGGAACAGCTGATTCATTGAATATATCCAACTCAAAAGAATTATTTGTTCATGAATTGGACATCACTACTTCTCTCATGCAGAGTTGGAAAGTACCTGGAAACCATACTTGAGTAAAATACAGATACCTTACAGCAAAAATGACTCCATTACAAGTTACAAGTGACGAATTCCAATACGACTTGACTATCTGGTTTTAACAGAACATATGTATTTTGTATTTTGAACATAAGTACTTTAGCCCACATACAAGTACAAGTACTTGTATGTGGGCTAAAAGATGGACTAGTCCTCAACACCTAAGAGACCAATAATACTAGTGAAAAACAAGAAAGCGCTGATTTGTGAGGAGGGCAATCATGTTTATTTTATAAAATCAAAATAAAACAGTACACCTCAATATTGCAATAAATCAAGGTCGACAAAACAGCCTCTTAAACTTACAAACACAGTCACAGTTAAGCTCAAGTGTTTAAAAAGGGCATAAGCAAACCAATATCGTTCAAAAAGGTCTCGACTTCAACATAACAGATTAAAATTAAATAGTCAAAACCTCATCACCGTCTACAGCCATGTCTTCATCTCATATATGAAACATCTGCGATTCACAATTACCTGATAATGCACTCCCATTCATGTAATGTATCCTTGACAAGTTTGGGTGAGTAGGGCAAAACACACAAGATCTAGTACCTTCAATGCCCTGTAGATGTAATTTCTTTTGTATCAGAAATAAACTGCTGCAGAAAAAGTTAGGTGTCATGCAAAATGTATTGGCGTAAAGAGTACATTTACTTATTCAAAAATGTAGTGAAGTTGAGAGTAAAAGTTGCTAATATCTTTGATACCATCTTTGTATCTTTGATACAAAGTAGCCAAAAAGATACTCAAGTACAGTAACTTATTACATTTTCTCAAATAGTTTACACCAATGCTCTCATGAATGCAGCAAGGAGAGCTAGTGTCATGATTTTCAGTTCATCACACAAACCTATTGTATGACTTTAGAAGTTTTATGGATTTTTTGATACTTTTCTTTCATTATGAAGCTTAAAAAGCTCATCCTCATTCATTTCCATTATATAAAAAGTTTAACAGAAGAAAAAAAAAAAAGAGTATCACGCAAGTTTGGAAAGACATGAGGGTGAGTAAATAATGACAGTATTACTACTTTTAAAAACACATGACGGATAGACAGAAAGTCAGGACAGAGACAGAAAAACAAAGGATAACGCGAAAGAGATAAGCATGGAAAACGAGCCTGTCTGCAGCTTATCTCAACACATCGGCAACAGAAATATCTTATTTCTGTTTCATACTCTTGTCCTTTTTTTCCCTCTCACTCTCCTTTTTGTCTGCTCTCTGTGCTGTCACAGATTTCGCTTCCTGTGCCCAAAATATGAATATTTTAGAGCTAAGAAGCTTAAAGGGAACAATGAAATGGCCTGAAGTTAAATCATACCCCATTTCCAGCTTCACAGTGCAAAAGAGTGTGGCTGAGTGAGAGAGAGAGAGAGACTGAAGGAGAAGGAAAGCGAGGGAGGAGAATCTTTTCTGAGTGATGAATGCAGCGCAGTGTATCTCAAAGTAATGACAAAGCTTATCCTCTTTCATTGGCCTCTGTTTCTCATCTGTGAAATTTCTGGACTCTGCGGGTCACGCATCATCTAGCCCAGCATCCGTGACAACAGGCCCTTTAACAGACAAGGCTAGCAACAAGGATGGAGAAATATTACTGTGAATTGAACAAAATGCACAAAAGATGAGAAGTTTATATGGAACGAGCAAAAGTTTATACTAAGACTAGTGCCAAAGTATACGAAAAAAAAACAAAGACTGTTTTGATTTTGCATCCGTTTATGTGGTTGTATCACACTAAGGCATTTCTTCGCACGCAAAAAAAGAGAGCTGGTTAAAGTCCCCTCGCTCCAAGAGTTCTGTATTTGTTTCTTGATTTTTTGGGGGGTATTTTAGTTTGCAGGGAATATATGTGCTCCCATTGGCATCACAAGCAGCAAATTCAGCCTCAAACCAAAATGTCTTTGATGTTTTTGACGGTGGAATCAGAACAGAAGACTTAAAAATAGAAACAGCTGCGTTTGAATCTTCATGAAAGACTTCAATGCTTTCTAAAAGAATATCACTTATTTAACTCGTGTGTGGGTTGGATCACAATGTCATGGCGTAAAATGACAACCGACTTTTCTCTTATTTCACCTCAGTCTTGATAGTCTTTTTTTTTTTTTTAAATCAAAGTTGCTACAAAGGCCATTCAAATAAAAAAAATAAAAAAGTAGGACTTTCGCAAGTAGCACTATCACTTTGACAATACTCACGATTAACTGTCACCAATATGAACAAAAGCACTAACAATTCCACTAACAAGAGGTATAGAAGAAGAAATGCAGCCCAGCAAATTGATTTTAAAGAACCTGCTGTGTGTTGAATAGTCTGGTTCAGGCGAGTGATTGGGAAGGTCATTTAAACCAAATATAGGAATAATAGCAGCAAGAAGAGACAAGCTCTGGAAGGGTGAGGGTCATCATCCCATTCAGACTCAAGAAATGAAGAGGGTTTTTTTCTCCTGAAAAATAAAATTGGTTTCTGAAGGTTATTTCTTTGTAGTGAGCAGATTAAATGAATAGAAAGTGTCTGTTATTTTCAGGGAGGAGGGGGCGTAACTGTAGAGTGCAATCAGCATTTATTGAATACCTGTGGGCTGATGATCGAGGGATGGAGTTTCACTGTTTCGTCCGTTGAGGAGTGACTAATTTTATTAATGAAAAATTATACACCAAATAAAACCTTTTTTATATAAGCAACACCAAATTTATTTACTGGGATGGTTGTCCCCTACAATGCCAGCTCTGTGTATTTAAAATAAATAAAATTGATTCTTTTGTTTAGATAATTGCAAAAAGAAAGATTTTTTTTTTATAAATAAAATAACATTTTAAAAAAGTGGATGTGAAAACTTATTAACAGTTTATCAAAAACATATCACATAGTGACAGAGCCATTGGTTTCTTTAATCGATAATCAATTACATTACTGTGGCAGCAAACTATACTTATGGAGTTGAAGGGGAGCGTGAACAATTTACATAACTCTGACACAAAAGAGTTCTTTGGTCAGCAAGTTCTTTGAAAATCATAAAAGGGTCTGACTAAGCTATTGACTTCTGCGAAACGGCAATGCGGTCGAAAGAACTCTGAGTCAAGGGTAAGTCAGAGAACAAAGACGAGCTTCCTTATATTAATTTGAATCTGCACTGCAGCTCTTCCCACATAATAGACATTTAATGGCTTTCATAAAATGTACAATAAAATTTATTGGGATTTATTGACAAATGACTTGTGAAAGAGCCAGGAGTAAAGAGAAAATTATCCAGGGTATAAACAGGGACATAACTAAATTGATGTGTAAATGCTTAAATAACCAAAAGATAATTACTATTAACCCTTAAGCTGCAAGTAATGATTTCCACAAAAAGTTTTCCACTGGAAATTGAAAATAAGGAAGCAATGATTAATTCTTCTCCTAAATATGTTTAAAATTATATGCTTTAATGAAGACCTAATGTGAGTACTGTGACCATAAAAAACTCAAGCAAAATTTGTTCAAAGTGATTTTAGCATGTTGCTATTTGGGTTGCTAGGGTGTTTTTATTAAGGCTGGGACAATACATCGATTCTCGATACAAAGAATCTGGAGCGACTCTGATATTTTCCGATGTACCATGATTCTCTGTCAAATCGATTCTGAGCTTAGTTCTTAAAAGCAGATGGCACTATGTGCTTTAGAAACACCCGTACTCTGCTTGCTTCCAGTTCCTTTACACACAGCACTTAAACCCAAAATAATCATTCATAAAGTTTGAAAATGTTGAAGGGAATTACATTGGTGTTCGCTCTGAGCTGTGTTTATATTAATCTCGTGTCATAAAAGCATTCTGAGCCGATGTGTATATTTAACCGCTTATATGACTCAGCCGAACGCACGACCGTTGTCCAGCATTCTTGTTCATGAGCATTTGAGTGTGCGGTTAAAAACTAGCCTAGAGCGCCATCTGCTTTTAAAACTAAGCTCAGAATCGATTTGAGAGAGAAAATATCAGAATCAATCCAGAATCATTGTATGGCGAATTGAGAATCGATGTATTGTCCCAGCCCTAGTTTTTTTGACTGAAATCATGAATGTAAATGTGTATAAATCTTCCCCAATTTTGTCCAAAGCTTGTCAAAGGTATTAAAAGGCATCTGGATCACATGGGATGCTTGAAATCAGTATTAGGGTGTCACATATCACATATTATACATTTTCCCATGAAAGTAGCTGGGAAAACTTTAAGAGAGGGTTAGAAATACAGCACGACACAGAATGAATGACACTGAAATCCAGCAAATCAGAGCATTGAGAAGAACATTGCTTACGGCAGAAAAACACTGAGATCCTTTGTTAACACTGAAGCCCCTATGAAAGTAACAGGAGGAAGTGAGTTATATCAATACGCCTGCTGCAGAGTCACAGACAGCGAACACACATTTTATGCACACAAGATCTATCACTGGATTCATTGATGTTTGCAAGATTTGTGGCATTAAAAGTTCGTTAGATATTAAAAATGCATGTTTGCTGAATGCAGACAGTATATGAATAAAGTATTATAGCATTTGCCTTTCAATTATTAGACAGAACTGTTAAATAAAGACGGGAGAATGAGAGCTAATGTGCGTCTGTGCTCAGGGTTTTCAGCGCTGTCAAAATAAACACTTACCAGAAAAACTTATCAGCCAATGCCAAATATCAGCCAATAATATCAGCCTTTTCAATATATCAGCCAAACACTAGTATGAATGGATATTCATTTTGAGATTTGCTAAAGATTACATGTAGAGTTGGCATGAAATTGTGTATCAAAGTGAAACGGCTTCTCAAACAAGAAAAAAGTAGGGTATTGGACTTGATTTTGTCCATCGAGAATTGATTGCATGGTTGTGGTTTGCAATTGCTGTGATCTCTTGTGAGTGACAGGTCAAAAACACATCATTAGAGAAGAGATATTGTTGCAAGAGGGAGGGGGACGTTATTTTGATTACCAATTACAAGGGCACATGAATTTAAAAAAAAAAAGAAAATAATTATGTGCATGGATAAATCATTTATAATAAACACTGCAATATTCCATTAGAAGAATTGTGTATTTTGATTTCATGTTGAATTTAACCATATCATTAATTTATTAGCAACAGTTTTAATTATTATTTAGTATAGTTTATACCACAGCTAAGTGCTCAGATGAGGTTTTGTGATTTCAGTGCACATCTAAAAGTTTAGTAGCATTTGAAAAGTGGGTTTATCACAGACTGCATCTTCCTTATGCTTATGAGGATCCCAGCATGCCTTCAGAAAGAGCAGAATGAATGCAGTTATATATCATATCTCAGGCTTTAAAAGAGATTGTGAGTTTGTGTGTGCCCACACTGAGAGAGTGTGCTGGCTCAAACTGCGATGAGTCATGCAGGAAGTGTAACAGCAGTATCATTAGCATGTTATCCACATCCGCCCACTCAGCCTCTCTCACACACACAGAGACACACACACACGCACACACAGCTTTCAATTGTTGCAGCTGACAAACACCTCTCATTGATGATGCTAATCATTGCCCTCTGCTAAGCAGTACATCAACAAATGACACAAATGCACACACAAAATATACAAACGCAGTTGCCAAACACAAAAATGTTCCGCACCAATATGAGAAAATAGCTTAAACCTCCAGCAGCCAACCTTTTATGTAGCCAGTCAAAAAAAGCACCCAAAAGTTAGCCAGAGGCTCAGAAACGGATAAACCAGATAATGCTAGATGGGGAGATTCAGCTGCTGCCAACTTCCCTCAACATGGAGGGGCTCTTTACATTCATACAAAAGGTCAATAATTCAGAGGAGAAGGAGCTTCAGAAAGTGTTAAGTTGGGGCAGCAATGGACTAAGTAGTGTCTTAAATTGAAAATTCATTAATGGAAAAGCACTATGGTAACAAGTCTTTTCACATTTTATTCTCTGAACACTGAAAACAGTAATCAAACATCAGCAGTAATGCAATGATAAAATCTGAGACCACCGTAGCCATTTATTGAGCACTGCGCTTCAGACAGATTCAATTTAGTCTTATTGTGTTCTTTTAGACCATCTTCGCATGTCACTCATATCTAATTGAATAACTGTGTGCAGCTTTTAATGTAAAAAGTAAAAAGAGGTATTTTCAAAACATCTAGTCAATAAGCTAAATCAAAGTTTAATCAACGCTCGGTATAAAATTAAACAGAAGTGAAATTAAAAAGATAAAATCTTGCAAGAATGTATGAAGGAATTATTGAAAATTGTAATGCGGGGAAAAACTGTTGGATTTTTCATATTACTCAGAATCCAATCTTTAGACGAAACTCGCTGTCAGATCAATGGAGTGTATGCAGCTCCCTCTGCCGTGACTAAGTTCGTATGTTTCCTCTGTGCTTATATTTTTATGTACGATTTGAATTTACATAGGTTGTATAAGGTTTTTTGAGGCAGGTCTGAAAATAAATATCTAGACAAATAGCCCAGATTCACCAGGCTTTGCCAAACTGTGAGCAAAAATAGCAATGATAATTGAGAAGTCTTCAAGCTTTGGGCCAAGGCTTATTTTTACGCAGCTGCTAGCAAGTACTGCTCTCAAACAGGATGAAGATAAAGATGAAGATGAGGGCATAGATATGGATGAGGAGAAGGATAAGGTCAAGGATGAGATGAGGATAAGGAAAGAGATGAGGATAAGGGAAAAAGATGAGGAGGAGAAGAATGAAGAGGACAAGAACAGGACTTAACAATAAGGGTGTTTTCTGCTTGCCAGTAGTTCAGATTAGATCAAATGGCAACATTTTTTATGAATTGCCTTGCAAATGTGTTCACACCCCTTCATTTTTTTTACACATTTTATTGCTACCTTATGTTAAACTAATTTAAATTACTCTTTTTATTCACATCAACCTACACTTCGTACACCATAATGACAAGGCAAAAAAGATGTTTTGTGACAATTTTAAAAAATGTACTACAAAAGGAAAAACTGATACAAGTACATTGCATAAGTAACCTTTAACTAAGTGTTTAATTGAACCACCTTTACAGCCTCAGGTCTTTCTTTTTGGGTATGATGCAACAAGCTTTGCACATCTGCATTTGGCGATTTTCTGCCATTCTTCTCTTCAGGTCCTCTCAATCTCAGTCAGGTTGGATGGGGACCGTCGGTTTCTCCAGAGATGTTCGATTAGGTTCAAGTTCGGGCTCTGGCTGGGCCGCTCAAGAACATTCACCGTGTTGTCCATAAGCCACTCCTGCATTGTCTTAGCTGTGGGTCATTGTCCCATTGGAAGATGAACCTTCTGCCCTGTCTGAGGTTCTGAACGCTTCGGACTAGGTTTTCATTAATTCTATCTCTATTTTGCTGCACTGAGCTTTCCTTCTACCCTAATGAGTCCCCTAGTCCCTGGGGCTGAAAAACACCCTCAACAGCATGATGCTGCTACCACCACACTTTACTGTTGGGATGGTATTCTGCAGGTGATGAGCTGTGCCTGGTGTCTTTCATACATGATGCTTGGAACTGAGGTTCATCAGACCAGGGAATCTTGTTTCTCACAGTCAGAGAGTTCTTTAGGTGCTTTTTTGCAAATTCCAAGTGGTTTTTCATGTCTCTACATGAGGAGAGCCTTGAGTCTGGCCACTCTGCCATAAAGCCCAGATATGTGGAATGTTGCAGTAATGTCAGTCCTTCTGTAAGTTTCTCCCATCTCTATATACGATCATGGAGCTCAACCAGAGTGACCATCAGCTTCTTGGTCACCACTCTAACCAAGGCCCTTCTCCATTGATTGCTCAGGTTGGCAAGGAGGCCAGCTCTAAATTGGTTTGAAATTGACGCCATAGTTAATATTTACACCTGAGCAGGTAAAACTCATGGTTATGGTAAGAGGCATGATATTTCTGGAACACGCTCTAAGGGATTTGCCAATCATAACACACAGGGGCGAGCTAAACAATCAGAGCACATTTCATATTTCAGAAGGCTGGCCTTCATTGAAGCAGAAACTAAACGTAATAATGTAAAATAATAATGTAAAATATGTGTAAAATAATGTGTTTTTTTGAACAATCAAGCATGAAAACCTATTTTAGTACAGCCTAAAAACAAAATCAAGAATTTGTAACAGGGCATAATAGGACCCCTTTAACAAATGGAAAGTTGCTATAAAGAGTTACCACCTCATCGAAATCACTGTTAGACAATTTTAGAAGAAGACAAGTTTTAAAAGTTGACAGGCAAAATTTGCATCCAAATGTTACAGAAAACCAATTGTTAAAGTTTGCAAGGATACAAATGCATGTGCATGATCAAAAAAAAATAAATAGTTTTAGCATTGGCATAAAAGTAGAAGTGACAGTTCCACCAACTGACCAGAAACTCTCTTACATGTCCCGGGACCAACCGATCACCCTTATAGTTGAATTGGGGTAGCTGAGCCAATCATAAACCCACACTAATCTTTTCAAGAAGTCTAAATACATTTCAAGCACCTAAACTAGCATTGAACACGTACACAATATTTAAGTTGAAACCCTGGGTTCACACTATGGGGATCAATACTATAGAAAACAACAATCCCCTCATTTCCTTTTTCCTTCACCTGCCCAGATATACACACTTCTGACAGTTGGGGGTTTCATACATCTTTCACAGAGTGAGATGTGTTCAGAGCGTCAACAATATCCTGATGACAATGCATTGAGAGTCACACTCTCTAAAGGTCAACCACCCACATGAGGGCCAATTAGAGCCTGCTGTCAACTGCTATCACATGTGAATTATCACCTCAGAACTGCAGAGAAGTGACGTCAGACGAAGAGAGGGCACAGATTTTGATGAATATTCCCTCCCTCCATTCTCTCATACTATTTATCTTGATTTTCCTTTTTGTTTTCTGTAACCATTGTATCCATCTTTCTTGTTAACACAATGAAGAAAGTGCACCTTTTTTTATTCAAAGCTGCTTGCCAATCACAAATGATGGATTCATCTAATCACCTCTGACCCTGCTAAAGACCCTCTCGTGTACAGTAAATCTTTGAGCTGGAGGTCACCTGTCTGACTCATTCATCACATTTGTTTTGTTTTTTTTCTGAATAAATCAGAGATTAATATGTGCTGAGCATGAGAACACTTGACCTACGATGAGAACAAAAACATAATGAATTATTGATTGATCATATTGAAATCCCACATGTCTCTGTCAGATTTTGTATTTCAGTGACAAAGGAATTTAAAAAACACAGTACTTTATAAAGTAATCACAGCAAATATTAATTTGATATTTTATGTAATATTAATACTTAATAAGAATATATTATTATTATTATTATTATTAGCAAACACTAATTCACACTCACACGATTTTTATTTTCATATAAATTTTCTATAATTAATAAAGAAAGAAATACCAGTGCTTATAAGCAGCAAAAGAGTAGCGTTAAAGTTATGCATAGGTAAAGATTTTGAATGCTGAACATTCAGTAACTGTGCAAGTCAATAAGAGAGTTTCAATCTTAAAGGATTGGTTCACTTTCAAATAAAATTTTCCTGATAATTTACTCACCCCCATGTCATCCAAGAATTTCATGTCTTTCTTTCTTTCTTTCTTTCTTCAGTCAAAAAGAAATTAAGGATTTTTGATGAAAATATTCCAGGATTATTCTCCTTACAGTGGACTTCAATGGCCTCCAGATGGTTGAAGGTCAAAATTACAGTTTCAGTGCAGCTTCAAAGGGCTTTAAACGATACCAGACAAGGAATAATTGTCTTATCTAGAGAAACCATCAGTCATTTTCGAAAAAAATACAACTGTATATGCTTTATATAAACAAATGAACGCCTTTGTAAGTGCTTCCACCAAAACCGCATTTTCGTATTCTTCAAAAAGTTTACACTGTATGTTCTACGCCTTCCTTATTCTACTTATGTAACGAACGCAGCGACAGTTACATTTTTTCCCCTAAGTAGAATAGGGAAGGCATAGGACATACAGCGTAAGCTTTTTGAAGAATACGGAAAGCGGAAGCACTTAAAAAGGCAAACATTTGTTTATATAAAGCATATACATTTACATTTTTTTCGATAATGACAGATCGTTTCGCTAGATAAGACCCTTATTCTTCGTCTGGTATCGTTTAAAGCCCTTTGAAGCTGCACTGAAACTGTAATTTTGACCTTCAACCGTTTGGAGGCCATTAAAGTCCATTATATGGAGAAAAATCCTGGAATGTTTTCATCAAAAACCTTAATTTCTTTTCGACTGACTGAAGAAAGAAAGACATGAACATCTTGGATGACATGGGGGTGAGTAAATTATCAGGAAAATCTTATTTGAAAGTGGACTAATCCTTAAAATTTTGGTCTATACTGTAAGAGTTTCAGGGTGAATTAATAGCCGAAGTTTAATACAGTATCTGGATTTAAGGAAACATTGCCCAGAATGTCTGACAATGGCAAATATCAATACAGTATTGCCTTGCAAGCACTACAATAAAAAGTACTAAAGTATTTCAAGTACTGTTATATTATCATAAATGCACCAAGAACAACATAAAGAGGCTCACTTCAACATCACAACAAGTGACATCCTATGAGCTGATTTTAGCTCAGCCAAAATAGTTCATCTGACATTCCACTGACACTGCAGGGAAAGTGACACAACCTGAGCACAATTAAAACAGGCTCTTGTGTAAAGTACTGTAGGTGCGTATGTCTGTCTAGGTTTTTAAAGCTGTATTTGGGACACCTGATTAAAGAATGCTAAAAGTTTTTTTCTGCCTCATACCATAAACACACAGAGAAGCACCACCATGAAAGGATGAGAAACAAAAGGTTTGTCACAAACTGTCAAAAATGACATTGTTATCAATTTCCACTACTTCAATTTTTCCCCTCTTGTCCGTCTACTGTTATCTCTCTCTTTCAGTTTAAGGGATGACCAAAGCGGTGTGTGTCTGCAGTGTGTAAATAATTGCAAACGCATGAGTGCATCTGTCAAACATGGTTACCGGGGTCCACACAGCAGCACACACACACACACACACACACACACACACAAGACTGCAGACAGGCTTCACAGATCCACACAGCCTGAAATACAACCACACTAGAATACAGAGCACCATCTTATAGAAACTGCACTGCTCCCTTCCCACAATGCAAAGTGTCCCTGTGAGAGGGGAGAAGAAATTTCTGTAATAAGACTTCTCACTCGAGGCTGAGTGCTCATGGAGAGGCCACGGACCACAGCTTCAAATCAAACTAATTACTAATTTGTGCTCATTTGCTGACACTTTCCATCCAAAGTGACTTGTATCATGTCTTAATTAAGCGTGACACAAAGCATCAAGTGATAAACAACATGTCTGTCAGCAATAGATCTCTTTCAGAGGTAAATAACATCTCTTTCAGCAAGACTTTCAGTGAATAATGACGTACATTGAAGTGCATTATGTTCCACAGAAGAAAAACCATGCAGGTTTCTAAAAACATGCTGAATTTTCAGCTCTCATGCTGAATGATCCTCCATAAATCATTTTAATTTACTGATTTAGTGCTCAAGAAACCTTTCTTAATAAACATCATAATAATTTAATATTACTATTATAAATGTTCTTTACGGTCACTTTTGATCAATTTAATGCATCTTTGCTGAATAAAAATATTAATTTCTTTGAAAAAGAACCCACCAAACCCAAACATCTCTATCATCTGAAGTTTTTGAGCTTTCCACTTACTTTGATCATTTAGATCTTTATTATGGAAAAACAGGAACAGATGGTGTTTGTGACTGTAGAGAATTTTGGTAGATTTATAATGTATATGTGATCAGAGAGAGACAATGCAACTCTAATCTGAGAAATCTGGAACACAAAAGTCTGTAGAACGGTCTACATTTAAATACAAAACCATCAAACTGTGCCAATGAAATCAACAATGATTTCCATTGCGGATTACTTTTTGCAGACTGTGTTTAAATTAGGGATTTGCGCAATGAGTAACTTCATTAACATTTAAATGGAAATTTTGCAAACAACTAGTTTATAAGTTAATGTGCAAAATAAAAAAATGTAAATGGCTCGTATTTTCAAGTCGACTTGCAGCAGCAGTACTGTTTAATCGACTGGTTGATTAGTCCCGCACATCCCTTGTTCAGATCACCTGTGCATTTTCTGAAGCACTGAAGGCAATACCCTATAAAGTCCATTATATTTTGGTTATTTATTTCAGCATTTCAAAAGTGTTGCGTAACCAATGAGGTTCATTCTCGTGTGTTACAGAGCACGTTTGAGCTCCCAGAAGAGGTTTGTTTTTCACACGTCATTCAGGTTTGGTTGAGCTTCTGTTTATGTTCGCTGATCAATGTTTTTATGTGAGTAAAAACCTAAATTAAATCTGCTCATCACAAAGAGCGATCGAGTCTCTTCAGAAAATTTGGATTAAACCGCTCAATTCATATGGATTCGTTTTCCAATCTCTTTATGGTCTTTTTGAAGCATCAAAGTTTGAATTGCGTAGACTGTCTATGGAAGGACCGAAAGCTCTCAAGATTTCATCAAAACGATCTTCATTTGCATTTCAAAGATGGACGAAAGTTTTACGGGTTTGGAATGACATGAGGGTGAGTAATTCATGACAGAATTTTTATTTTTGAGTGAACTAACCCTTTAAGGAGGAGTCATATATAACTTATTTAAAAAAAAAAAAAAAAATACTTGCTGAATTTACATATGCAAATGGCCTAAACGTTTGGTTGGAGTCATAGCTTACTGTATTCTGGCAGTCTCTGTTGAGCAGCTGGAGCAGGTCAGATTCGAAGACCTCAACGGAGGGGAAGAGTGCCACACGTAGGCCCTCCAACACACACGAGAAGCTCTTCAGCAGACGAGGCTTCCGCAGCGCATCTGCGGCAACAGAGATGGAGTGAATATAACATTAACATTGTACTCATTTCCTGCATGCACAGCCAATTCCATCCAGCCATTTTATTATTTTCCTTTATATTTAATGGCTATTCATTTTTTACAACATTGTAGCAACAAAGGAATTAATTAGACAGTAAAAATTTATTTATCAGCACACTTCAGAATGCCAAGATCCTCTTACTCATGGCAATCAATTCAAATATGAAAAAAAAACAAGAAAAAAAATAGAACAAGTGCACGGGATAACAAACTATTGAGCGATGCACAAGAGAGCTCAATGTGTTCCAGAAGCTGGGAAAAATCCATGCAGTTGAGGCCAATGTAATGGAGCTCCATGTGGCCCAAATTCCTCTTCTGATTTAAAAAAGAATTAGGACCAATGATAATTTGTCAGTTGGAGTATGTGTCTGGCTGCAGCATCACAGGCACATTTCCTCCAGCTGAGATCTTTGGCTGGCCCCATTTCCGCTCTCAGTGGGGGTCTCGCTGAGGAGCGTATCAAACATTGTCTATTGAGAAAGTCTTCTGCATATCTAAGCCAATGCACCCACTTTTGTTTCTTTTTGGTAAAAATAAAAATCTAGCTCACGTACCCACAGGGGTCTAAGCAACTCTATAATGGATTCAAAAATCATTTGAATAATATAAAAATGGTCACATCACGCGTTTGTGATTGTCAAGATGTGCCTGGTCCGCCTCGGCACATCCAAACATGCTCAACTTACAGCGATGATAACCTGCTCTCTTTGAAAAAACTCATCCTTGATGTTTTATTTAGACATCCCAGAGAAATATGATGAAAAATAAAAATGCAATAAAATAAACCATTCACGTAGAGAAAGGTTAAGTGAATCATCCTCCATAATTCATTTTAAGATAAACATCTGTTATACAGTATTAACCCCCAAGCTAACTGTGGTTTCTATAATTGATGTGCATTCCCCAGTGAAAGCTGTCTATAAATCAGATTCTTCTTAGAAGTATTGGACTTGAATATTTACATGATGATTCATTTCAAAGCTCAATGGTTTTTGAAGTGAAATCTAACCTGGAATGTAGGAAGATTTTATACTAATATTATACTAAGATTTTTAATATTTTTTTAATAAGCCTCTTAAGCTCACCAAGGCTATATTTATTTGATAAAAATACAGTAAAATCAGTAATATTGTGAAATTGTCATTTATTCCTGAACATTTCTTATTACTATCAATGCTGAAAACAGCTGTGCTGCTCAAAAATTCCGTGGAAACCACGATACATTTAAGGATTTTGTTTGATTTGATGAATAAAAAGTTTAAGAGAAAAGCATTTATTTGGAATAAATTACATTTTGTAAAAAAATAAATAATGTATTTACAGTCACTTTTGATCAATTCAATGCTCTTTACTGAATAAAAAAAAAAAAAAAAATATATATATATATATATATATATATATATACACACATTATATATATATATAAAATATATGAATTTAATTAAAAATCAGTGCATCTCAAACTACCACTTTTCAATTTAAATCAGAATTCAAAATCTGTCAATTGCTGCTTCGTGTGAGAAAAAGAACTAAAACAGCGGGTTTTTAACATTTGCAAATTACTTACTGAGTTAAAAATAACTGAACCAATCTGACTCATGAACAAAACATTCAGACAGATTTTGTTTGCTGGATTTATTTCAAAAACAAGACTTTGCTACTTTTTTATGATCTCTCCCCAAGCAGAGCTCTGACAGATCAAGATATTTAGTGAACAACCACCTACATTTGGGTCTGTTTATCACAAAAGGTTATCATATGGTGTGTGTGTGTGTGTAATAATGCATAGGTTGCTGTGGCAGCAGACAGCAGGCCCGCTGGTTTGAATGAGTCACAACCAGGAGAGTTTCACTTTCACGGATCACTCAGCCATACACAAACACAGTCTATCACTGTTTAGCTTTAACACACTCAACACAGTCTGCCACTATCAAAGCTAGGCCCGGAGAGCTCCGATGCACTCAGACATTTACTGTACACACAGTCTGTTACCTCAAACACAATGCACAATCACTCTACACTCAACCACACAAACACACACACCAAACCAGGCTTATCTGTGCAGCAGCACTGAGGCCTGACAGCCAAACAAGTGCAGCATCGTCAGGACATTACAGCATACAAACACTCCAACACTGCAGCCGAAGAGAGATGCGCTACAGAAGGTCTGATAGGTGATGGCTCTACAGAAGAGAACGGAGGAAATTCAATGTGCCTCTTAAACATCTCATGTTTGCTATTGTTTTTCTAGTCATGCGTGTTGTGTAACTCTAAGTTTAGGATACTGCATTTCTCTACTGCAGAAGTTCTTTCTATCAGTTTAACCCCTAAGACCTAAATTAATTTACTTCAAATAATTTACTTCAGATTTCAAGTAATGCTAATCTTTCCATAAATATAATGTATTTCACAACTTCACACTTTTGCATTCTCAATAATTATATTGTTATTTTTCGTAGCTTGAAGTTACACATATTATCTACCTTATTAAAGATGTGTACATTCAACACTTCAAAAATTTAATTTTAGATTCAAACTTTTTAATTTAGAATGGTTTACCACTTTTATTCACCTTATAGCTTTTCTGCAGCCCAATTAAATAGACCTGAGGTGTGACAAATTCATTTTAAAAAGTTAAAATATGCCATGTGGTCTTTCAATTAATATGAGGTGATAAAAATGTCTTGTAGAATAATTAAACAAATGAAAAAAAAAGTGTTTTTTCAAGTTGTTGAAAGTAGTAGATGTACAGAATTTCACACTGCAACTACTCAGTTACATTTTAGACATTTTTGGCTGTAAAATGATTCATTACTAAGAATAATTATTATACATTGGTTATAGATAAATGGTAAATTAAAAATAGGTAAATGCTCAATTAAATCAGCACTTTCACACTGACTCTGCTGTTAGTACCCAATTACATATTAGACATTTTTATTATGGCTGTCAATAGGCAATGACTAAATATTAATATTAATTATTACCTTGGCTGTCAATAGGCAGTGACTAACTATTACCTATTGATAAAATAGGTAAATAATACATTAAATACTTTCAAAATGACTTTGCTGTTACAACCTGAAAAGTTGGGGCGTTTTTCAAATTTGAATAAAATGAAAACTAAAAGTCTTTCAAATCACATGAGCCAATATTTTATTCACAATAGAACATAGATAACAAAACAAATGTTTAAATGGAGAAATTTTACACTTTTATCCACTAAATGAGCTCATTTCAAATTTGATGCCTGCTACAGGTCTCAAAAAAGTTGGCACAGGGGCAACAAATGGCTTAAAAAGCAAGAAATTTTGAAAATATTCAGCTAGGAGAACATCTAGCAACTAATCAAGTTAATAGATATCAGGTCTGTAACATGATTAGCTATAAAAAGGGATGTCTTAGAGAGGCAGAGTCTCTCAGAAGTAAAGATGGACAGAGGCTCTCTAATCTGTGAAATAGTGCGAGTGGATTGTGGAAAGATTGTGGAATACTTTAAAAACGTCAAATTGCAAATCTCATTATCTACAGTGCACAACATGATCAAAAGATTCAGAGAAACTGGAGAAATCTCTGTGTGTACGGGACAAGGCCGAAGACCTTTATTGGAAATCCGTGGTCTTCGGGCCCTCAGACGACACTGCATCACCCAATGGCATGACTGTATCAATGACATTACTAAATGGGCCCAGGAATACTTCCAGAAACCACTGTCAGTAAACACAATCCACCGTGCCATCTGAAGATGCCAACTAAAGCTCTATCAACTAAAGCTCTATCAGGAAGCCACATGTGAATATGGTCCAGAAGCGCCGTCGTGTCCTGTGGGCCAAGGCTCATTTAAAATGGACTGTTTCAAAGTGGAAAAGTGTTCTATGTTCAGACAAGTCCAATCTGACATTCTTGTTGGAAATCACGTACACCGTGTAGTGATGGGAAGTTCGGATCATTTTACTGACTCTGACTTTTGAGTCTCGTTCAACAAAATGAACGAATCTTTTTTCGAGTCATTTCGTTCATTTAGTTCATTTTAGCAAAATGTAATTAAAATGTTACGTGTTACTTCCCCAACACATCTACTACTTATGCAAACGTTGATCCCACTACAAACAATACAAAACTACAATGCTATAAGATTCAGAAATGATTAATTCATTACCTGGGTCTTCAGTTTATGACAAGCTGATTAAGCTCACCTCACCTCTTGTCTGACAAGTCTTCGGGTTTAAGTCATTCCTTAATGACGTGACAGGCAGTCCCATGCTAAACCAATGCAGTCTGAGCCGGTAAGAGAATTGATTAGTTCATTTCATGAGTCTTTCGGGTTTTTGAGTCGTTACTTAAACACGTGACAGACCCATACACTACGCCAATGCATTCTGAGCCGGAAAGAGAATTGATTAGTTCTCTTCATGAGTCTTTCGGGTTTTTGAGTCGTTCCTTAATCACATAACAGACCCATACGCTATTTCTGACATTTCTGTCACTGTTTTTGTTACTGTTTCTTGAGGATCTGTGGTGTGTTATTATAAATAAATAAAGCCCTGTTATAAATAAAATATTGATTAATTTATCTTTTTGACTGTCTATCTGTAAATAAACACTAGGCTATATAATAATATAATAATCCAAGCCTACAATACAAAGTATTTATAGCCTAGTTTGTTCATTTTTACTCCAATTTTGAGTTTGCTGTTATAATAATTGCTTTTCCTAGGCAGACTTGACATATTGGTCTAATATAAGAAGATTGCTCAAAAAGGACATAATGACATAAATTAAAAGCAAATAACATTTTGAATTTGAATTATTAATGTTAGTTTAAAACATCAAGGTTATGATAACTTCAGCTTTAACAGTTGTAACACAAACTCAAACAAAACTGGAGAGTTAACGTTATTTACTAATAAATATAATGTGCTTGGGTCACACAGCATAGTGTATGGGTATGTCACGTGATTAAGGAACGACTCAAAAACCCGAAAGACTCATAAAAAGAACTAATCAATTCTCTTTCCGGCTCAGAATGCATTGGCTTAGTGTATGGGTCTGTCACGTGATTAAGGAACGACTCAAAAACCCGAAAGACTCATAAAAAGAACTAATCAATTCTCTTTCCGGCTCAGAATGCATTGGCTTAGTGTATGGGTCTGTCACGTGATTAAGGAACGACTCAAAAACCCGAAAGACTCATAAAAAGAACTAATCAATTCTCTTTCCGGCTCAGAATGCATTGGCTTAGTGTATGGGTCTGTCACGTGATTAAGGAACGACTCAAAAACCCGAAAGACTCATAAAAAGAACTAATCAATTCTCTTTCCGGCTCAGAATGCATTGGCTTAGTGTATGGGTCTGTCACGTGATTAAGGAACGACTCAAAACCAGAAAGACTCATGAAATGAACTAATCAATTGAATCATCAGGTGAACTACTTCTAGCAGTACAGAACCTGTAGAATATTGCACATGCGCGACTGAACGAATCACCCCCCGAGACGACTCGTTCTTCCCGAGTCACATTAAAGATTCGTTCAAAATGAACGAATCGTTCAAGACCGACACATCACTAACACCGTGTCCTCTAGGCTAAAGAGGAGGGAGACCTTCCAGCGTGTTATCAGCGTTCAGTTGAAAAGCCAGCATCTCTGATGGTATGGGGGTGCATAAGTGCATACGGTTTGGGCAGCTTGCATGTTTTGGAAGGCACTATGAACGTTGAAAGGTATATAAAGGTTTCCAGACAACGTCTATTTCAGGGAAGGCCTTGTGTATTTCAGCAGGACAATGCAAAACCACATACTGCAGCTATTAAAACAGCATGGCTTTGTCGTAGAAGAGTCTGGGTGCTGAATTGGCCTGCCAGCAGTCCAGATCTTTCACCTATAGAGAACATTTGGCGCATCATTAAATGAAAAATACGTCAAAGACGACCACAAACTCTTCAGAAGCTGGAAACCTACATCAGGCAAGAATGTGACCAAATTCCAACACCAAAACTCCAGAAACTCATTACCTGGATGCCCAGACGTCTTCAAACTGTTTTGAAAAGAAGAGTAGATGCAACACCATGGTAAACATGCCCCCGTCCCAACTATTTTGAGACCTGTAGCAGGCATCACATTTGAAATGAGCTCATTTTGTGCATAAAATTGTAAAATTTCTCAGTTTAAACATTTGTTGTTATCTATGTTCTATTGTGAATAAAATATTGACTCATGTGATTTGAAAGTCTTTTAGTTTTCATTTTATTCAAATTTAAAAAATGTCCCAACTTTTCCAGAATTCAGGTTGTACAACCCAATTACATATTAGACATTTTTATAATGGCTGTCAATAGGCAATGGCAAACTATTATGATTATTTATTATCTTAGCTGTCAATAGGCAATGATTAATTATTACCGACTGATAAAACAGCTAAATAACAAATTAAATACTTTCACACTGACTCTGCTGTTTCAACCCAATTACATATTAGACATTTTTATGGATGTCGATAGGTAATAATTATTTCAAATTAATTATTGACAGCAATAAATATGTAAATAATAAATTTAATTAATTAATTAAATACTAAATAATAATTTTAACATTGTTCATCACATTTAATTCATCTGAACCTCTCCTGGGAAACCCTCCGTTCTACATAGAACACCAAAAAACTGGTGGGTGTCACTGAACAATGTTATGATCAATGATGTGCTGAGACTACTGGGAAATTGAAGGTGATTTTTCACTTAGACACAATTAAAGCAATAAAATCAAGAGGCGGCTAGTGAAATTTGGCTTTTATAACACCCACTCAAGAAAAGTTTATAATCAGACGGAATATATTGCTTTTGGATCTTGCAATGAAATGCTTTGAATCATGTCTTATTAACCGTATTAACAGTCAGGGGGAAACATCTTTCTTTCTCTACTTTCAGTCTGTGTGGAGGCCCAGGAGGATGCAGAATATAACACTCAAACATTTCAGATGCAGTTCAAAGAGAAACCTGCTCCAGAGGAATCCCATTCCTACATCTGCTCATCGGTTTATAATGAGGGCGAGAGAGAGAGAAATATCACTGTGGAATAATTCTCTAATTTACTGCGTCCCTCTATGGATCTAAACTGCAGTCGCGGGTCATGCTCCCTGTGAGATATTTGGAGTGCTAGAGGATTAGCCAGACATTTTGCTCAACTTCCAATCCCTTCTCCTCTGTGAAACCCACCACAGTTCATTACTATTGTTCATAAAGTCTGTCTTTACCCACCCCTGAAAGCAGCTCAGAACAAAAATCCAAAAAGAGACGAGTCGGAAAACTTGTGAAAAGGCTCAAATGCTTCTGCTTCAAGGTCTCATTTATGACCTGGTTTGGCATGAAGCGATTCTGAAGCTAATCAAGGGAATGTCCTGAGAAACAGGGAGCGCTCTTTAGTGAGGCTTCTAGAGTTCCTTCTGCTGTCTCCATGGCAACACACATTCTCTCATTACAGATGAGCAGTCATCAAATGCCATTTGATTGTTTTATAACTGTAGTGAACATCAAGCACATTAAAGGCTTTTCTCTCTATTCTCATTCTAACGATAAACTGAGAGGTAGCATTGTGAGTAATCCTACCTGTGCCTGTGTCCGTGGAGAACACCACACCAGGGATGCGGTCATGTCCAGATACTAGAATGTTTGGTGGGAGGAGGTGCATGATGGGAGTGAGAGCTGGGTGTGGCTGTATGGAGTAGAGCAGCTGAGAGCCCTCCATCACTGATAATACAGCATTCACTACAGAAAGAGAAAGAAAGTGTCATTATTACTGTTGAACTTCATAGGAAGATGCCACAATTCTAGATTTTCACATTTTCTTAGAGTGTAAAACTCACCACCACAATGCAAAGGAGTTGCTAAGTGGTTCATAAGGTGTTCTGAGTGTTGCTATTCTTGGTGGTTGCTAGGTGTTACTTGCTGCAATAGATACAGTCAGAATAACACATAGAATAAGGAAAAAAATCCCTGTTACCATAAGCCGTGTTTCCGAACTTTCCCCAGGAACTAGGAACTTTGGGGTGGCACTTAGTGTGTTTCAACCACAGGAACCAGAGTCTAAATTAAGTTCCAGGTAAAAAAAAAATCCCGCTCAGAAAGTATGCGAGGTAGTACTTTTTTTAAGTTCCGGAACTTTCGGGGGTGGGACTTGGGTGCTGAACATGCTGATTGGTTGAGTTCATGCAGCATTTTGTTTCAACCATCGTTTTTAAAAGTCTGTTGTGGTGCGTGCAGTAAGAGTTATTTGCTATTCGAATCAACAATGGAGTTTAAAAAATACGGCCATTGGACCGACGAAGTTCAGGCTTTATTAAGCTTATATGTGGAGGACGAAATCCTGTGGGAACTGGAAAGTCATGCCCAGTCCTACGTCACTAGACTATCTTCACGGTACTTTAGACCGCTATGGAAACACAGCTAGCAATAGGTCTGGGGGGGAAAAAAGTTGCTGGGAAAAATTTGTTTCTGGGACAAATTGGTCCGGGTAATTTCGGTGGAAACGCGGCTATAACTATTCATTCCAATGAGAAATATTAGCCATAAAAAAAATTTAAAAAAATTAAAAATCATACACAAATAATAAAACAGTTTATTTAAAATAGAAATATATACTTTACCATTTTAAGGTTTGGGGGTGGTAAGATTTTTTTATTTATTTTTTTAACAAAGATACAGTAATATTGTGAAATATTAAAATTTAAAATAACTGTTTTATGTTTTAACTAGTGCTACGGAAGAGGATTAGGGCCAAGCAATAATAAAAAAATAAAACCATCTCGAGATTAAAGTTGTTAAATTACGAGAAAAAACTCGTTAAATTTCGAGAAAAAAGTCGAGATAAAATGTTAAGAATAAAGTCATTAAATTACGAGAAAAAAGTTGTTAAATGACGAGAACAAATTCGTTAAATTATGAGAAAAATGTCATTAAATTTCGAGAAAAAAGTCGAGTTAAAATGTTGAGAATAAACTCATTAAATTATGAGAATAAAGTCATTAAATTACGAGAAAAAAGTCGTTAAATTATGAGAACAAATTCGTAATTTAACGAATTTGTTCTCGTAATTTAATGACTTTTTTCTCATAACTTAATGACTTTATTCTCAACATTTTTTTTCTCCTTTTTTCTCGAAATTTAACGAGTTTTTATTCGTAATTTAACGAGTTTATTCTCAACATTTTATCTCGACTTTTTTCTCGAAATTTAACAAGTTTTTTCTCGTAATTTAACGAGTTTATTCTCAACATTTTATTTAGACTTTTTTCTTGAAATTTAACGAGTTTTTTCTCTAAATTTAACAACTTTAATCTCGAGATGGTTTTATTTTTTTATTATTGCTTGGCCCTAATCCTCTTCCGTAAGTGCTGTCAACGTTAAAGCATGCAAATAATTTTTTTCCAGTTTAACGCATTAAAAATATTAACGCAATTAACGTAGAATCCATTTTTTCCTGTCATCCTTTGTCCAGCATTACAATATATGATCACGCTCTTATTCATGCAAATGCTTTTAAACCATTTCAGCGCTGTCTGTGAACACACTGTCTGTGAATGTCCTGTCTCACACACGACGCACAGAAAGACACGTGCCAGTATCGTGCACATGGAAGGCGCGCCAGAATCGAGGTCTCTGTCACGCTTGAATGAACAATAATACACACAATAATGACAAAAATGTCATGTGTGTCAATGTCAAATGTCAATGTCAAAAAAATGTTTTGTTGAGTATCCTCATAAGAGCAGCCTTGAATGAGTTAAATAAAGTCTTAAACGAAAGAAAAGAGCTGTGAGAAAGTGGGACTCGTGTGAGATCCACATCATGTGTGGCGGCTCTTAAAGGGACAGCAACCATTGTAGATAACGAAAGAACAAATGTAACAGAGAAAATTAATCACTGCTCTTGACTAAAAAACCTTTGTAGCTTTAATGATTAATCTATATTTAGGCTATGAATTATGCAGTGCAGACCGTTTGGATTGAACTTTATTCAATTTCTGTATTTTTCCTAAATATGACATTTATTATGTGTTTATGTGATGACTGTTCTAAGTTCTAAGTTTACTTAAATTAAAAGTTGTTATATTCTTGAAGCCTAATAAATGTAAAAAAAAAAAAAAAAAAATGATATAGCTTTCAATTACACTGTAATGTCGAACAGCTATAATTCATGTTTAAAATTGGGGAAAAAAAATTAATTTCATCGAGACATCAGTAGCTGTAGGCTATTAGTATCAGTGATACTGGCCTTCATTCATAAAAAGATGCCATTAAACAAGTATTTAAAATATACTGTCTTTATGTTGTTTCTTTATGTTGTTTTAATTTGGAGATTAAAGGTACAATTTGTAAGATATTCACAGTAAAATATCCAAAAACCACTAGGCTAGTGTTATATATTTTGTCCAGCTGATTACTAACAATATCTCTTATGTTTTCAACTACTTGTAAATCATGAGAAAATTTCCATTCTAAACAGTGACACGGGGCAGTGCAGTCACCTGTCAATGACGTCAGTTACCCTTTGTTACCGTCTTTACTGACGTAGAAACCACATGACAACAGTGTCGTGGACAAATGCGGAAGTAGTGTCTAGCGTCCAGCAAACCACTAGCTTGTTCCAAGCAGTTCCTTATTTACTTCTTGCACGTTTTATGGTGGATTGTGTTACTTATTTATGGAACATAAATAAGTAACACAATCCACCTTGACAGGTGGATAAATCACCTCGACAGGTGTACTGTTTACCATCTGCCACTGGTTCTGTCGACAAGGACAGCTCCAGTAAAGCGTACGGGCCAACCAAACGACCCAAGAAGGGTTTGGGAGAAAGAGGAGAGAAAGAGCGAGGATCAATAACGGTGTTGCATTTTCTAGATGGAGAGAGCTTTCGCGACAAACTTCACCTAGAAAGAGATGCCAATCTTGCTTGTGTTTTGCTCGACAGGTGAGTTGTTTTGATTCGTATCTTTACAGAAAACGTACGCCATTATAACGATCAACGAGATTAGTATTATGGGGCATACACACCAAACGCGGGGCATCGCGTCTCTAGACCCGCACGAGGACGCGTCTGATCTATAGTCTGATCGCGTCTTTGCATTGACTTTGTATGTAATCTACTCGCGCAAATCGTTGAACTCGCGTTTGCTATGTATGCCCAATTATTGTGTTTGAATGTACACGAGTGTATATATTTGTTGAACAAGTGGTAATCGTTTTCATATCATCTGACTAAACAGTAATCAATTAATTTGATAATATACTGTCAAACTACATTTGCTGTATTGTATTGCAATATAGCATGACGCAATATGTAATGGTGGCATGTGAAAATTGTCTTGTCAGACACTTACGAAATCCAGTATTGGATAGATTTTGTTAGTTACTGTAGCAGCTACAGTGTAGTTATCATAATTTTACATCATAACCTCACAATAAATATTGTGCTGTCAATACATATGATACATATGGTAAAGCGGAAGCAGAGCCGGCGATTGTGGCATAATAAAAGTTCCGCTGCTCGTGAGGCGTGTGTTGCGCAATTGCTCCAGCGGCCTCGTTCAGCTCCCACAACACTCGGTCCTGCTCTGCTTCATACTACAGTAACGTTAATAATCGCATCCATTAACATGTTTTCTTCCCAAGTCCTATTGCACTGTCTGTTGAGGTGGAGACCACATGTCCCAAGATTCCACACTCAAACTTGCCGTCATCAAGCTACGCCTTTGTTTTGAATAGGCCTCTAGCGACCTCTAGCGGACAAAATTATTACATACTGCACCTTTAAAGGTGCTAAAGAGGATGTTTTGTTTTATACATTTTTGCAATATTACTTGAAACTGTCTTTATTAACTGATAAAAGACTATTTATTAGGTGCACTGAAAGGAATAATATTAATATACATCATCTGTGCACGAGGTAGGGCCTTAAAAACATCAGCCAATCGTTTACGCGATGATCGATGATTGGCCCTCTGGCTTGTCAATCACTGCCGTCACGTTCCTTGTGAGAGACGTGCGCGGCTGCGCTCTCCAGTAACTTTCCACACTCTACAGGCGCCGCATGCAATGTTTTTGTCAGGAGACAGGAGTAACAACTGCAGATTATGAGTTACATGCGGTGAGTCCGACATAATAAATCCACTAACACGACACAGCGAATGCCGGTGGTAAACACTCGTGTTCCAATACTCGTGCATGAGTTTTGGGAGGCGTTCCCTCGAAATTCTTATGCATGCGCTCATTTCAAAAACTCAGTAACAGTCTTTGGTTTCTAAGTCGACGAAAAGATCCTCTATAGCACCTTTAACTGTGAAATGATTACATTTTAAAATATATTAAAAACGCATAAAAACGTAAGTGTTTTTAATCACAATTAATCACAGAAAAATTGTGTTATTAATTGGGCTAATTTTTTTAATCGATTGACAGCACTAGTTTTAACATATTTCAAAATATAATTAATTCCTATGATAGGAAAGCGGAATTTTTCAGCAGTCATTATTCCAGTCTTCAGTGTCATATGTTCCTCCACAAATCATTATAATATACTGATTTGGTGCTAAAACTATTATCAATATTGAAAACAGCTGTTTTGCTTTCCATTTAAGATTCTTTGATAAACAGAAAATTCAAAACAACTGCATTTATTTGAAAGATTGTTTTACTGTCTTTTGTCACATTTAATAAATGTAATGCACCCTTGCAAAATAAAGCAATCAATTTATTTACAAAAGAAAATAAAAATTTACTAAGCCCAAGTGTTCAAAATATTCCGAAAAACGAATTTGCAATATATAGTAGTAAGACTAGTAATAAATATTCATGTTAGAAATGTAGGTATTAATATTGTGTACTATGTGTAGATTTTCTCAATTCAGTCATCATTGGCAGGTGTGCTGAAAAGTTAAGTTTGGATTCTGATTTCATACTAGAACCCATACTATAACCTATATGCCTTCAGTCCCTACTTCACTGTTAGTTTATGGGATTTTATTTCCCAGTTTATCATCCTCTTTTCAGCTAATTATAAGTCTAAAAAGTAACAGCACATCTCTCCTAAACAAGCCACACGATTTGAGGTATTGTTTATGACTGTAGCTCAAACGATGCGGGACAAATTACACACTTAAGTTAACATCTAAAGTATGAGCAATAATAATAGTGATGCTTGTCTAAGCAAGCACCACTAAAATCTATAAACGGATCAAAAGCGGGATACTGTCAAACCCCACAGCACAGAAAAATCTAGATTTATATGAACCCAAGGTTTACACATCATTGTTAAACCACTGTGTCCTATACTAAGAAAAACATCCCTGTCAAATCTGTGCTGTTGACTGCACCCAATGAAACTCTCACCATCATAAAAGATTACTAAATACGAAAAGATATTTTTCTTGAACTGGGACAACATGCAAGGGCACAAGCGGAGAGTTTCATTTCATGCTAGAGTCAACAGCTATATAGTATGCTAGCAATCTGCACTTTAATTTAATTTCACCACATTTTTGCCCACTCTACATGATTTCGAGAATACTTTCACTGTCAGACACTTTCACAGCAAAGGAAAAATATCCACATGGACTCCATTTGAATCGATAAATCTTATTTACTTTTAAAACAGGCACTTTATGTCTTATGTTCTCAGGAAAAGCAACACCAAGGAGTGAAGGTAACACTTGGACATTGGAAATCTCACAAAAGCAGCATATGTAAGAACTTATATAAGGCTTTTAGATTAGAGCCGTGTCTACAAGGCCAAAGAAAAGTTTTCCATAGCGCAACTGGACAGGGATCCATAAGAGTCTTTGTTGTGTGCATCTGTGTGAAAGAAAGAGCAGGCTGGTGTGAAAACACTGAAAGACAGGCCCATTCAAGCCAGTCTGCGTCATTACATTTCAGCAGAGCTCTCCATTTTTCATTAGGCCATTTATCCCAGACACGGATACGCGAGCGCACACATTCCGCTCCATTACTTCGAAGCCGTATTACACAGAACCGTGCATCACTGCCGCTCAATCGGAAAAAACACCAGCCGGTTCTGAATGGAACGAACACGTGTGCGCACACCTACCTGAATTGAGGAAATGGATGTCGGTGACACCTGCATACACCTCGTGCCAGATGACACCACACATATTTTCATTCACATACCAAACGAGCAAGACAAGATGGAATCTTACTACTTATCTATTATTATCCACTGATTTTGGGGGAGGCAATCTGTGCAATGGATTTAAAATGTACCAGACAAACTCCAAAAAGAAAAGAGAAAAAAAGATTTCCTTCTAAAGGCCCACACACATTCTGGAACGATGCCATTGCCCGAGAGCAAGCACAGTCACTTTATCAGACAAACTCATTGTAATTGGTCACAATCGCACTTTGCTTACTCTGTGCCGCTGTGCAAATCACTGAGCTGCAGTATGTCATTCTGTTCACTCTTAATACCGGCTCTGAATGGAGCTTGCCTAATGGTTAAGGATCAGGGCTTTTAAAGGAAAGGTCACAGGTTCAATCACAAGTAGGGTGACAAAATTGCTGAGATTACTTATCTAATGGAGCAATCTGTACAATTAGAGTACAACAAATTGGATTAAAAAAACATCCACTTAGTAGCAAATAAACATGCTGTTCTAATGATTACATATTACCAGGCCCAGAAAGAATCAGCACAATTTTTCTGTTCTCTACACTGATTTTGGTGGACAATCTGCAGAATGGAATAGTGTGTGGTGGAAGTACCAATCCTGAGGAAATATGTGCACAGATTTTGTGTGGGCCTGCATATTTCTTGTCTGTGTAGCAAAGTTCATCATTTTCTGCTTTATTATACAGCACTATGCATTTTAAATGTTGATCTTCTTTGTGTTTGTATTGTTCTGTTTCACTGTATCTGTAAAAATGAGAGACCTGCTGTAATATTACTGCAATTACACTACCGTTCAAAAGTTTGGGGTCGGTAAGTTTTTGAAAGAAGTCTCTTATGCTCACCAAGGTTGATAAAAAAAACAGTAATATTGTGAAATATTATTGGAATCTATTTCATATATTTTAAAATGTCAGTTATGTCATTTGATGAATAGAAAGTCCAAAAGAACAACATTTACTTGAAATAGAAATCTTATGGAATATTATAAATGTCTGATTAATCTAAAAAGCATTTGTTTCTTTAAAATTTATATATCTGAATGGTAGTGTGCATATTTTTGTGTTTTATTTTCAAGCTGCAGTCCGTAAGTTTTGCCTCTTTGTCGCCATCTCTGTTCAAAACCTGCAATTGCAGTTATTTGCAGAATTATAATCTTTAAGTGGGTTGTGCCTCGGCACGGCTCCTCAGCGCGCATGAATCTAATGTTTTGAGAAGAATGTGTGGCTGTCAGTCACCGCACCGGCGGATACTGTACTTCCGAATCACAGATTTTAGTCTTGGAAGTATGACCAAAATACGAATTTTCAATGGAGAATGTCATCTGAACAAGTAAGTAACAAATCTGCCACATTTGTTTTGACCAACTGAGAAAAAAAAAAAAAAAACATTACAATAAATCGCACTACCATGGTGATTAAATCTATCGATCGCTCATTTCACATCAAACCGTGCAAATTATTATTATTGTTATACTTTGTTCTTAAATTGTTAATGTTAAAAACAAAAGCATTGCGTGACTACGTGTATTTAGTGTGTATTAGCATTACCTGTAGATTCATTTTCATGTTCATTTTCTGTACAGTCTAATCTCTAACGTTAATTTGTCATACCATAGAATCTGCCATCCAAACGATAAGTTTAAGTATTCCAGCTGCTGTGAGAAAAGGCTATAAATGATCTGCCACCGGCAGCATCCTCATATGCCATATAGCCTACTAGCTGGGACTCCTTCTTCATGTAAACAGACGTGACATAATGATGCAAAGAAGAACGGCGACATGCTCAAATTTTCCACGGAAACCCACCAGCACCACCCGAATTAGAAAACATTGTTACAAGCTTACCGTTGTGAATCGGGTAAGGAGATAGTTTTGAACACTGGCTGGTTATGTATTTGCTCAAAAATTTATTCAGGATCATTTTTAACCAAAAAAAAGTTATGGACAACAGCTTTAATAACATAAAAAGCAGAGAAAATAAAGATTTTTTCGGGGGAGAAATGCAATCAGGACACACTGTAGTTTAGATTCAAACTTGCATCTCCGATAGGCTCAACAAGTGTGAAGCATACAAACCACAAGGCCACGGCTCCAAAAACAGCGCTATAATTATTAACATTAAAATAGCAGTTAGTGTACCAGAATCTTTAGCTCTATGTCCACCAACTTTGTTGCTGATTCCCAGTGAATACTTCATAATTAAACAATTCATTTTACATGACCTGTTTTTCTTTGGCCTTTCGAGGTTATTATGCATTTCTTTCACGGGTGAAGGAACAGCAGATGTAACAACATTAACATGGCTTTGCATCTTTTTGTGTGTATTCTGAAGGAGTGACTAAGCTACTGTGCTTGTCAAAACCAGCCATCTACAAACACTGAAGTGTGTCAAAATAGGCATTCTAATCTTCTGAGATGAAAAACTGCTCATTCATTCTCACAGCTCTCCCTCGCTCTCTTCTACACACACACACACACACACACACACAAAGACATGCGCCCAGACAAACACATCAAATAAAGCACAGATTTCAATGTGCCAGCATTATTAGGCTTTGCCAGTGCTGTTTTCATGTCCTCTATGCCAGTAGTTCTCAACTTGTCGGTTGTGATCCAAAAATGTTCCACTGCAAAAAGCAAGAGTATAAATCAATGCTAAATGCAGAAAAAAAAAAGAAAAAGAAAAAAAAGGGTAACCAACAATGTAAATAATTGAAAAATAAATATAGCAAAATAAATCAGCTTATCTCCGATTTTTAAAAAAGAAGAAAAAAATATTTGCCATGTCTTTTGTTTGTGACATCAAAGGCCGTGCATCCAATCAAAACCTGTCAAATAGTAGAAACGTCAAATTAGGGAAACATGGGTGAACTCATCCTAGAAAAACATAAGAAAATATCTTGAATTCTCCCATGGTTCTTCCTAATCTATCTAAACATCTGTTAAAGGTCCCGTTCTTCGTGATCCCATGTTTCAAACTTTAGTCAGTGTGTAATGTTGTTGTTAGAGTATAAATAAAATCTGTAAAATGTTAAAGCTCAAAGTTCAATGCCAAGCGAGATATTTTATTTAACAGAAGTTGCCTACATCGAACGGCCAGTTTGGACTACATCCCTCTACTTCCTTCTTTAATGACGTCACTGAAACAGTTTTTTGACTAACCTCCGCCCACAGGAATACACAAGAGTTGCATTTGTAGAGTGTGTTTGTCGCCATGTCGTCGAAACGCTGTTATTTTCATCCCGCAGTCCAATCACCGGGTCTGATTCCGGCTCAAATTGATAGGGTAAAATTAAAGACATGTTTACAATAACACTGAGCGCATTCATCTCCACGTTATGGTAAGAGGCATGACCTTTCCGGGCAAGATGCGCTAAACTGCTGTCGAATCACAACACAGGAACCGCTGGCACAATCAGAACTCGTTACGTATTTCTGAAGGAGGGACTTCATAGAACAAGGAAGTCATCAGCCCGTTTTTATGACAGTGGAAACAGCGGTATACAGTTAAGTAAATTATGTGAAAAATACTGGTTTTTTTACACGCGAAACATGAACACATGTTATATTGCACACTATAAACACAATCAAAGCTTCAAAAAACCACGAAAAACGGGACCTTTAAGGTTTTTTTTCCCCGAGTCACTGTGGTTCATTTGGCTTGTTCACTATTCTTTTAAATAAATCTGTATTGAGAAAAGTCTAACTGAACTAAACTAAACTGAATGACATTGATTTGAACAGAACCAAATGAACTTGAATTCATTTTAATTAATGAAAATGAATTAAAGTGAACTGAAGTAAACTTTAATCAAAATAAAATTATTTGAATCAAATTTGAATTGAACAAAGTTTATTCAAAATGAACTAAAATGAGTTAAATTGGTTCGAAATCCAGTTTATCAAGTTTAGTTTGAATCAAGTTTTAAAGAATGAATCAAATGGAAATGGATTAAACAACCTAAATCGAAAACTGGTTTGAATTCATTTGAATTACAAACTAAACTGATTTAAATGGAACTGAACTGGTATTGTGTCAGGTCGTCACATGATCCTGAACAAAAACCAGTTAAGCACTGCTCTAGGCCTCGTCCTCCCACTTTGCCGTAGTTTATCCACCATCCAGACGGTGGCTTCAGTGGCATTAATGAAACAATAGCTGAATGTGTGTGTGCTGATGTATAAGTCATGTGAGAGAATATTTGCACCTATGTTTGTGTGTTTGACAGCAAGTTTGTGTGTGATCTGAGAGGCCCGAGGTGGCTCTCAGAGAGACAGCAGGACATCTCCTCCCTCCAGCATGGAGAGGCATAATTGAGACAGAATGGCAGGTAGCACAGAGACACACGGCTTGAAGGAGAGGATGGATTCAGAGAGAATTTTAGATCAGCGTTGCTCCCTCTCCACTCTAACAGCTGGACACCCTGCAGATACACTACATACATGAGTCACTCTCACATGGTGCTCTCAGTATCCAGATTAACACATCTACAAAGCAAGCAGTATGCTCTTGCTATAAAAAAAAAATTTGCTTCGTTTAGGTTAAGTATATTCATTTATTGTATTGTTTATGCAATATTTAACATAATTGTGTAACAATCATGCATTTCTTTCCTTTTTTTGTGTGTGTTCAGTACTACCTGCTGCTGTCATCTTCCAAAAAGAAGACACTTGAAGGCTTTAAATCCACAAAGCCTTCAAGTGTGCTTTGTGGATTTAAGTGCTCTCAATCCACAGTGAATGAATGAAAAAGAAAGTGTATTCTTCTCAAAACTACAGACAGAAAATTAATGTATATACAGTACGTGGTATAAACAACCATTTAAATAACAGCAAAAAAGTGGAACATATTGATAAGCTATAACAAAATAATAAGAACCTAAATAGAGGAAAGCACATAAACACTTACAAGGTCAAAAATACATCTTCCTGGATAAGAAAAATCTGCCAAACACAACAGCAAAAAAGGGCCAACATTAAAGAACATTCAGCAATTAAGACTACTTTTTGAAATCTTTTTCAAGAATCTCTTCAATTATTTATAGGCGAGTCTCAACTATTTTCTTTAATTTGCACATTCAAGACTTTCCTTCAACAGAAGCAGCCTGTTCACCTTTCAGTGTCAGGAAAGATCAGAAAACAAGATCTGAAACGGTCATGATGGAGATTGTTTACTTAGAACAGCACTGCAAGAAATAGTCCTAATTCAATTTTCTTTCAAGTGGAAACAAATCTAAATGGAAAAAGTCAAGGCAAACTGACAGATTAAATATTGAAAGCATTTGAAAAACGAGGCAAATGTACACACATGCAAATAGTTTCTCATCACTAGCGTCAGAAACCATAAAGTGCTATTTATCAACTATTTATTACTAAGCTCTTGCTGTTGTCTCTAGCTCAGTTTGACTCCTTTGAGACCATGAGTTGAATATGTTATCTAGTGTCAAATTTCACTACATGCGCTTTCCCAGAAATCGGGCCAGTTCAGTCAAGCCTTCAAATACCTGCTGTGCTGCTGGGGTAATCACATCAATGAAACATCTATCTACTGTACCGAACTAAACAACTCATGGAGAACTGCCTAGAACAAAACTGAGAATGATCTCATGTTTTAAAACCCACATTCATACTGACTGATCACTTCAGCTTTAAAAGTCAACATGAAACAATTCACAACCCATTTCACTTCAGCAACGTGATGCATGTAGGTGTGACACCGGTTATTCAATAAGAAAAATTAGGGAAGGACTTAACTGGATCGTGACAATAGGGCATTACATATGAGAACGGAGTCACACTTGAATTCCTCCTTAAACTCCTCTGGTACACATTTTTGAGGAGTCTTTCTGACTGGAATATGGAGACTGTAGGTTTGGCTTGCTCTCAAGAACATCTTAATGTATCACAATGGTATTGTGATACATTTTTTTTCCAAATATATTGGGAATTACTTTTATTGCCATTCATTTCAATGCATCAACATTAACAGGCATTGAATTAAGAAACTAATTAGGGTCAATTCTAATTTCATGTTTACAAACTTTGAGTGAATCCACTATTCATTTAGCAGAATTGAGTTGCAAACAATGTGGACTATAAACTACTAAGAGTGGTTGCACTCACACTGCAAGGGGTCTTTCAGCGTTGGGTGCAGGAGGGCTCTGGGGGTCCCATTGAACAGACTCAACCTAAAAAAGAAATGGTGGTTAAAATAAATGTAAAATAAAAATAAGTCAAAATATTTGGAAATGTATACATGTTGTTATGAGGTTATGGATCAAATATACAGTGGGTATGGAAAGTATTCAGACCCCCTTAAATTTTTCACTCTTTGTTATATTGCAGCCATTTGCTAAAATCATTTAAGTTCATTTTTTTTCTCATTAATGTACACACAGCACCCCATATTGACAGAAAAACACAGAATTGTTGACATTTTTGCAGATTTATTAAAAAAGAAAAACTGAAATATCACATGGTCCTAAGTATTCAGACCCTTTGCTCAGTATTTAGTAGAAGCACCCTTTTGATCTAATGCAGCCATGAGTCTTTTTGGGAAAGATGCAACAAGTTTTTCACACCTGGATTTGGGGATCCTCTGCCATTCCTCCTTGCAGATCCTCTCCAGTTCTGTCAGGTTGGATGGTAAACGTTGGTGGACAGCCATTTTTAGGTCTCTCCAGAGATGCTCAATTGGGTTTAAGTCAGGGCTCTGGCTGGGCCATTCAAGAACAGTCACGGAGTTGTTGTGAAGCCACTCCTTCGTTATTTTAGCTGTGTGCTTAGGGTCATTGTCTTGTTGAAAGGTAAACCTTAGGCCCAGTCTGAGGTCCTGAGCACTCTGGAGAAGGTTTTCGTCCAGGATATCCCTGTACTTTTCCGCATTCATCTTTCCCTCGATTGCAACCAGTCGTCCTGTCCCTGCAGCTGAAAAACACCCCTACAGCATGATGCTGCCACCACCATGCTTCACTGTTGGGACTGTATTGGACAGGTGATGAGAAGTGCCTAGTTTTCTCCACAAATACCGCTTAGAATTAAGGCCAAAAAGTTCTATCTTGGTCTCATCAGACCAGAGAATCTTATTTCTCGCCATCTTGGCAAACTCCATGCGGGCTTTCATGTGTCTTGCACTGAGGAGAGGCTTCCGTCGGGCCACTCTGCCATAAAGCCCCGACTGGTGGAGGGCTGCAGTGATGGTTGACTTTCTATAACTTTCTCCCATCTCCCGACTGCATCTCTGGAGCTCAGCCACAGTGATCTTTGGGTTCTTCTTTACCTCTCTCACCAAGGCTCTTCTCCCCTGATAGCTCAGTTTGGCCGGACGGCCAGCTCTAGGAAGGGTTCTGGTCGTCCCAAACGTCTTCCATTTAAGGATTATGGAGGCCACTGTGCTCTTAGGAACCTTAAGTGCAGCAGAAATTTTTTTGTAACCTTGGCCAGATCTGTGCCTTGCCACAATTCTGTCTCTGAGCTCTTCAGGCAGTTCCTTTGACCTCATGATTCTCATTTGCTCTGACATGCACTGTGAGCTGTAAGGTCTTATATAGACAGGTGTGTGGCTTTCCTAATCAAGTCCAATCAGTATAGTCAAACACAGCTGGACTCAAATGAAGGTGTAGAACCATCTCAAGGATGATCAGAAGAAATGGACAGCACCTGAGTTAAATATATGAGTGTCACAGCAAAAGGTCTGAATACTTCGGACCATGTGATATTTCAGTTTTTATTTTTTAATAAATCTGCAAAAATGTCAACAATTCTGTGTTTTCTGTCAATATGGGGTGCTGTGTGTACATTAATGAGGAAAAAAAATTAACTTAAATGATTTTAGCAAATACCTGCAAAAGAGTGAAAAATTTAAGGGGGTCTGAATACTTTCCGTACCCACTGTACACTACCGGTCAAATGTTTGGGGTCAGTACGAATTCTTTTTACTAAAGTAGCACTGCCAAAAAGCAACACTAACAGATAAAGTTTCAGAGGTGGCTGTTTTTGTGGAACATGTGGAAGGAGAGGAATGTGTTTGGTGGCATGAATTTAAATAAGACAAAAAAAAACAAGAAAACTCAGCGGGGAGTGGACCCTTCCAACTCATTGTAGAAATCCACCACATTCTGGGGTTGTACAGATATTTTTCATTTTTCAGTACAACACTGACAACATAAAATTACAGACTCATTAAAAGAGGCACACATCCAGTTCTTTCTTCTGCTGAATAGTGGGCCAATTAAAACCACTATATTCACTCTTTATTTGTTTTAGCATTTGCTGCATAGTGAATGAGACTGTGCTTTGGAGTCTAAAGGAGTGTCATTTTTCTGACTCTTGGAAATGCCCATTCTGCACTGCTGGTGTTGACCATTACCTGCCCTCTCCCTGAGTGATGCTTTTGTCTGCGCGACCTGTGAAGAGCTGGAGGAGTCCGAACCCTGACCCCACTGCATCCTGGGAACCGTCTGCCCTGGTAGACAGAGACACCAACTCCACCACTGCCACCACAGACTTCAGACACAGGGAAGTGTGGAAGTAAACAACCTTGAGAGAGAAAAAAAAAAAGATACGATTTTTCATTTTTTCCCCCACTGTAAGCATTGTTTGCTCGTGCAAAATCAAAGTCAAATTTATTTGTATAACACTTTTCACAATACACATTGTTTCAAAGTTTTATACGAAATAATGATGTTAATGTTTATAATAATTTAATATCTTCATGCCTTATGCTCTTCATGCCGCATTTAGCAGATTAGAGCTGGGCGATAATAATGTTTACATTCTGTCAACAAAGTTTAAATTCCACCTGGCTAGTGCGCTTTGCATAATGTTTACGCATTAAGTCAGTATGCAGAGAGTAGGTGGTCTTTAGTGGCTGTTCGAACACATGAGCATTTCCACTAAGAAAGCAATCCAGTCAAATGCGTTTTCAACTACCTCTGGAAGTGGTCGAAAGTGGACAAGCATAAAACTTTTTAGACCACGTTTAGACCACCAAATACACCTGTATTTAGTGCTGTCCACACGTGATCCAATTGATACCAGGTGGAAACAGGGCCTTGGTGATGATAAAAGCAATCAAGCAGTTGAGACACACTACCGTTCAAAAGTTTGGGGTCAGATGCATTCAATTTATCAAAAGTGACAAAAAAGACATTTATAATGTTACAAAATATTTCTATTTCAAATAAATGCTGTGCCTTTGAACTTTCTATTCATCAAAGAATTCTGGAAAAAAAATGTATCGAGGTTTCCACAAAAAATATTAAGCAGCAAATGCTCTGAACATTGATATTAATAAGAAATGTTTCTTGACCAGCAAATCAGAATATTAGAATGATTTCTGAATGATCATGTGACTAAAGTCTGGAGTAATGGCTGCTGTACAGTAAATTCATCTTTGCCATCACAGGACTAAATGAAATTTCAAAATATATTAAAATAGAAAATGGCTACTTGACTTTGGTGAGTAGAAGAGACTTGTTATTCTTGTCCCTAGCACAAACACTGGTTGATGAGTTATTACCCACCAAAGTGTAATACGTAGGGTTAGGGATTCATAAGATGTCCTAAAAACCCTTAAAGGGTTAGTTCACCCAAAAAAGCTTCAGAGCATTATGAATCAGCGTATTGACTCATGATTCAGATCGCGTGTCAAACCTCCAAACTGCTGAAATGACATGACTTTGGTGCTCCGAACCGCTGATTCAACACGTTGAATCACAATGCTCCGAAGCTTCCTGAAGCAGTGTTTTAAAATCGGCCATCACTAAATAAGCTGTTATTTAGTTTTTTTTGGTGCACCAAAAATATTCTCTTCACTTTATAATATTAATATTGAACCACTGTACTCACATGAACTGATTTAAATATGTTTTTAGTACATTAATGGATCTTGAGAGAGGAAATGTCATTGCTGGCTATGGAGGTCTCACTGAGCCATCGGATGTCAACAAAAATATCTTAATTTGTGTTCTGAAGATTAACGAAGGTCTTACGGGTGTGGAACGCCATGAGGGTGAGTAATAAATAACAGAATTTTCATTTTTGGGTGAACTAACCCTTTAACATTACATACAAGCAATAATAATAGTGCTACTAGCTTTGGCAAACAATTCCATAAATAATGGAATCTGAGATAAGAGGGTGAGAAAACAGAGAGAGAAACACAAGGTTATGGACATGAAAAATTGTGGCGAAAAGTGAGAAATTGTGTAGGAGGATATTAAACTTGTAACATAACTTTATGAGAGGAAACCCAGAGGTTTGCTGAGAAAAGAACCTAAAGAGGAGGTCTGGACATAATGATTTGTTTTAAAAAAAAGAGCACACAGAGACTTGGTCCAGCATCCTGTGGCTCTTAGAAAGAATCTCACTGGGGATCTATGAGAAAACGCAGGCCATCACCTACTATTTCCACCAGCCTCAAACTTTCTTCTGCAGAAAATACAAATTTCTCTCTCGCACACTCACAAATTGTCTCACAGACTGCAAGTCGAATGTTTAGCCCAAGGAAATATTCATTTCCCAGAATAACAATAACAATGTTTTCTCACTTTAGCTTTGAAGCCAAATGAGAGATGGAGGCGTCCATTAAAGTTTAGCAACCACTGAACCAGTTTAACAATTACAAGAAACACCTACTTACACCACACCAATCAATAGCAGCAGCTCTGATTATGCAGGAAGGGCTTTTAGGGAAAAAAAATGATAAAAATCTACACAAACATCAAAGCAAATAATTCTGCGAAATAGGCAGAAGAGCAGAGCACAATCAATACAAGCACCCTGCACACGCAGCACAGCAAGTCATATTTACTTAGGTCATTTGTATGCATTATCCGAACAAGATCTCACATTTGAAAACCAATAGGATGACCCTGTCCTTGTCCATGTAACAGCAATTACAAGACAGGCTGCTATATGTCCACAACCTAATCATTAGAGATATTTGCCAGTTGCAGAGTCTACTGTTTATGATATGATGTGCATTTTTATGCCTAATACTAATACTTGTGTAATATTTGTATAAACATTAATATATATATTTTGTTGCTAATAAATATATATATTACAAATAAATAAATAAAATATATATATTACACTCTTGCTAATAAAATATGATGTATATAATAATGGGCTTTAAAGGCAGGGTAGGTAAAAAATTTTGTTCCAAATTTGTTTAAACTTTCTATATATATCCATGCATAATTAAAATGTAAGAACTCTGATAAAAAGAGTATAAAAATTGAGTGACTCTATACCGTTTAATCTGTATTAAACACAGCTCATTATTTCCATCCGGGACGAAACATAGGATTGGCTTAGGCGACTGTCACTCTCTTGCAACCATGGCAACCACCCTTTTGCCACACATGACCTGCCCACTTGCGCGCGCACGTTTGATTTGGGGAATTCAAGAGGCACGGATCCTAGGAATACCAAAACAATGGCAGAGAAACAGCAAGCAAAATTCACAGTACCGGCCTATGCAGTTAGTGAAGGCAAACCAGGCAAAAAAAGGAAGACAGTAACAGTACAAGAAAAGGCAATGAACAAAAAGTCTTTGGATAAACAAAGAAATAAAACGCGAGTTAATATCGGCGTGGCTTTCCAGCGATGGCGAGAACTGAGGGAACTCAAGGGGCTGAAAAGTGACTCCTTGATGGCTTTATTTCTGCTGGACAGGTAAATCTTTCTTTTTGTATTTTGATCATACATATTTTTTTGTTTATTTGTTCATGAAGCATGTGTCATTAGCACACATAGCTGCGTAATATAGCTAACATAACATTACTTAGTGAGCCGTAGTAGAGACGATAAATATTTTATAGGCCTAGCTCAAGATGATAGTGTTGAATTGTGCATAATTTTGCTTTAGATAACTAAGTACATGTTTAACAGATAGTAGGCCTAACGTTACTCCGCATCTAGGAACTTTTCTTAGAACTATATTTACCCTCTGTCTAACTCTTTTACCATGTTCACCTGTAAGTTTACCTGAACGTTTTTTTTCGCCTTTGTTTTGTTTTTATATTCTCTACCTATGTTTACTGATGTCTTTATCTTGTATCTGTGTGTGTCGTACACACTTTGTTGTATGTGTGTGTTATTATTTTGTGTCTGCAATGCAGTTGTGAGTTGATATTTGAGTGTATGTTACTCTGTTTATCTGTAGAACAACGTATATGTTATGAATCTTACACGAAATTCATCTTCATCACAGTGTAAATGATGGTAATGGAAAAACGTGTATCATGCAACCTGTTTTTAGCTTTGCCTTATAGATAACTAACTCGTTAGCGAATTAAAAAATATATATTTTAAACTTTACCAATATCAATATGCTAGCTTGATAGTGAGTACTAAAATACATCTTGTTTGTTTATCTTCATAATTATAAAGTTATTTTTATTACATGTGATTCTGACATGATGTCACTACATGCACTGTGCTCCTTCCTCTCCGCTCGTCTCAGGTAAATAATGCGTCTTCCAGCTCAGTGGTCGGAGTCGCACGTTCATGCGTTTTGGGGGCGTGGCTTTGGAAGGAGCCCAGAAGGGAGGGGGTGGAGTGAATGGAAATAATGAGCTGTCTTTAAAACAGTCGTGAGAGGTCTACAGACACTCGATTTTTATACTTTCTTTTTCAGAGTACTTACATTTTAATTATGTATTGATATATAAATAAAGTTTAAACAAATTTTCAAAAAAAGTTTTTTATAAATTTTTTACCTATCCTGCCTTTAATGTGTGTTTTAAGTGTATTTGCACAGTCATGTGGATGAGGATACACTTTAAACTTTGTATGACAAATGTCAGTCAAAAATTCTGCCATAAATAATGTCCTTTCATGCAATAGTAACTTTATTTTAATTCCACTGTATTTCATGCTCCTAAAATACCAAGCCGACAAAGATTTAAATGTGTCCATTTACAAGTGATTTAATAGCATGCAGAAGTGCTCTGGTTGATTTTTTGGGCTATGTGGGTCGATGGTACTTGAGTCTTAAAATCAGACCACAAGAGCTCCTGCTAAGTTTGGGTTGTGTGGGTTGAAAGGGTTTTAAACTTGAGGCTAGTTTAAATGCAGAGCAGAGGTTGTGCCATTGATTGAATTCATACTACTTACAGGCAGTAAAGTAGCATAGAATAAAGTATAGGTTCACACAGATCAGAATTCCAATGAAAACAATGACATATGAAACAACCATAGAGACAGAGCGCATTTATGTTAATCTGAAAGCCACGCCCACCGGGGGGGGAAAACAATCCAACCGTCTCCATTGAGTTTGTATTGCGTGAGGCTGCCTCCTTGTCTTTTCTGACTTATTACAAAAAACAGAACAATGTCTAAAAGCTGCTGTGTGACAAGGTGTACAGCTAACAAACTTAAAAAACCCAGAAATAAGTTTTTATAAGCTGTCGACCCCCAAAAACGAATGTTTAAGGACATAAAAGTGGATACAGGCAGTGAGACAGAGAGCAACGGGTCATATTACTATAAGAAATGCATTGGAGGGGAACGTAATCGGCGACAGGTGAAATAATTCTTTGACATGGTAAAAAAATAATGAATGGTTTGTTTATGTTGGTTTGTTTAGCATATGTTGTCGCCGATTACGACCCCCTCCAGTGTATTTCTTAAAGTAATTATGACCATTTGCGCTCTGTCTCACTGCCTGTATCCACTTTTATGTCCTTAAACATTCATTTTTTGGGATCGACAGCTTATAAAAACTTATTTCTGGGTTTTTTAGCTTGTTAGCTATGCACCTTGTCACACAGCAGCTTTTAGACATTGTTCTGTTTTTTGTAATAAGTCAGAAAAGACAAAGAGGCAGCCTCACGCAATACAAAGTCAATGGAGACGGTTGGATTGTTTTCCCCCCCGGTGGGCGTGGTCTTCAGATTATGACGCGTGTCGCTCTGTCTCTATGAAAGAAGTGCTTACAGAGTGGGTTGATTAACCCTAAAATGGGGGCTATATCCTGGGGGATACAAATTTTTGAGAGGCTGTGGGGAGAGGCAGAGAAAGTGGAGAATTGGTTTCATGCTGAAAGGGTGTTTTTTGTGAATATTTAGATCTGTTGACTTTGTGCATACATTCTTTGTTTAGCTCACAGGCAGCATTTAAAGCTGCAGTCGACGATTTTTGGCCCTCTAGCGGTTAATAAACAGAACTGCACGTGTCTTGCGGAAAAACGTAGCCGGAGCTACTTTTCTCCGTGTATGTCTATGGCGAGTCACGCAGTTACTGTGATACTCTGCAGCGGGTCCTACCAGTCCGGTCGGAAATAATCTGAATATAAACACTTATTATAAGTGTACTATAATGATTCAGGGTAAGACAAAAACACAGTTTGGAAAATGGATTCATGTTGTACATTCTCATTAAATAATTTTTGTAAATTTTGAACACAAAAAAAGTTACGGACAGCAGCTTTAAAAACAACATGACCATCTGTAGTGGGAAATTTACACACCTTCAGATAAAAGTTGATATATTTCACATATTCACAAAAAATAATTTTTAAAAAGTTGTTGTTAAGGCGTTAGCTTATTAAAGGGTTACTTCAGGATTTAGCATTAAGCTTTGTATTACTAGAATACCACTAGTATTTTCGAATTAGCGTGCTTTCCCCCTTCATATCAGCCCGAGATGAGAGATTTATGCATTTTTATTCTGTAAAAAAGAATATTTTTTAGTTTTAGCCAGAGGCTTAAAACTACAGCCAGTAATAGCAGGTAGTTCCGCATTTTTTCACCACGCCCATACATATGCGCTTTTGAGGTTACTCACGGACATAGATCAAAGATTTTATCAAAAGTGGGTGTCAATTATATTTTTAAGCTTACAGTAATTCACTTTATTTTGTCTGCACTACATCAGTGGTTCATCTCGCAAATGTATCGGTCTCTGCAGTCATCTCAACCAATACAGCAACAGGCTTTTGTGGTAACGTTAGCATAAATAGATAAATAAACTCAGTTTTACAGAACAGTGGCTTTACTTTGATAACAGTCAACTTATATGCAACTTATATGTAATTGTCTATCTAACGTTACTTTGCTAAGTTTGCAGTTTTACTGCTACCTACAACACTACATATAGGCTACTGTGTTATCAGTCTAGTATCAGCGAGTCTTACCTCTAGGCGAATACGCTTAGTACCAGATGCCCAGGCTGTTCGTCCTCTGGGAAAGTGAATATCGATGGTATCGCGGTGTCCTTCAGAATGGTTCTCTTCATTGCAAAGATATTTGGTTCGTAGTCCTCGTGCTTGAAATGGAGACTACATATTCTGCGTTTTTTTAGGTTTTCTATAACGGTGTCATCTCCAAACTTTGGGTGTTTGATGGCCCGCAGCCACTGTTTACATCGCTCCAAATCTTTAACTTAATCGGAAAATGATGGAAACTTACTTGTCCTTTCCTGGTTTTGGGTGTACATCCAGGTACAAAGCAATTTAGCACCATTTCGCTGTAAATGTATGAACTAACTCACGATTTATTTGTTTGAATTTTCCTGAATGCCGCCTGTAACCGATAGGCGTGGTTTGGGCGTGGCCTCGCAAGGGCAGCAAAACAAGTGCATTCTGGGAGTTGTTGTCTTTCATCCACATTAGTCAAAAATACATTTTCTGCCTTTTCTCAGTCTAGAAAGCTCCAAATTCAAAAATAATTTCACATTTCTACTACATAAATAACCAATTTTAAATACACATTCATCTTTCCAGGGGTGAAGTACCCCTTTAAGTTTATGCAAAAAAAAATTCTAATTTTTATATTTTTCATAATATGTCAGTAAATGTACAGATATTCAGACTGACAGCAGAAGGTTTGGACTCCATAGAAGCTTTCACAGGCGAAGGATCTCCCGAGAGGACGTCTGGCCGACGTAAAGCAGTTTGTTTTGTTTAGCATCATGTTTAGGGGCCTGAAAATGTAAAGTCAATGTCCCTACAATAACAGGTGTGCAATTCATTCAAGAATGTCATGTAAGTTTACTGCAACAATGGCGCTATGTGAATTTCACATACTTTTCAAAATCCAGCGTTTAGTTGATCCTGATAAGCACTCATTGGCACAGTTGTAAACACAATGGCTTTTTTCTTCCATGAGGGGGTCTGGCATCATGACTGCTTTGTTTCCAGGTGGAGCATGTTTTTCTAACTGCCAAAATGCCGTAAATCCAGTACATTTAATTAAATTACCTCATCATTTGCAGTCAAAAATGACTGTATCCACACAAGCAGCATGTATATAATAGATTGCGTGCAGAGTCTGCTGCCCTAAATCGCGCTAAATTACTATCGTTCTCGACAATGCACCTTTGTAAAAGTGGAGATTTAGCACTTACTCACACGAAGAACAAATATAGACACATATAATGGATTAATTTCGATTTAAGACTCAAACATTCTCCGATACAAAAACATACCTTGTGTGATTTCTTGTATTTAATGATGATAACGAGCAAGAATGCAATTGTTCCCAAATATCCACATGACTGCAAACGTGACATTATTATACAGCAGGTCATTTTAAACACAGTACTGTCAGTATTTACTCTATTTTGCAATGAAATAATAGTTCTAACGAAAACCACAACAGAACTACAACACACGTCTGTATTTCGCGAACAATTCTGCGGCTTTGAACGAGTCAATGATTCAATGATTCATTCACAGCCACCTGCTTCGTTACTGAATGAATGACTCGATGACTCACTCATAAAAACAGTGACCTACTGGCGGTTTTAGTTTAATATTTAAAAGTTTTACCATTGCATATTTCTCTATTTAACATTTTATTTAAAACATTATTTTATAAAGTAATTTATAAAGTTAAAAATATGCACTGGAAAATCAATTTAGGGGGCAAATGTTGTCCCTTAATGGTAAAGACGTGACTGCAGTCTAAGTGGAAAAGAGGGGGTACGCAGAAGGATGATAGTCCTTTCAGGGGGTACTCCACTCTAAAGTTTGGGAACCACTGGCCTAGTAAAAATGTATTATTTATATAACTTTTCCAGTTTTACAACAGCGGGTCTTTGAAGGTCAACCACTATTTTTCAGCATGAAATGAGGGTCATGTAAAATTCAAAACAAAACTAACTTTTGAAAAATGTCTCCTTTCATCACTTTACCTGTCTTCTGCACATAACCTGTGTGACATGCTCTTGTTTTGGTCTTACTCTGAACTTCAAATGAACCACAGTGAGCTGAATAAACATTCTTATATGAATTTGCGCACCAGCGGGGCTGGTTACGTCAGAGCTCTAGATACATATTTCAAATTCAAAAGGCAGGATCTCCTCTCTTTCACTCATGCTTTGAGACTGCTTTCCCTTCCTGTCAATCCTATAGATACAGATAAGAAAATCACATCAATGATACATCATAATGTCTTTTAAATCCATTTTTCTGAAATGCACACCATAATGGAGACCAAATAGCTTTAGAATATTATCGACAGTGGACTGTTGATTAAGTTTTGAAGAATAGTTTCTTTGTTTCTCTTATGCACATTAGTTACGATTCATAGTTCTAATATAAATAACTATCATTTTAAAGAGCTGATTCAAGTGTCATTTTAAGATCTAAAGATTACATTCAACAGCATTATTAAATTATTCATGTTCTTAAAGATAACTTTAAAGTGAGCATTAGATGAAAGCAAAATGTAAAATACGAGAAAAGATTATGCACAATACTCAATATCCAAAAATATTACAAAGAAATCTCATGTGATCATATTCAAAATGGTGAGTCACAGGCCTGAATTTTTGAACGCGTCCAATTTTCTGAACCTCTGACTCTCATTAGCAGCTAATAATCTGTAAACTGTGAATCCATTCGATTGTGAGGTGAGAACATTAGCTGAAAGACAGGATAGGCTGGCATTTCAAAAACACAAACACTCATGACACAATCAAGCCTCCTGATTCTTTGCCAACTCCATAAACCCTCATAAAAATAAATAGGCTTCAGAAATTCAGTAGGAGAAGCTGAGATTATCATTACACAGATCTCTCCTCTCCCGCTCTTCACAAGCCAATCAGCAGAGACAGAATACGGCCTCTGATCCACTCTGCCAGAAATAGTTTGCACTCGTTCAGACGCCTCCAAAAACGCAGTCAACAAATCATTAGTCAGGATGAGTTGTGAAATATCCCTGTAAAATTCACAAGGGCACAAAGTCCTAGTAAAGTAGCATTATAATGTGATCCAGTGCAGGCTGGGAGCAGGTTTGAGATTGTCACGCATAGCGAGAGGGATTATTGCGAGGCTGTTTTGTTGTTATGGGCTCATTAACTAAAAAGGGACCTTCTAAAGTACCGAGTTCAAGACTCTGAGAAAATGTTGCATTACTAACTGTGTAAGTCACCTAGCATATAAGAGTGAAAGAGAGAATATAAAATGTATAAGCAAGCAACAGAAAGCAGATAAACACAGACTCTAGGGACTCTAACTAACCTTGTGAAAGTGATTCACAGAGTGCAGGGCTCTTGCTGAGGGGCTCAAATGTTAGATTTAATAATTATATTATATTATATTATATTATTGTATTGTATTGCATTTTATATATATATATATATATATATATATATATATATATATATATATATATATATATATATATATATATATATATTAAATCTAACATTTGTAAAGAAATGTATACAGTTTATATAAAACCATAGAAATATATATAATAAATATATTAAAATAACACTACCATTCAAAAGTGTGTGGTGGGGTCAATTAGATTTTTTTAAATACATTATTACTTTTACTTTGAAAGAATGCATTAAACTGATTAAGGTGACAGTAAAGTTTTTATATTGTTACAAATTCTGTTTAAAAAAAATGTTTTGAATTTCCTATTCATTAAAGAATCCTCAAAAATGTATCATGGTTTCAACAAAAATATTAAGCAGAAAAACTGGCTTTCAACATTCATTATAATAAGAAATGTTTCTTAAACACCAAATCAGCATATTAGAATGATTTCTGAAAGATCATGTGACACCCCTAGTGGAAAAAAAAATAAATAAATACTAAAATGTAATTGAAATAAATTTATTTTGTGCTAAGTATACTACAAATACATTTACATATTTATGTGCTAAATAAAAATACCCTGCAATTGTACTTGTGGTATACTAAACTGGTATACTTACTTTCAGTTCAGGCACAAATAGATGCGGAAGAGAACGGCATTTGGTATTCACGTGCATGTGTGCTCACAGAAAAAAACTTTCATTGTATGATGGTCAAACTTTGCAATTAATCCGAGAATCCGGTGCGTTTTGAACCGTGGTGTCTGGTCCGTATGGATTAATGATCCCTATTATTAGACATCGCACATCCTGCGATGAGATTATTGCGGATGCACACATCACGATAGATGCTAAAATGATATACTGTAAAGCCCTACTAGGGTCTGAAGACTCAAATAATGATGCGGAAAATTTGGCTTTGCCATCAAAGGAATAAATTTATATTTTAAAATGTAGTAAAATAGAAAACAGTCATATATATATATATATATATATATATATATATATATATATATATATATATATATATATATATATAGGGCTGGACGATTATGGCCTAAAATCAAAACCTCGATTAATTGAACATTTTACCTCGATTATGATTAATGAACAATTATTTTATTTCTGATTTTTTTTTTTGCCCTCATAGTTCACTGACAAGGTTTGTACTGTAAATAGCCTATGATTGACTATTAAGGTGGGATATTTTTTTCCTGTTGAAAGAGTGATCTGACATCATAGCTCACTATCAGCAGTTCTTTTATATATGGTTTGTAACATTTCTTACAGGTTTCTGCTCGTTGTAAATCAGATAAAGATAAATTAGCACAGTACCAGTAGTGATTGCGTGTGTGAATTAGTCATACTGTCTCTCTATTAATTGTGAAGCTGTGGGTTGTAAATAGTTCCTTCAAAAGTAGAAAAAATAGATGCTATAACTTTTGAGTTTCTAAGCTATTTTAGTGATAAATCACAGGACAGCGCTGACAACAAGTTTCTGCGTTCCTCTGTGTGCGCGCGATCTTCACGTTTTGCGCAGCTGTTTGTATGAGTGTTCGTGCTACATGCAGCTGCGCGAGCGCGGCATAGATATATATGTATATATCTATGCGAGCGCGGTAGCTCGATATAATAATACACATCCGATCGTCTAATCGCTTGAATGTCCAAACCATAAAACAAATACAACTGACAAAGTTTAGTCAAGACGCAAGGCTCACCGCTCGCGCGCCATCACTATGTGTTGAACCAGCGTTCACCTCCGTGTTTTGCTTTTATGCACTTGGGTAAAGTTGGTTTTATATTCGCACATTCGGACATCCGTATTCAATAGCCTTGTTAATCACACTACATTGGACATTCAGTGGACATTCACAAGTAAATATGCCATTAAAACAATACTTGCCTATTTTGATCGACTGTGAAAAATGTTGTAAGTTGACAATCGTTGGTTGTCAATATCATGTCGCTGCTTAAAATTCGCAAACATTAATTTATTGCACATTTATTGGAAAGCCTGAATTTATCAGAAGTCTGAATGTGCGAATATAAAACCAACTTTACCGAAGTCTTTTATGCCACTGACTGGACTGGGCGGAGTCACGTGGCTACACACGCAGTTATGTTTTTAAGGGGGAAGTATTAACAGGATTAAAAAACCGAAATAACCGACATGGGAAAATTACGTCGGTTAGAGGTTCTGAATTTCGGTTTCGATTAGTTTTCGATTAATCGTCCAGCCCTAATATATATATATATATATATATATATATATATATATATATATATATATATATATATATATATATATATATAGATGACTGTTTTCTATTTTACTAAATTTTAAAATATTAATTTATATTTATATATATATGTGTGTGTGTATTTACTGCATTTCAGATCAAACAACAGATAGGGTTGCATGACTGACACTAAAAAAAGTGACTACTTTTCCTGTCGGTGTGACTACATTATGTCAAACTACAAAACTGCTCCACTGTGATTATGTGCTGCAGTATTCTGTTGCGTAAATGGCAAACACTCCAAAAGTGGGATGAAACAGCGTTACCCAACTGAACCACGCAGTGCAGACCAATTATCTGCTGGCCCAATGGACAGCACTGTGCAAACCGGTTTCAACTATAGAAACCAGGCCAATTTGTTCAAAGCTGCACAAACCAGTGGGAAAGCGCAGCATGAGTCGTGCGACCCGTTTAAATGAGACAAAATTTCTCTGTTATAAACCCATAGGGAACCACAAACGGCAGAATGCTAAAGCAAGTCAAAACCAAACAGCCCTGACATTCTAAACAGCAATGAAGAGGAAAGCAAGTACTATACTTCGATAAATACAAGCCTTATAAAAGAAAAACAATATCTTTTAGAATCACACATTTGTAAATATTACACAGCAGTTCAGGTAAATTTATTGGCTGATTCTGCAGGTTTTGTTCTGCGGGTATCAGAGCTCTTGAACAGTGATACTACAGACATTTACATGGTAAAATAAAATTAAAGCAGATACTGTTATACAGTATACTGACATTTTTTTTAAAAACACTTTTGAATATGGATATTTTTCTTACACAAAAACACATTGCTTTGCTTAAAATAGAAAACAGTTATTGTAAATTGTGATAATATTTTACAATATTACCGTTTTTACTGTATTTTGAAAAAAAAAAAACAGAGTAAAGGGATCCACCTTATTCCTGACTATCCTAATGTGTTTCGAATTTATGGGTTGCATTTCCGGTTTGGGGAACTTCCATTTAAAAAGACTGAAATGAATCGTTTCAAATCATAAGGTTGCTCTACAAATAAAGCTTATCCGTCATTTTGACTGAATGAGCTGTCAATGTTTATTTCATGTTTTATTTTTTAGACATCATGAGAATAACGTAACGCTTGGTATTTTAACATGTTATTACAAGAATATATGACAGGAGCTCTTTTCAGTCACTGCTTTCTATCCTCGTGATTATTTTCTTTTGTCCCTTTGCATTTTGCCATAATAGTATGAAAAAGGACAACATATATCCCATTAATAATTTACTGGAATGCATGAAGAATCTATCGTTTTTCTCCTCAAAGCCTCACGTCTCATTCCAGGTTTGTTTTCACAGGTAAATACAATTTATTATCTGTAAAAATGATGGAAATCACTTTGAAATAGTATCATGCAATGCTTCATGAACATTTTTTTATTAAGGAACATATATTACATAATACAGTATATCACTATAGTTATATTTGACCCGTCCGTTATTGCTGTGGAAAGAATCACGTTTTTTCATGGTCTGTTGAAAGTACCTTGTTGATGCTTTTACACTTTTAAATGTCCTTTTAATGTTCATTGGTTGAAGGGTGAGTAGAATAATGTCATCTCATTTTTACCCAGTTTTTTTTTTAAAAAACGTATCATTGCGTTCATAAAGCGAGCCTTTCACTGACTGTTTACAGGGGTGTTGGAATAAGGTGGATCACACCCTTTTAAGTACAGATTCAATAGACTAATGCTACTTTTTCAAAAGAATAGCTGTAGTATCTACTTACAGTAAATAACATGTAGCTTGCCAGGCTTCATTTACAAAGTAGCTTCCTAACACTACAATTCATGCGTTGACTGGATTTCTGTTAAAAACAATGTGAAACATCCTTCAAATGGCACCAGTGGACCATTATTTGGCCATGTTTAGTCATAACAAATCAGGCTTCCTCTTTGTGCTCTGTGGTGTTGGACATTTACGCGAAGAATGATAAGTCTTAGAAGCCAGCTGTCAATACACAATGCCTCATTGGACCATAAGTGTCCCAAACACACAGAAGGAGTAGCAAATCAATACAAACAACTCAATTAAGTTGAGCAGGATGTGCAAAAAGGGGTCAAAGAAACAGGGAGCAGTTGATTCCGTTTAAGGGACATCTGTACCCCACAGGTAAACTTCACTGACCTCGCCGATCAATACTGTAGTCTTGGCGGGATAAACTGTGTTAACCTTCTCTGATCACCCACCAATACCTTCCCTTGCTCACACATGTGGGAATTTGAACTCGTCTCACCCACTCATTATTCTGAAATGCAACACCATATACTGAAAATACAATAAATCAGTATGCTACAAACATCTGTGAGTTTTGAATGTTTTTTTAATGGTGGCGAGAGTGAGAGTATGCGTGTACATGTCTGCATGTAGAGTGATTTGATGGAGCAGAGTCTGTTAGGTCTGTGAGCTGCTTTGTTTGACTGCTGCAGGACTCTATTTACTTTGGCTGTGTTGTTTTTGCGGCTCTGCCCTCAGGCATGATGCCCAGGCCATGGTTTGTTTGTTTTGGTGGGAATTGGAGAAGCTCTGCTCACAACACCCAAATTAAAAACCCTTGGCCCCAACATCCCGGGGAGGACGACGATCAGATTCTTCCCGTCGTGTCGGACAGACAAGTCATGCAAACTCAATAACAAACAAGTCTGACGAGTATTTTAATGAGCACTGACACGATAAGTAAATGCAAAATACTAAAGTTAGCATCAACCTTGAGCCATTCAAAGGTGGTTGATGAGACAGATGAAAACTTGAATTTATTATTATTACATTTCTGGCCCTTGATGTATTGCAAAATTTATAAAACAAAACATCAAAACAAAAACATCTATTATAAATAAAAAATATTATAATAAATCTAATAACTGTGAATAAAAAATATTTTGTAAAGAAAAATTGATACATATTTACAACAAAGCTAGTAATGCATTGATAATTATTCTGGGGTTCAGTGAAAATATTGGAAGGTTTTATAAAAATTAGGGGGGCGGGGGGGTCCTTACAGCAGAGCCCTGGGTTTACATCTCTTCTGTATTCATCAGTAGTGATGAACAGAAATGAATTTTTCACTGAAACACCAAAGCTGAAATGAAAGTTAATTTAACCAAAAATTAAAGCATTAAAGTTCTTCGGCAACAAAACCATTCCTCAATATTTCAGCCGAACATTGTATATTGCTACTTTAGCATCCTTTTTGGTTACAGTGAAGTACGTTCACACTGCTGACATGTTTACCTGTTGTAGATTAATTACGTTGTGTGTGCATGAAATAGATGCTGAAATGGTAAAAATGCATAATCAGAGAAGCACTAATTAAACTCCACTGTTTCAGTCATTGGATTCAGCCTTCCAAAACTATTTCGACTTGAATTCAAATTTCCTGACAATTTACTCACTCCCATGTCATCCAGGATTTTTATGTCTTTCTTTCTTCAGTCGAAAAGAAATTATGGTTTTTGAGGAAAACATTTCAGGATTTTTTTTTTTCCATATAGTGGACTTCAATGGCTACCAATGGATTGAAGGTCCAAAGTGCAGTTTAAATGTAGCTTCAAATGGCCCTACACGATCCATTCCAAGGAATAAGGGTCTTATCTAGCCAAACAATCTGTCATTTTCTAAAAAAAAATAAAAAATATATACTTTTTAACCACAAACACTCATCTTGCACTATCTCTGTGATATGCCACGCATGACATAATCATGTTGGAAAAGTCACACGTGACGTAGGTGGAAGTACCGAGCAAGTGTTTACAAAGTGAACGTGCAAAGACTAAATCAAACGGCCTTTACAAAAAAAAAGATAAAACAACGATGTCAGATGATTTTGAAGTTGGAGAAGAAAATGAGATGGAGTTTTACACCCTACCGCGGTATTTCTGTCTACGTCACGTGTGACCTTTCCAACGTGATTACGTAGTGCATGGCGCATCGCAGAGCTAGTGCAAAACGAGCATTTGTGGTTAAAAAGTATATAATATAATATATAAATAGTTTTAATTATTTTACTAAACAAATGATTGTTTCGCAAGACAAGACCCTTATTCCTTGGATGGGATCGTGTAGAGCCCTTTGAAGCTGCACTGAAACTGCAATTTGGACCTTCAACCCATTGGTAGATGTTAAAGTTCACTATATGGAGAAAAAACCTGGAATGTTTTCCTCAAAAACCATAATTTCTTTTTATGGTTTTATGGTTAAAGAAAGACAAACATCTTGGATGACATGGGGGTGAGTAAATTATCAAGAAATTTGAATTCTGAAGTGAACTAATCCTTTTTGTTTGTTTCAGCCAAACATTTACAATTGCATCCCTGGCTATTCAGCAGTATTCTTGTTATCAGTTTTCTCGAAAATTGTGTAACGTTCTTGCTGCAACTTTGATCCACAGATGGGATCATTTTTAGACCAAGCAAATTTATATGATCATTACTTGCACCAGAAGCCCCTAAAGCAACAGGTAGGCTGCATTTTCTAAGCAATAATCTGTGGGCCATTATTTATCTAAAAATAGCCCCAGCCTGCGTTTCCAACAAAAAGAATCATGATGAAGCCCTATTTAATGATTTGGAAAATTTGCTGACACCGTGCACTAGCCACAGGATTGAAAAAGGCTGCAGCAATGCTTCTGAGAACGTACATGCTTGTATACACGCACACACCAGTTCCTTCCTCTGTGAAGAGAAGGGCATACATCTCTGTCAGCTCGCTAAATACACAAAATCTCTCAAAACATTGGCATAAGTGTTGCTGGAGTTGCAACGATTTCCATATTTTCAGGAAATGCACAAGCTAGATTAAACCAGTCTGTCTAAAAGAATGGCAGGGATGTAATGTCCACAGTTGTGTGTGGATAGATCTGCTGTTTGCACTCACTTACAGAGGAGAGACCTTCCTGGCTCAGAGCGCTCCTTGAGCAGAGAAGCAATTAGACCTGATAAAGTTGTTTCTTTGTTGCACTTCAAAGGGAAACGTCACTGTAGGCCCCGCTAACAATCCAGCTGTCCCTTGTTTGTGTTCAAGAGCTTGAAACTAGATTGACTCGTTCCTCACCTTCAAAACAAACTATATACACAGAACGGTTAACCAAAAAAAAAAAAAGAAAAAGAAAAGTTTTACAGACCAGCTGCTCTCAAGGATGCAAGCAAGAAACAAGTTTCAACATTGTCAAAAGACTAACCTGAAAAAAGGAAAATTGTACAGTTTACAGTCTTGGTAAATAGAAAAATGCCCACTCACAGTACATTCTTCTAAAAATGCTAAAAAATTTGTGTTGAATGAAGAAATTAAGTGATCTTTTCTGTATCATGACAACTGATTATGAGAATATAAAAACTGTAGGGTGGGGACATGGTTCTATGCATCAGCTGTTGATTGGATAGAGTCAGATCTGAATGTAATCTTGCAGTCATTTGTAAGAAAGGGGCGGAGTTTAAGCTAAGTTATTTCATGACAACTTTATTTTAGAAATTAGTGGTCGACCGATATATCTCCAAAGCCAATATATCAGCTGACTTTTGGTATTTTTTTAAATATTGGCGGATAAGTTTTTAAGTTTGGCCGATGTGTCAGAAGCGGGACTTTTATTTTGAACGCGCTGAGAACGCCGCTCCTGTTCTCTGTCTTCATTAGTTTATGGTCGCTGTTTAAAGGTGCCCTAGAATTGAAAATTGAATTTACCTCGGCATAGTTAAATAATAAGAGTTCTGTACATGGAAATGACATACAGAGAGTCTCAAACACCATTGTTTCCTCCTTCTTATGTAAATTTGATTTTTGCAAATGACCTCTGAAGAATAGGCGAATCTCAACATATCATTAATATGGACGCCCCCAACTTTTGCATATGCCAGCCCATGTTCAAGGCATTAGACGAGCCAGTATTAATGTCTGGAGCAGCACAGCCGAATCAACAGACGTTATGCAGGTAAGCAAGCAAGGAAAATAGCGAAAAATGGTAGATGGAGCAATAATAACTGACATGATCCATGATATCATGATATTTTTAGTGATATTTGTCAATTGTCTTTCTAAATGTTTCGTTAGCATGTTGCTAATGTACTGTTAAATGTATCTTTAACACAGTTCGTAGATACGGGAAGAAGAAGGCGGGAACCGGCGAACGTTCAACAAAACTTTAATTCAAAATAAACAAATACAAAAAGTAATGCCAGCAGACCCTCACGGACGTCTGCCGGCCACACAAACATAATAAAACATAAAATAGAGTCTCGTAGGTGGAGCTCATTATCTCTCGCGTCACCGGCCTCGCGCCGTTCCCTCACGGCTGACGCGCACTGAATCGGCGCATATTTAAAAATAGAAATAAAAAATTGAATAATAAAAAAATCTATGGGGTATTTTGAGCTGAAACTTCATAGACATATTCAGGGGACACCTTAGACTTATATTACATCTTGTGAAAAAGGATTCCATGGCACCTTTAACAGTCCTGATATGTTATTAGACTGTTAAACTGTTAAACAAAGAAAGTAAACAGTATACGATAAAGCATTAGAGCATTTGCTCTTATGTTATTACTAATAAAAATGCAAACAATACTTTCTCATTTACCGACAACATTCAGCAAATATGCATTTGTATCATTTAAACAAACATTTGAAAATCTAATAAACATTTCATTTGACAAACCTTGCAGACTTGGTCGAATGCAGCTGTAAGATCTTCTGAAGTGTGCTTTTGTAGCCTGCATAAAAACGTGTATTCTTTGCATGACAGTCAGTCTGTGAGAACTGAATGTGGACAGGAGAGTTCAGTTTCACTGAAGACGCATGATCGGCAACTTTAAACCCTTGATTTAAACTATACTGCACTTTATCCAGTTTCCCACTATGCCGTATTCATGTCCTGTATGTAAAATTAGTCTTTACTTCTCTTTATTTGAGAAAATATGATTCAGTGTGCACAGTGTGCCCTGTTAGTTACAGTGTTTTCTTCCTTTTTTATTTATTTATTTTTTCTAATTTCTTCATTCATTATTATATATGCTGTAATAGGATTACATAATTAAGACGTCATCTAAAGTAGTCTGTTGATTTTACAGAGTTATTTTTTTAACTATTTCTAAGTAAGTATTTCTAATTTATTAAATATTAAGTAAAATAAATATAAATTAGAAATATATTGGTCACCCTGCTTTCAAAAAAATTAAAAATAAATCAATATTGGTCAACCACCTTTAGAAATGCTAGATTAACACAGTAAAATTAGATTTCTCCCACCATAATCAACAAAGCTGTCAGTGAGACATCCAAAGCTGTTGATTTTTTTGAGCAATGTATTTTTATCACGTCACTTGCTTTAAGTGTTGATTGGGTGTTAAACATACTCGTTTCACATTTATGTTGTCACCCCTGAATCCCACCAAACTTGCAGAATTTGTCACCAGTCTGTGGCGACCAGGGCGGGCGAGAGCCGTGAGGGAACGGCGCGAGGCCGGTGGCGCGAGAGTTAACAAGCTCCACCTGGGAGGCGCACCGGCCTTGAGTCTCTCACGGAGGAGCTTCGGAAGCATAAAAGGAGGAGTGACGACAGTGAAGGACGAGAGAGGACCAGGCTTGGACTTCTCTCGTCCTTCACTGTTCGATTTTGTCGTTTGTCGTGGCTGGTCGGCGGGAGCTGCTTGGCGCGCCGCTTTCGTGACGCCAAAGGTTTGGGGACATCACGCAAGTTACGTTACGGTTACGGCCTTCGTATTGTAAAAACTTATCAAAAAAACCTAATAAAATATGAAAATAGATATTCCCAAATATTTAATATATGCTATAGGGAATTGCTCGCAACATACATGGATTTTTTTTAATGACCCGCCCCAACCCGACCCCCGGGTTACCCGCGGGGTCCGCAGGTTATGAGACGACCCGCGCATCACTAGTACTCATATATGTCAGATATCACACAGAGAGAGAGAGAGAGAGAGAGAGAGGTGCACAAAAGCTGCACCTTTTGCATCTTTTAATATTTAAAAGATCGCATTCTCAATTTCATCACCCACATGATCTAATTCCTAAATTACAACGATTTGCCCGTGTATAATAAACCTTTGACAAAAATAAAATCGCGACATTCAAATCTGTGTTCATGCTGCCACTGATGTAGAGAAAGTTGTCGTGTTTAGATATAAACAGCTTCACAAACAATCTTTTCAAAGACAGTATCATTATTTCTGTTACAAATATTGCAATTATCATAAAAGTATATAAAAGTTTATTATTCAGCTATAAACGCTGATGTCTACGTTACCGTAAATCACCTTTTGAAAGTAACTGGGTGCTTCAAATAATGACTGTATCAACTGCATTGTTATGCCACTAGGTGGCAACAACTTACTGTTAAAAATGTATCTATCACTGAATCATTCTTTCAGAAACAAGTGAAGTCTTTATGAA